>NC_065452.1:44903438-45228022 GCF_917563875.1 Diabrotica virgifera virgifera
AATATTGCCGATTTACGAAATAATGAATTATGCGTTACTTTATGGACGCACTGTATTCATTTATTCTTTATTTCATCATAATCGCCATCATCATTCTTTATTATATTATTATTACAGTTAAAACTACACTCACCGGCAGAGAAAACGGGCACCCCAAAAAATGGGTCATTTTTGATGTCTTGTATTTCCTAAACCTGATGTCCGATTTAAGTAATTTTTTTAATATGTTATAGCCTTATTCTTTATCAATATCGCAATAATATTGTTGCTAGACAGGTACATTGTCATTGTATACAGGGTAAACGAATCAAACTGTGTTTTTTTCTCAAACTTTGGAACACCCTGTGGAATGTTCTAGCTTTTATAAAATACTGAAATTATAACCAAACTATAGCCTCAGGTTTTCTTAACATTCTGTTTTTTGATTCATTCGCTCATGTTGGATAATAAAAAAGTTAAGCACTTTAACAACTACCCCTCGTTAATACAGGGTGTTTTTAAATAAGTACGGCAAACTTTAAGGGGTAATTCTGCATGATAAAATAATGACAGTTTGCTTTATAAACGTATGCCCGCAAATGCTTCGTTTCCGAGATAGGGGGTGTTGAAATTTTTCTTACAAACTGACGATTTATTTATTTCTCTAAAACGGTTTGTGATATGCAAATTAAATTTGGTAGATTTTAAGAGGTAGTTATTGCACATTTTTTGGCATACAATTAAGAATTTTATATTCACCATTGGCGTGCATACGGGTATAAATATTTTAGATATATCCCGTATGCACGCCAATGGTGAATATAAAATTCTCAATTCTATGCCAAAAAATGCGCAATAACTAGCTCTTAAAATCTACCAAATTTCATTTGCATATCACCAACCGTTTTAGAGCAATAAATAAATCGTCAGTTTGTAAGAACAATTTCAACACCCCCTATCTCAGAAACGAAGTATTTGCGGGCATAAGTTTATAAAGCAAACTGTCATTATTTTATCATGCAGAATTACCCCTTAAAGCTTGCCGTACTTATTGAAAAACACCCTGTATTGACGAAAAACAGGGATAGTTGTTAAAGTGCCTAACTTTTTTATTATCCAACATAAGCGAATGAATAAAAAAATAGAATGTTAAGAAAATATGTGGCTATAGTTGTGTTTTAATTTTAGTATTTTATAAAAGCTAGAACATTCCACAGGGTGTTCCAAAATTTGAGAAAAAACACAGTTTGATTCTATCACCCTGTATACAATGACAATGTACCTGTCTAGCAACAATATTATTACAACGATATTGATAAAAAATAAGGCTATAACTAGGGAGCGGATTTTGTGCTAAATGCATATTGCATGCATATTTCGCATATTTGAGAGCTTTACTAAATTTTGCATATTTTAAAGAAACATGCATATTTTGTGCCTATAAAAAACAGTCCAAACAAAATTTAAAATTTTTTAATTCGACACAAAATTAATATTTCCCCGCACAGGATGTTCTATTAATTCGAGAACTACCTGAAGAGGGACGGCTCATTCACTGCCTTTTTCTTAGAAAATATCCGATCTTTGCACAAAGTACTTATAGTACGCCGTTATCCCTCTTTATACTGTGCCGTTATAAAATGATTGTAGGATGTTAAAATGATGAATGATGGTTTACCGGGAAATCCGAATTTTATTTACTTTTATTAATTGTACAATTTTATTGTATTATTTATGGCATTATTTAGTACAATTTGTATCCCGATTTAGTAGGTACTTATAATTGAATCGTTTATTTCAGAAAGGGGTCAAGTGACTAATTTTGACAAAATGAGTTTTTGGTGGAATTTTTTAATTTAAACGTAAATACAGCTTTTCTTGCAGAAAGGAATCAATTGCTGCCATAGTGTTGCCTTGGCAGCGCAGAGAAATTAGCGTTTAGTGCAGAAAGGGGCCAAACAACGCATGATTCCTTACTTAAAAATTGTGTAACCACCAACTTTATTTCAGAAAGGGGCCAAGTGCAAAAAATTATTTATTTTTTTTCTTTAACAAATTAACAAGATAAATTTTTGAAAAATACAATACTTTTTGACAAACACTACAGGTTATTAGTGAGAATTTTATTTTATATAAATAAAAATTTTGTTGAATGTAAACACGTTTTTTTTTGTTTTTCTCAAAAGCAGGTTTTTGTGACTTGACCCCTTTCTGAAATAAACGATTCAATTCTGGTGATTCTTTTAAATCCCCTATTAAGAGAGTTTGTTTGAGAATATTGTTTTACGATTTTCTAACGGAAATTGAAATAATCATGCTTTAGATCAGATCCCGCCTTTAAACGGCTTTAAAACTTTTTAGGACATATGCGAAATTTTTAATGGAAATTTTGAAATTGATTTTGGTTCAGAATTTTCGGCTTTAACAAATTATTTTAAATACGCCTCGATTACTTCTGTTGGTGTTGAAAGGCGTTTTCCAAGTTATAAAAATATTTTATCTGATTCTATCTGAGAATGTTTCCTCTTAAAAAATTTGGAAAAACACATTGTAGTGAATTATAATCGAAGATATAATATAGTAATATTGTTGTTTTATTTTAAATAGGTAACTGTTGGTATCAGTTTTTGTAAAAAATGTGAATAAATTGCATATATAAAAAATAATGATTTTATTTGAAAGATAATAATTAAATAAGTTTGCCGCCCCCCTATAAAAGAACCCCCTAGAATACAATAGAACAGAAAATTTGTGGTTTCTCGAAATGCGCATTTTTAAAATTTTTGTGCATATCTTGCGCATATTTCGTAATTTTTTACTGCATATATATGCGCATATTTCATCAAAATTGATGGCATATAAATCCGCTCCCTAGCTATAACATATTAAAAAAATTATTTAAATCGGACATCAGGTTTAGGAAATACAAGACATTAAAAATGACCCATTTTTTGGGGTGCCCGTTTTCTCTGCCGGTGAGTGTATATAAATAAATGTTTTTCTACATTTCTAGAGAAAAACTGTGCCGTCTACTTAATGACAAGTGTTTATACGCGTAAAAACTTCTTTCTACTTCACCTCTGTTGAGCTGCCCTCCACCTTGCAGATATTAAACCACTGTAAAAGATTATCAACATCCAAAAATAAGAGCAAGACATAGTCATTTAATTTTTAAATGTCCTTGAAAAACAAACACCACGTTTGTTTTCAATTAAGTAGGTGAAACAAATTTCTCAACACAAGTACACTAATCGGTAATAACGCTTTGTCAGCTAGTCAATATTATTGTAATTCACGGCCACGCTGTATCAGCATTCAAAACAACAACACCTTTACACTTTACTTATACATCCAGCCAAAGAAGCGTGATTCATTCTAATTCTTTCTGTTATCAATTATCATTCGTACTTCAGATACATCAGTAGATGGTTATACCCTAGCACACCAACTCGTTACTAATATATTTAGTAGTGTTCAATAAATAAGTATGAACAAATAGTGTTTTACCAACCAACCCTCACCTCCAGTTAATCAAGCTAAATTACAACTATGTATGTGATTTCATATAACGTAGATTAAAAATTTTGAGCTCGTTACACTGGGCAGCCATTTAATATTTTTTGTGGGGCTGAGTTATCCCCCCGACTACCTAAAAATAAAGATATTGAATCGATCTTTGCGGCAAAATTAAAAGACATGTAGGAGCTTTCGAAGTGATATAGTTTCAATTGTTTAGCTTATCCCCTTAACCCCCAAACTACTATTTAATTGATTCAACTAAAGAGAAAAATGTTGAAAAAAATTAAAATATTTCGTATCCCGGATATAATTCGTATGGCGTATAAAGTCTAAGAATAACCTCTTAAAATATGATGATTTCGATTATTGAGCTACAACCTCTTCACAAGAAAACCTCCCCATCTTCCTGGCTTAAGAGATAACTGTACTTAAAATGAATAAAATTAATTATTTTGCGACTACATATCGGTTACTCATTTATGAGCTTGCAAAATACGCTCATTTTGATTATTGAATTGCAGTTCCTGTTCTATAGTGCTGTCACTGAAGGTAAAAATTAACTATTACCTTCGATTTCGGCGAACCTCCATCGATTTTCACGAAAATTGGTGAGTGGTTAGGGTTAGAGGATACCTCAATAAACAAAAGACATTATGCCAACTTGCGCTTTTACCTTGGTGCTGGATGCTACCCCATTTCGTGGATAAAAATTACTTTATTGAAAATAACCCCACAAATCGATAAAGGGACAAATTTTAAGAAACAATTTGTGATATAAAGTTATTAGATTAAATTAATACTTTTTGAGTTAACAAAGATCAAAAATTTTGATTTTTCTTGAAAAAATGCACGTTTTAAAGCGGTTTTTCATAAATGATTCAAAAATGGTAAGTCTACTTTCATATTATGCTAATACCAATAAGGGTTATTTACGATGTATATTTTGCCTACCTTGCTAAATTGCATTACTTGTGTCCTCATATAATGTTTGTCCATATTGTGATATAAGTATCTGAAAATATGCACTTTTAATAAAATTCATATGCACTTATGAAGTTTATCCAAAATATGCACATATGCACTTAATATGCATTTTGCATATTTCCCTAGCTCTAATGATGATGATGAAGGCAGTACGATTATTTCAAACAAAAATTTTTCAACTACAGATTGCTATAGTTCATAAGATCGAGATCACAATTTCATTTGTTTTGAACAGATACACATAACCTAAAAAAATCAGGTTATAAAATCTTCCCAGAATTTTTGGAATAATTTTTTTTGAGAACTATTTCCGGAGTGGAAACCGAAAATATTAGTTAATTAGAAAAGTAATTTTCATTGCACTAATAATTGTGGCTAAATCCCATATAAACATAATATTTAAATTAAACATGCCACAGGACAGTGGCGGATTTAGACATTTGCCTTGGGAGGGGAAATATGCCTTAGGAGGGGAACTTCGAATAAAATATCAACCAAAATATATAAAAAAGATAAACCCAAACTAGGTATATAAAAGAGGAAAATAATAACTTATATGCGTTCAGTTCCTATTTCTCTAATTATAGTGTTTAAGTCTATCTGTGTTTTAAGTTTCCTGTCAGCTGGTATAATTTTATTTTTCAATAATTGTTTTTTTTTTAATTTTGGACCTTGTAAGGGGGGAAATTTCCCCCTTTTTCTACCCCGTAGATCCGCTACTGCTACAGGAAAACAGTTTAAGAACATTCCTTCAACTATTTACTTCAAATCCGAACTACCAGAGTTTTCTTATTAAAAGCTGGTCAAGTGAAGCGACCTCGCCTTTCACCTCTCGATAAAATGATGTAGTTTAAAATTGTGTAAGTCAGTGAATAAAGGTTGACGCCGGCCGGCGACACAGACCAACCACCAACACGAACTACCACCTCGTTTTCTACAACTGAATATTTCAGGGTTCACATTCACATTCACTCCGAAACCGTCAACTTTTCCATTCTCCGATAGTCCGCTGTTATATTGCTCGTCACAAAATTGTGTTCCTGAAATAATTAATATTCGCCACATACGTTCGCAAAGGGAGGCTTGTAGGGGTGCGAATATGACAGACATATGTCGGTAGCAGAATTAACAAGAAATATGGCTATTTTTAATTGTGATACATGATATAGAGCTTGAAAGTTTTATTAGAGTAGTCAGTGGGGACAAGGAGGACATTTCACCAGAACACTATGGATTGTTAAAAATATACTCGATGAAAAAGTAAAAAATTAAAGAATATAATAAAGCTCAATGAGTATACAGCATGAAGTAACGTCAGGCACAAACAAGAATTGCTTTACCAAGGAAATTGGTAAAGTTTGTTGAAGCCACCAAGACTCACACAGAAGCGCAAGTACGACTTCAAAATCACTTGGCAGATCCCTTCCAGATAACTTAAGGGCTAAAACATGAAGATAGGTTGGCACTGACTATGTTTAATATATGTATGAAGTATGTCATGTAAACCCAAGAAATGTATTGTTTAATTTCATTGTTTAATTTTAAAAAGAATTTAAAAGAATCACAAGAGACACCACGGAAGTTTATGGGGAGCTTTATGCGGAGCTTGAAGAAGATGCGAAAGAAATAGGGCTAGCCGTCAAGGTTGATAAAACTAAAGCCCCAATACAAGCAAGGAACCAACGAAATTTGCATGTGACAATAGACGACTATAAGTATGCCTGTACTCCATAGTAATGAGTTTATCTGACTTGCCATGGCTCTTCCTCTACCTAATTTTTGTGTATATCTGTTACGTCGTTTCCATCGTCTGTCAATGTAACTCGCAGGTATTTATATTATTTAATGTTCTTCATTATTTTCCCTTTTTTGTCTATATTTATTTCCAGACCAGTTTTCGGACCCTAAAAGCACCGTCCTCTGCACCTCCGCTACAACCACCTGATCGTCAGCAAATAACAAAGTAATCCGATTACCTTCTTCTATATTTATTTCCATTTTTTCACATTTTTTGAACCATTTCTTCAGAGCCGTGTTTATATAAATTTTGAAGAGGTTAGGGGACATGCAGCATCCCTGCCTTAGACTTTTGTTAACCTGAAAGTATTCTGAGTGGCCGTCTCTCGTTTTTATACAACTGCTGTTTCCTTGGTAAAAAATCTTCATTGCATTAATGTACTGTGGGTGTACATTGTTCTTTGTCAGGGATTCTCAAAGTTTATCTGTCGGTACACTGTCATAAGCTTTATTCAAATCTATAAATACTAGATGTAGTTGACACCCACATGCTAGTGATTTTTCAGTTAGTTGTTTTATACAAAATAGGTTATCCATACACGATCTTCCTGCTCTGAAACCACTCTGCTCCTCCCAGTCCTCATATTGATATATGTAAAAAAGATACTGAACAAAATATGGTACACCAGGCATATAACGTACTATTAAGTTTGGATATGGTTTGCAGCAAAATATTTGATATGAAAGCCTACGGTGCATTTTAAAAACCTTATTTCTCATCTTCCTGGCACAAACCACATCGTTTTTTCAGGTTTCTTATTTTTTTGTATGTCGATAATGATAACTGATCTAATTTTGTAACTATGATCCTCTGTCAGAAATATCTCTTTGACGTTGCTCAAACCTCCATATTATTCTTCTGCGAAGAATGTTGATATAACCACCCAATATTAGAGTTCTCAGAAAAGTTTTGGTCTCATACTTCCGAACTTATTGTTGGATATTTTTCTGTGTAGCATATCGATTAGTATTTGATGTTATGGAAGTGCTTCTACAATGCGACATTGATCTACCTGAATGTGTTCTTTTACCCAGTGGTAGATTTTTTTCGTAGAGGTTTCATTTGTCCTTTTTCTCTAAACTCTGATAATGGAATGTTATCTTGAGAATTGGGTAGCAATGTGCCATTGTCATTATTTGACATATTTATTTCAACAGGATTTAATTGCGAGCCAGGTCAATTATATCTCCCTCACCTCTTAGTCAAGAGTGTCTCTTGTCTGTTAGGACATAACAAGCATTTACTGGAGAAACCAAAGTAATACTATCTACTATTACTACTAAAGTTTAATAATCCTCTAACGTACTAAGCACGTATCATCCAGTGACAAGCTCCTAAGAATAAATAGTATTCTATTTTCTTGGCGTACAATATTTTGTACACTAAAATTAAATAAGCCGAGTCTAATTACTGAATAAAAATGTTACCAATTCCTAAATCTACATCAAAATATATACAGTGAGGACGTTTAGGTTGGAATAAATTCATTTTCTCGAGACTGAGCGATTTAGTTGATGATTTTTTTAAATGAGAATAGGGATCGTATGATAGCTCACTTTAAAGGTTATTTAATTCTCTACTTAGTAATATAAACATTAACATAATTATTTATACAGGGTGTCATAAAAAATTTGTTTTTAAATTAAATTAATTGATACAAGAAAAAAAATGTATGTAATTTATTTAATTCAAAATACATTCTACTGCTGTCAGAAAAAAAGAAAAAAAAAGATTATTTGACAAATAAATATTGTTTTTCGCTTAGACTTAAGTTGAAGCTGCCATCCACCTGCCTCTTGACAGTTTAAACATTTAATTTAAGCGAAAAGCAATATTTAACATTTCTTTCTGTTTTCTGACAGCTGTAAAATGTAATCTCGAATTAAATAAATTACATACATTATTCTTTTTGTATGAATTAATTTAATTCAAACATTTTTTTTTTGAAAACCCTGTAAGCATAAATAGTTATGTTAATGTGTATATTACTGAACAGAGAATTGAATAATCTATTCAGATGAGTTATCACACGACCACAAGTCAGCTAACACACGACACGATGACGTCACTAGTATGATATATTACATGCCAAAAAATCTTAATTTAAAAATAAAAGTCGACATGTTTCGGGATTTATCTCCAAAATCACCCATTCTCGACAAAATTAATTTATTCCAACTCAAACGTCCCCACTGTATACATAATGTGTTTTCTCCTGGTTATGCAAGAAAATTCTGCATAAATATAACAAATTATATCCAATTACGTAGCAAATCGTAGTCCAAATTCAGCCGTAATAGATAACTTAAAAACTTTATCATAAAATTATCGTCAGATATCACAAAGCGAGCAATTTACAACTACGCCTCATTGTTGATTAAGACATGCTGGAAGCATTTAGGCTAGTAACCTATAGACAGAATGCGCAAATAGGTACAAGTCAAAACATGTTTATGGTGTACAATTTATTGTACGTCAAGTGTATCTCTCAATAGTTGATGTTTTTTTAACCGCCACTTACTATTTTTCTTAGTAAACTTTTAGTAAATTAGTAAATTTTTCTAGTTGGTCGTTAACCTCTCACTAGAACACAAGTACCTTGTAATTTAGAGGTTTTTACACCCATTGAAGTGGCTAGTTACAATTACTTGTACACTTAAGGTTTACACTGATGATGGTCAGATTGACCGGAAACGTTTTGTACTTCCACTCCCTTGTGGATAAATTTTAAGAATTTTAATAAATTCATATACCTACATAAAACAGAAGTGTTTAATTCATTCCACGTTACTATTTTTCTTCTTCCTAATCAGTAGTTATTACTAAGTAGACTTATATTTAATTTTTTTGTTTGTAAAAGTGTTTTACCTACAACCAATTCTTTTTCATTTTCATCTTTTGCCCTTTCGTTACTTTCAGTTTTCAATTTCAAACACGAAACTACATTTCAACATCGTTTTTGAATTGTAAGTCATATATTCACAGAAGTTTTCTTTGGAAGAGGATGAAAAATTTACCCTCGACAAAGGGTCGTTTGTACCGCTAATGGGGCCGGTGGCATTTTTAATTACATTTAACGTACAAAGTTCGCGCTCGGTATAATGAATGTTTTGAACTTAGCCGAAATGGCATTTGTGTATCCGGGTGTGTGTATGCATCAACGGATTAAAATTTTCTATTGAATTATTTTATAATTTCCGTATATTGAATAGTTTTCCTGTAATAAATTTGAAAGCACGTTTCAAATTAAGGTTCATGTTGACCTGATTTAATTAATTTTAAGAACTTTGAAATCGACAATTACAACAAAGATGTCAATAAAATATCTTCGGGGGATAGAAAATCCCATTTTCGATTAACATTAATAATTCTCTTATAAAAATATCCTTCAACTGAAAATCTATTAATACACAGGGTGTAATAAAATGCAGGTCATAAATTAAATCACATATTCTGGGACCAAAAATAGTTCGATAGAACCTATGTAACTTACCTTAGTACAAATATGCACATAAAAAAAGTTACAGCCCTTTGCAGTTACAAATGACAATCGATTTTTTCAATATATCGAAAATTATTAAAGGTTTTTATTTAATGGACATGTGGCATTCTTATGATATATATATATATATATATATATATATATATATATATATATATATATATATATATATATATATTTATATATATATATATATATATATATATATATATATATATATATATATATATATATATATATATATATATATATATATCTACGGGGGTCCTACAGCCTCTGCCGCATCCCGCATTTCGAACTCCACCTTTTTCGGTCGGTCCATTCTTCCTCATTTATGGCTCTATCTCTCATTATTTCTCTGATTCTTTCTATACATTCCAGTGCTGGTCTTCCTCTTCTTCTTCTATTCCATGGAACATAGTTTAAAGGCTGTTTCGGCCATCGTTCATCATCCATTCGCATTACATGCCCGTACCATAAAAGTTGTTTGGATTCTATTGTTCTACAGTAGTGTAGATTCTTCTTGTCCTTCTTCTTATTTCTTCATTTGGGATGTGATCATGTCTAGATATCCGACACGTTTTTCTCAGATAGTCCATTTCTACTGCTTCCAGTTTTTTCTTTTCATTTATTGTCATTTGCCAACATTCAGATCTGTACGTCAAAATTGGTTCTACAACGGACTTGTAGATTGTCATTTTGATTTGTAAACAAATTTTAGGAGACCAAAGTAACGAGTTTAGTGTTTGTACCACATTTCGACCCTGTTGTATTTTCTGCTGGATGTCCCGTTTCGATGTTCCTTCCTTCGCTATGACTGTCCCTACGTATTTAAATCCTTCGCATTGTTTTATATCTCTAATCGAGAGTTCTGGGTCTCTTTCTTCGTCTTTTATTCTATGGTATTCTGTTTTGTTTATATTGATTGTGAGTCCCCAATTTTCGTATTCTTCGGTTAACTTTCGAATCATATAATCCATGTCTTCCTCATCATTTGCCATAATCACTTGATCGTCTGCGAAGAAAGATTTGTTAGGTACCTGTTTCCAAGTTCTATTCCCATTCCTGTGCATTTTCTCCTCCAGTTGTTTAATGCTTCCTGAATATAGATTTTAAATAGGGATGGGGACAAAGAATATCCTTGTCTTAAGCCTTTTGTTACAGGAAACGGGTCTGAAATTTTATTTTCCATTTTAACGGCACTTTTTGCATTTATGTACATGTTCGCTATGGCGTTCATGTATGCCTTACTTAGGCCTGCCTTCGTCAATACTTCAAATAATCTTTTTAAGGGTACTGTATCATAGGCCTTCTCTAAGTCAACGAACACTAAATGAGTCGGTAAATTTCTGGCTGTTCGTTTCTCTATAATTTTTTGAAGTACAAATATATTATCAAGACAAGATCTGCCAGCACGGAATCCACTTTGATCTTCTATTTCCTCATATTGGTTTTCGATTCGTTCTTTTTTCAATCGACCCTACAACCTCCCCAATGAGCTAATAACGCCTATACCTCTGTAATTTTTACATCTCTTCTTTTCTCCTTTTTTGTGGATAGAGCTTATGCACGCCAAACTTCAATCTTCTGGAACATTATCTTGTTTGATTAGACATTTATTAAAGATCTCTGCTAAAAATTCTATTAGTATTGACGGTCCACATTTTATTAACTCAATGCAGATGTTTCCAGGTCCTGCGGCTTTCCCGTTTTTTATGTCTGTTAAGGATCGTCTTATCTCATCCACACTGATTGGCTGTACTTCGTTTTCGTCTATTGGATCTGTTTTTAAGTCTCTATAATTTACTTCGCAATGTGGTCTTGCTTCTGTAAATAGGGATTTGTAATATTCTTCCCATGCTAACATACTTATGGGGTTTAATTTCCCTGTTCCTTTTTGATTTTTTCTGAGATTTCCTATAAACTTCCATGCTTCAGATGCTCGAGTTCCACCCATATATCTGTTCATTTCTTCACATTTTTTGTCCCATGTTTCGTTCTTTGTTTTGGACACAGTTTTCTTAACTCCCTATTCCAGTAAGTGTATGTTTTCCACTCTTCTGGATTTTGTGTTTGTAGCCAGATTCGATAGGCTTTCCTTTTGGTATCTACCAACTCTCTTATTTCTTGTGACCACCACTCCGGATCTTGGTTTCGCACATTTTCCTTATACCCTATGGCCTCTTGTGCTGCATGATGGATACAGTCTTTAATTTGACCATATAGTTCTTCCACCGTCTTGTTTTCTTTTCGAATATTTTGTAGTTTTGTAGCCAATCTGAGTTTGTACAAAAATTGGGTGGATTCATTCTTTAGACTTTCCAAGTTATATTTGTTTACGTTCGTATTTCCGGGTATTGTTTGTTCATATTGCTGGTCGCTGATATTTTCCCGGTATTTAACTAACACCTTTGTCACGGTTAAGTGGTGATCCGATCCACACTCCGCTCCTCGATACACCCTTATGACATCTTAAAAAGCATTCTTCTGATATATTAAAAAAATGACAGTGAAAATTTTACACCCCATAAACATTTTATGGCGTTTTGTTCCCTTACACCCCCCACTTTTTGTGTACGTTCCAATTAAATTATTACATACTTATTATTGTACCATTAGTTAAACACAATGTTTATCAAACTTTTTTGCATCTTAGTATTTCTTCGACAAGACAGTTTTTATCGAAATGCTGCTTCTTTTTTAATATGTTTACATAAAAATTTTATGGGGGTTTTGTTACTTTAAACCCTCCAAATGTTTGTGTACGTTCCAATTAAAGATATTAGTTGGTTATATAAATAGTTTCAGTATTGCAAAAACTGCCGTAGAGTCAAATTCTCAAGGAAAAAAAGAGGTCGCCCAGCACAAACTTGGAGAAGATCCATCATGGACGAGATAAGAGGTCAAGGAAAGTCTTGGAATGAGGTGAAGGCCTTGGCGCAAAATAGAAACCGATTGCGTGTTTTCACTGAAGCTCTATGCTTTACTTAGGAGTTCAAGAACAATATTAGTTAAACACAGGGTTTTTAAAACTTTTTTGCCTCTTAGTATTTTTTCGAAAAACCACCTTTTATCGAGATGTGGCATCTTTTTTAATATGTTTCAAAATATACCTAAAAATGTAAATTATAAATAAATTTTCAGATCCTTAACAGGTCTCTATAATGGTTTTATTTTTTTTTTATTTAGCGTATGGACTTCTCAGTACGATAAATACACAAATATAATATATATTATTCAAACACTAAAACATAATGAATGAATCTAAATATTAATGTCCAATTTACATAGCCATTCAATTACATCTGGGGAGCATTCCACAAAGTCCTGGAGGTTTCCATGGTAGGCACGATTTAGGCAATCTGAAACACAATGACTTATGGTCTGTCTAGGCGATCCACAATCGCACCGAGGACTCTCTGCACGACCCCATTTGAACAGAAAATCAGCACATTTACCATGTCCGGTACGTATGCGATTAAGCCTTGCCCAGGTGGGCCGGGGCAGGCCCGATCCGATGAAACCCTGGGTTTATCTGAATATAGTCTGCTGCTATTGTTGGCATCCATCTTGTGGACCATTGCCTTTGTATATCATAGGAATCACCAATTGTTCGGGCAGTTCTGATTGGAGGATTTCTAGACCTCAGTCGCTGGTGCTCTTTTGAGATGTCTGGTATGTCTTGATGGATTGGTAATAATTGTATGTTGGCTACAATTTTCTGATACTCTCTCACTAATGTTGCTGTACGGCGTAGATCTGGTGGAGCAATATTGCTCAAAGCAGGCAGCCATCTCACTGGGGTTGATTTTATTGTTCCAGTGATTATTCTCATGGTTTGATTAAGTTGGACATCGATTTTGTTTGTATGTGAACTATTTAACCATACTGGTGCACAATATTCTGCCACTGAAAAAACCAAAGCCAGAGCAGAGGTCCGAAGAGTATCTGCAGAAGCACCCCAAGTTGTTCCAGCAAGTTTTGTTATTATATTGTTTCTTGTTCTCAGTTTACCGGCTGCGTTTGTAAGATGGCTTTTGAAGGTGAGTGTTCTATCAAGTGTAACGCCTAGATATTTGGGGTTGTTGTTATGTTTGACAGCTGCATCATTTAGAGTTACATTGAGGGTATCGCCCGCAAGTTGATTCGGCAGGTGAAAGAGACAGGTTTCAGTTTTGCTTGTGTTAGGACCTAAGCGCCAGTTCTTAAAGTAGTTACTAAGTGTAGTTAGGTCCTCGTTTAGAGCTCGTTCTCCAGCTTCCTTACTATTATCTTGGAAGCCAATGGCCAGGTCGTCTGCATAAGCGAATTTTATCGATTTTGTTTCAGGTATATCCGCCATATAAAGGTTAAATAATAAAGGAGCTAGCACTGAGCCTTGAGGTAAGCTGTTGTTAAGTTTTCTAACGCTACTTCGTGCATCATTTATATATACCTGAAACAGTCTGTTAGTTAGTAGATTGTTTATCAGCTGACAAGTTTTGAGACAGGGTATGATTTTCATCAACTTATAAATAAGGCCCTCTCTCCACACAGTGTCATAGGCAGCCGTAAGGTCTATAAATGTTATGGCAGATTTTTCACGTCTTTCAAAGCCAGCTTCGATGAATGTAGTTAAGGACAGCACTTGGTCACAACAGCTTCGTCCTTTTCTAAATCCAGCTTGCTCAATTGGTACAGCGTCCTCAATGGTGTTACATATTCTATTATACAGGGTGTTTCATTAATAATTGTCCATATAGTAACTGGAGAAATCTTAACACAAAATACAAAGATTTAACGTAAAACACTTAAATAAAATGTGGTTCCTTACTGAGTTACAGGGTGTTTTATCTAAAAGTTTAAAAATTATTTTTGCTCAGCATTTTAAAACTATTCGACGTATCCTTTTCATACTTGGCAGGAAGTATAGGTACTGTACACACTTTTAAATTATGTTAAACAAACGTTTCTGGCTATTACCAGAGGCGTACGACGGGGGAAAGTGAATGGTTGACCCTTCCCAAATTCTACGCCACAGGCGAAATTGCTATTTTAGTTCAATTTTTGGATTCTCCAATACTTTCTATGAAAATAATATACTCTTCATTTGTAACGATAAAGTCATTAGTTTTCGAGATCTTTGAAGTTAAAAACGAAACGACACGGTTATCTTGATTAATGTATTGTGTCGCTTCATTTTTAATTTCAAATATCTCTAAAACTAATAATTTTATCGTTACGAATGAAGAGTATATTATTTACATATAAAGTATTGCAAAATTAAAAATGTACACTAAAATAGCAATTTCGTCAGTGGCGTAGAATTTGGAAAGGGTCAACCAGCCACTATCCCCTGTCGTACGCCCCTGGTAGTAGCTAGAAACGTATATTTATCTTAATTTAGAAGGGTGTACAGTACCTACACTTTCTGCCAAGTATGATAAGGATACGCCAAATAGTTTTAAAATGCTGAGCAAAAATAATTTTTAAATTTTAATCATATGAATCATATCATAAATTAATCAAAATAACTGTGCCGTTTCATATTTAACTTCAAATATCTCGAAAACTAATGACTTTATAGTTACCAATGAAGACTGTATTATTTACGTATAAAGTATTGGAGAATCTAAAAATGGCACCAAAATAGTAATTACTCCAGTGGCGTAGAATTTGAGAAGGGTTAACCATCCACCATCCCCTGTCGTACGCCTCTGGTAGTAGCTAGAAACGTTTGTTTATCGTAATTTAATAGGATGTCTAGTGGTCGCACTTTCTGCCAAGTATGAAAAGGATACGTTGAATGTCTTTAAAATGCTGAGCAAATATAATTTTTAAATTTTTAGATAAAACACCCTGTAACTCAGTAAGAAACCACATTTTATTTAGGTGTTTTAGGTTAAATCTTCGTATTTTGTGCTAAGGTTTCTCCAGTTACTATATGGAAAATTATTAATGAAACACCCTGTATAAGAGTCGTTCTAGTAATTTATAACAGCAACTGAGTAAGGCGATAGGCCGGTAACTTTCAGGCAGCTTGTTGTCTTTGTCAGGCTTCTGGATTGCGATAATTTTTGTTCTTTTGAATTCTGGGGGTAGCATAGCTGTAGTCACAATGTCGCTAAAGAATTCTTTGAGCCATTGTCTTGTTTTTGTACCAGTGTGGTCTATAAACTCAGGATATATTCCGTCGAAACCAGCTGCTTTTCCCGTTTTGGTTTGGTTAAGCGCTTCGTTTATTTCATCCAATGAGAAGGCACGTGAGTATTCTGATGTTGCGGGGGTATTTGCTTTAAGTTGTTTAAGAGCTTTTTTTACCATCGATGTATGAGTTTTCTCAGATGGAGCTCGAGAGTTCTCAATTATTCTATTGGCTACCTTATTTGGATCAATTGTTGATTTGTTTAAGTGTTGTGCTCTGCTTGCTTCGCCCAGTTTGCGGATCAGTCCCCATGCCTTCCGACTGGAACGGGAGAAATCAATATGTTCTACGGTAGATTTCCATTTATTAAGTATAGTTGAATCTATAATCTATAATGGTACTTACCCTATACAAATATGTGGTGGATTTGAAAAATATTCAAAATATCTCGATAAACACTGGCTTATCAAAAAATTACTCAAAAAAGTTTTAAATTATAAACATTGTGTTTAAATAATAGTACCACAATAATAATTTAATTGGAACGAACCCAAAAGTTTGGGGGGGGGGGGGTTTAAAGGAACAAGACCCCCATAAAATTTTTATAGCGTGCA
Source organism: Diabrotica virgifera virgifera (assembly GCF_917563875.1). Classification (NCBI taxonomy): domain Eukaryota; kingdom Metazoa; phylum Arthropoda; class Insecta; order Coleoptera; family Chrysomelidae; genus Diabrotica; species Diabrotica virgifera. The sequence continues at coordinate 44,919,959 of NC_065452.1, forward strand.
CAAATATCACTATAATTTTTCTGTATAATGTTCCTGCCATATGAATGCCACATGTCTATTTGCAATATAAAATCTCTAACAGTTTTCGATATATTGGAAACAATCGATTTTCATTTTGTAACTTCAATCTGCTGTCATTTTTTAATTTAAGTGCACATTTCTACTAAGGTAAGTTACATTCAATCGAACTATTTTTGGTCCCAGAATGTGTGATTTAATTTATTACCTGCATTTTTGTTACACCCTGTATATATAGGTATACATTTATATGAATCTTAACACTAGAAGCACCAACATTTTTGCATACCTAGAAGGGGCGGAGGTAAATTCCTCACCAACCAGTAAAAACATATAATCCGACAGGTATTTTCCTCACCAAATGTAAAGGTTCCTATTAATCCGGTAGATATTTCCTCACCAACTCAACCAGGTAATAAAATAAAAATATAGGTTTAATTTAAGAATGTCTATTATGAAAGCATCCGAAATCCGAATATAAGACATTAATTTCCTTATTAGAATAATAGTTTATAATATAGATAATATTCAAGACGTATAAATTATTATTTAATATTTACTGTAATAAGACAGACACTTTACAAAATCCATTCTAGTCATTTGATTAGACTGATATCTTATTAATAAATTTACTACATTTTTCAATTTCAGTTTAACTTGTTTATCTTTGATAGGTTTTGCAATATGCAAACTTTGAATTTTAACATACCTACGTATCTACCTGAAATTCTTTACTTTTTTTCAAAGAAAATATATATGGATCGATGCGTATTACAAAACGATAAATTAAAATGCGAATGAAAAGATTCGCAAGCATTCGTAATATGAATAACAGAAGAATTTGCCTCTGTCCACAAATATGGGGAGAATATGGCATTTTCGTCTATATAAGTTTCAACTAAATAATCAACATATCTATCTTAAATTTCATTTCCTGGTTTGCATGACATTAAATCAAACACAAAACAATCTGATACGTCTTCTGGTTTTAAATGTAAGGCCAAAAGTATGTTTGAGCCACTTGCCTCTTTCAGAATCATTTTTATATTCTGATATTAAATCAAGAGGCTAAGACATTTCTATACCAAGCTTAGTGTAGGTGAAATTTACAACCATGTATTTCAGTGTTCGGACACATTTCAATGATTGCATTCCTTTTTAAAATCTTCAAAAATTTTACTAGAATTAAACTCAATTTTGAGAGTTTTAAGAATTTCTGATTTTAACAAATAAAAAATATTGTTGTAAATTTCTGTTATTTGTTTGGCAGTAAACAGTATAATAAAGAAATATAATGCCCATTAATTAGCCCATGAATAATGAATAATTGCAATGTGCCATCCATAGAATAAAATTCAATGTGGCTAAAAGTCTTATATTTGTTTCACAACCAAATACAATTATCCCACTTTTGACACCGTTTATAAAGAGAAAATTTTCCCTCTTGGTTGTTTTTTGAGCACACCCCGTCACAAATTATTGAACCTCATCGTAGGTCAGGATCCCGCGTATGAAAAAAAAGTTGATTAATAGCAAGCTGGAAATTTGTTAATAGCTTAAGGGTGTCTCGTCGGACAAACTTTGATATATGGGAACACTTGAACAGGGGCAGCTTTAATTGTGGAACAGGTTAAAAATTTGGAACGGTCAGACCACGAAAACGGCACATTTATTTTGTCGGACAGAACAGACTTAAACTCTCCGAACAGAACTTAAACTCTCATGCAAAAATCAGACTGCTATTTATCACCAAATGGGCGTTTTAATGAGTGGAACATGTAGAATATGTCAAATGACAGAAATTATGACAGGTGATAAATAGCAGTCTGATTTTTGCATGAGAGTTTAATCTCTGATCGAAAAGTTTAAATCTGTTCTGTCGGACAAAATAAATGTGCCGTTTTCGAGGTCTGACCGTTCCAAATTTTTAACCTGTTCCACAATTAAAACTGCCCCTGTTCCAGTGTTCCCATATATCAAAGTTTATCCGACTAGACACCCTTAAGCTATTAACAAATTTTCAGCTTGCTATTAATCAACTTTTTTTTCATACGCGGGATCCAGACCTATCAATATTGGAAGGAAGTCGACCAGGCATCATTTTTCGTCGATAATTATATATTTTTTCTTATGTAACTGACAACAATCGTAGTAATTGTTTCAGACAAATTAGCTGCAAGTGCTTGGCGTATAATTTTTGCTGGTTTTTCAATTCTCTTCGGCTTTACGTTTACAATAGTTAGAAACAATTTTTCGATCTAACTTCTGACAATCTGGTTCATGATTATGTTGTCGGCTACTTCTAGATATTGTAAAAGTTGCACCAATAGTAAAAAATTTGGCACTGGAAGTTGTTTTATCCTCCAGAGCACTTCTTCACTTTTTAAAACTTTCACTTTATAAAAATTAAAATTTTCAAATATCAATACCGCGTAAGGTTTACCGCGATCAGTTTCTATTAAACATGCTATTTTTGTCAAAATTCCAATTGTGACTAAAAATAAAATACTATAATTAATTAATTAATTATTATAATTATAGGTCTCTACTGTAATTTATTAGTAGATAAATAATTCAATTGAATGCCTTTTAGTAAAATCTACCAGAAATAACTGAAATAACTGAAATAACCATTTTGGTCTTGGTGAGGAAAATACCTGTGGGATTATGACAACCCTTATAAACGCAGGCAAAAGATTATTTTGGTGAGGAAATTACACCCGCCGCCTAGAAGCACCGGAGCGGTCAAGGTGTCGGGTATTAGAATTTTCTATCGCCAGTCGTTTTCGTATCGTTTTTTAATTGAAAAAAAAACCTATATTGAGTTAATACCTACTAACACAAGACCTTTAGTTAATTTAAATTATTTAATTATTTAAGCACAATTTATGTAGCAACAAAATTTTTTAATTTTGCTTGTACAAGACTTACACACAAATTTTTTACATAGACTTTCACATGTTTTATTTTAGTTTTAGTTCCCAGTTTTCCACTTCTTCTTCTTCAGGTGCTATCTCTGCTACGGAGGTTGGCAATCATCATAGCTATTTTAATTTTTGAGTCAGTAGCTCTGAATAGTTGTTTTGAGCTGCATCCAAACCTCAACCATGAAATTCGTCTTCTCCCGATGCTTCTTCTGCTATCTACCCCTCCTTGCATTATGACTCATAGGATGCCATACTCCTCGCTCCGCATCACATGTCCGAGATATTGTAGCTTTTGTCACTGTCTACGTTTATTATTTGATTGAGGTATTGTATCTCTGATTTGTTTCCGTTGATATTGTCCTGCCCTTAGTCAGATGATCATGTCGCAATTATTCTGCTAACTGAAGTAGGAAAGTTTGCCCAGATATTTGACAACCAGTAACTTCCTTATACAGAATCCAAGCATTTATTCCTACCATATCTATGATATTAAAAAAGCCTGTAACGGCCATCTTCTTGAAGCTGATTTGGTTGAGCACTGTATGGCCATCTGATCTACAACGTCTACTCCGTATTTTGTATGGTTGTAGTAGGTAATGGTTTTAGGTTTCTCCTTTTTGTCTATGCCTATTTCAATATTATTTGAGTATAGAGAATTCAGCCCTAGAACATTTTTGATTATTTTTCTCTGGTACACCTGGTTTCCCTGGTTAGCTCAAGTCTTCGTGTATGAAAATTTTTGATTTGTATAATTCCATCTTTTCGTTTTTTATTGACGGATGAATATCCCTTCTTGTGCGGTTTATTGTTCCAGTACTGCTGGTAGCCTTCTTTCGTAATACTTTTTATGTATCGTGATATTTTTTCCCTTATTCATAAATGGGTCCATTAGACGGCTAATTACATGTTCCCCTAGAAGTCGATTGTCTGGTCGTTGTTCATTTTTCCGTAGGTAAAGAAATCCGTGCAATAAATATTTGGACTAGACATTAGCTGTAAGCCAAAATTTGCTTCCAAACTTATCGGGTTTATACGCCATGTACTGGGTGAAGTGATATCTTGGCTTTTTTGGGAAAAGCTGTTCATCGATAAATATATTTTAGCCAGTTGTAGGTGTAGCAAAATATACAATTCTCTATAAATAAGTTCCATATTGCCGACGCAAGTGCAAATTTATCTGTTGATCATCGCTCACATCTGGTACCTACTTCTCCTCCGTAATAAGGACTGCATTTTTTCTAGGCAGACATCAACATATTCAACAAGAAATTACACTAAGTACCTACCTGCAAAAGAGAACTTGTAATCCTTAAATAGATGTAGCAAAGTCCTAAATGTATAAGTTTCTAGAATAACTACGAATAAGTAGTAATACAGAGGATCAACAATAGAAAGCAGTCAAAATGACTGCCCTGGTGCTTCTAGGTATATATTAACACATCTCAAAAAGTAATTACACCAAGTACCTGTAAAGGAGGAATTATAATCCTCAAGTAGATCTAGGAAAAGTTCTAAATCGTCAACTTTCTAAAACAACTAGGAATAAGTAATACAGAGGGTCAAAAATAGAAAGCAGTCAAAATGACCCCTCTGGTGCTTCTAGTGTTAAAGCTAAAATAAATATCATTACAAGAATTTATATCAAAATTGAACCGCGTCGATATTCATTTTGCCGAGGTTTCGACGTCTTCTCTGATATCATCTTCAGAGCTTCCGGGGTCTCAATCTCCTGAATCACCAGACAACACTGCACACTTGACGATGCAATACTGATTGTAATATTTCCACAGCACAGCTGTCTGCTGCCTACAACCATCATAGGCAAAGTAAAATATTTGTTGACTGGGATATGACATAACCTCAATAATACCAACATTTGGTGGTTGTACACACATTATCAACAAATTCATAAAATGTATTTTTAGGTAAAATATGTAATTGTTGTTACAACCTAACCGTGGCTAATCCCATGTCAACATAACATTTAACTTAAACTTGCCACAAATCTTACAAAGTCTTAGAACCCTTCATCATTCTCTTTGCCTTATCGCTATGCGGGGTCGGCTTCCCTAATTGCATTTCTCCATACAATTCTATCTTGAGGCATATCAATATTAATCCCCTTTACCAACATGTCCTGCCTAATCGTCTCCCCTCACGTCTCCTTTGGTCTTCCTCTCGTACTCCTTCCAGGAATCTGCACTTCAGCAATTTTTCGTATTGGGTGATGAGCGTCTCGACGTTGAACATGACCAAACTATCTCAACCTATGATCTCTCATTTTGTCATCAATTTCTGCCACACCTAAACTTCCCCTAATATACTCATTTTTAATTTTATCCTTTTTTGTCACTCCACTCACCATCTAAGCATTCTCATTTATGCCACATGTATTCGTTGTTCCTCTTTCTTTTTCACTGCCCAACATTCAGTTCCGGACATCATAGCCGGTCTTATGGCTGTTTTATAGAATTTTCCCTTCAACTTCATTGGAATTTTCCTGTCACACAGCACACCACTCGCTTCCTTCCACTTCATCCGTCCAGCCCTAATTCTACTGCATGCATCTCCATCTATTTCTCCATTACTCTGTAATACCGATCCCAGGTACTTAAAACTATTGCTTTTTACAATCAGTTCACCATCCAAAAATACCATGTTATTTGTAGTAACTCCATTTTTAAATGAACATTGCAAATACTATGTCTTTGTCCTACTAAGTTTTAAACCTTTTTCCTCCAAAGCTTGTCTCCACTGTTCTAGTTTTTGTTCTAAGTCTCTTTCACTATTTCCTACTAACACGACATCATCAGCATACAATAAGCACCATGGAATGATACCCTGTAGTTTCGCTGTTATCTGGTCCAAAACTAATGAGAATAAATACGGACTAAGTACCAAGCCCTGGTGCAATCCTACTTTAACATGAAATTTATCAGTCTCTCCCACACCTGTTCTAACACTAGTCGTTACTCCCTCATACATATCCCTCACAATCTTTACATATTCACCAGGGACTTCTTTCTAATTGAGTGCCCACCACAGAATCTCTCGAGGAACTCTATCATATGCTTTCTCAAGATCAATGATTACCATATGAGCGTTTGTTTCTTTACTCCTATATTTTTCCATCAACTGCCTTATAATGAAAATTGCATCAATCTGTTGTTGATCTGCCCTACATAAAACCAAACTGATTCTCGGATATTTCGGTCTCTTCACGTATCCCTCTATCAATTACTCTTTCCCATATTTTCATGGTGTGGCTAAGCAGTTTTATAGCCCTGTAGTTTTTACATTGTTGTATATCTCCCTTGTTTTTGTAGACAGGTACTCTTATACTGCTTCTCCATTCGTCTGGCATTTGTCCAACTTCCATAATTCTATTAAATAAACCTGCTAGTCACCTTGTTCCTGTCTCTCCCAATGCTCTCCATACTTCCCCAGGAATATCATCTGATCCTACCGCTTTTCCTTTCTTCATTTTTTGAAGCGCTTGAGCCACTTCCTCGTTTGTTATTTTGGTGACCATTGCTGCTACTGTCTCCGTTGACTCTACAGGCGGTCTGTCAAATTCTTCATTTAATAAGCTGTCAAATTACTTTCTCCATCTCTTTTTGACATCCTTTTCGTGAACTAGTGTTTTATTATTTTCATCTCGGATACATCTAATCTGATTAAAATCTTTTGCTTTCTTTGCTCTCTGTTTGGCTATTTTATATATCTTCGTTTCGCCTTCCCTGGTATCAAGTTGATCGTATAGGCTTAAATACGCTCCTACTTTGACTTTTGCTACTGCTACTTTCGCTTCCTTTTTCGCCACCATATAATTTTGAAGATCTGTGTCGGATCTGGTTTCTTGCCACTTTTTATATAATGTTCGCTTCTCTTTTATTTTTCCTTGTACTTCGTTTGACCACCACCACGTCTCTTTATCCTCAAACTATTTTCCTGACGTTTTCCCAAGTATTTCAATAGCAGTCTCTAATAATATTGGCCATTTTTCTCCAAATTGTGTTAGGGTTTCCTTTCATGTTCCAACATATTTTGTCTACTATTCTTTCCCTGAATATACCTTCTTTCTCATCTTTTAGCATCCACCATTTGATTTTTTGTGGTCCTCTCCGATATTTTTGTTTAGTTTCGCTTTTTACTTCGATGTCCAGAACAAGCAGCTTATGTTGTTGGCTGACTGTCTCACTAACTATTACTTTGCAGTCCTTGCATTCACGTATGTCTTCTTTCCTTATCATGAAGTAGTCTATTTGGGATTGATGTTGTCCACTTTTGTAGGTCATAAGTTGAGCTAAATCTTTTTAAAGACTTAAAGTCTTTTTAAAGAATGTGTGAACAATCGCCATATCGAATGCTGTTGCTAATTCAAGCATGTCATCTCCAGCTTCATTTTTAGTTCCAAAGCGTAATCCCCCATGTATTGTTTCATATCCTGTCTTGGCTTGGCCCACATGTGCATTGAAATCACCTCCTATTATATATTTTTACCCTATTTTAACCCTATTACATATTTTTATTTTTTGTTGGATACGAATTATTTCAATTAATACGATATAAAGCCAAATCATTTTGTTTAAAAATTGTTGTGTCAAATAAGTATTTATTGATTTTTTTATTTTCAGATATACTAGCTTCCAATCGTTTCCAAAGGTAAGTAAAACACAAGTTTAATTTTTTAATCATAGTTACATTTTTGAATTTTGTGTTATGTGGCCCAGATACGATGTTTTTTTATTTTAATTGTGTTCATAAGCTTTCTGCCATAAACACTTTCCCGTTTGATACTTTTGCAGTCCAAGGAATTTTCAGAATACGCCTATATAGATTCTAGTATGTTGCAAATTAATGAAAGGAATAAATTCGTTATTTCGTATGCCGGCGACTTTAACCAGGGAGAACTCGCGTCAAAAAAAAATTTAACATTTTATGCTTTTCCGTGATAACTTGATGAAAAATTGTGCAACATAACTTTCCACTCGTAAGTGCCTCGAGGAAGATTGTAGTAATGCGTAAGAATTTTTTTTAATCTATTTTGATTTTTTTATTTTTTTGTGGAATTTATGGCTTTGGTGAGAACCAATTAACTTTAAAATTGTTAGAAGTAAATAATTTTAAAATAACAAGTAGGTAAATAAAACTATTATGAAACAAAAATTTGTCTTAAATTCGCATTGTTAGATTTAATCTAACGCGTTCCCTGGTTAAGAAAAAATCCTGAAACAGGTCCATTTTTATTTTTAAATTATACTTACTTTCCGTGTCCGGAACACCAACAACTTTAAATTCTGTATTTCCAATGGTTGGCCACATAGATGGCCCTGTCATTTGCTATAATTAAGTCTTGTTCTGTGCAGGTCTCTCTCATCTCTGTGCATGATAGTAGATGCCGGCTGGTCTGAACCGCGCCACAGTCGCAGGTATCGTCCTCCTGGTATCCCCATTTTTTCAGGTTACTAGCACAACGTGAAACGCCGGTTCTTAGTCTGTTTAGCGCTTTCCAAGTCGGATACGGTAAATTGTGTCCAGCAGCCATTTCCTCCGAGGGAGGAAAATGTGTCGCAGTAGTTGACGCTTGCCATAGGTGTATTCGGCGCGTCTCTGGCGCTTCGGGGATGGATCTTGATGTTTTCAGGAAGCTTTTCCGAGATCTTAGTCTGCTTGGCTGAGTTTGGTGGTCATATAAGGGGTGTCTTCGGTCCGTCTCCTGCTTTTTCCGTTCTACCTCTGACGTGACCTTTCTCCTGATTGGTGGTGGAGCAATTCCAGCAATGGGGTATACCTCTTCGATAGGTGTCGGTTTCAGGCAACCCGATATTATACGGACCGTTTCATTTAGAGCCACGTCGACGTTCTTTGCGTGAGCAGAGTTTGCCCATACTGGTGCTCCAAACTCCGCGGCCGAAAAACATAATGCCAAGGCAGAAGTGCGGAGAGTGTGTGGTTGTGCTCCCCATTTTGTATTAGTTAGCTTGCGGATGATATTATTTCTGGCACTTACTTTCTTCTTAACATCTTGACAGTGGTATCGGTAAGACAGAGTTCTATCCAGACGGACGCCAAGGTATTTTGGCGTCTTGTTGTGTTCCAGCATCTGACCACGCCATTCCACCTCCAGCGACCTTCGGGCATGCTTGTTTCTCAGGTGGAAAGCACATACCTGGGTTTTTGTGGGATTGGGTTTCAGATGGTTTTTATCATAGTGTAGAGCTAAGTCTCCCAGGGCATCTGTCAGCTTCACTTCGACTTCATTGAAGGTTCTTCCCTGAGCTGCCACCGCTGTATCATCAGCGTAAATAAATTGCCTTGTTTGTTGGTGTATGGGTTGGTCGTTGGTGTATATGTTGTATAGAAACGGCGCGAGGACACTTCCCTGTGGTAGCCCATTTTTTTGGTCCCTCCACCGACTGTTCTTGGACTGGAGCGTTACGTAGAAGCGTCTATTCTGGAGGAGACATTTCACTAACCTTGTTAGTCGGAAGTCCTTTGTAGTTTCGTAGAGTTTTGCGAGTAGCCGTTGATGGTTAACTGTATCATAGGCGGCAGTTAGGTCTATGAACGCTACTCCTGTTATTTCCTTCCGTTCAAAACCATCTTCAATATGTTGGGTGAGATTAAGAATTTGACTGCAGCAGCACTTTCCGGGTCTGAATCCTGCTTGTTCTGGAATAATTTTAGTCTCCACATATTCTGCGATCCGGTTCAGTATCATTCTTTCAAAGGCCTTGAAAAGGTGGCACAAGAGAGATACAGGTCTAAAACTCTTTGTATCCGCCGGATCCTTCCCTGGTTTTAAGAGGGCTACCACTCTAGCTTTTCTCCAGATTTTGGGGATTTGTAATGTACGGATGAAGCAATTCATCATTTTTACGAGCCACTCTACGGTTTTTAGTCCAAAGTTCTTTATTTGCTCTGTTCGTATGTCGTCCAGGCCAGCCGCTTTATTATCTTTCATTTGATGGATCGCGCCTCTCATCTCCTCTAGACAAAAAGAGGTACCTAGAACATCTCTTTCTTCGTCGATATTCCGTTGAGCTCTCACCTTGTTCTTTCTTGATGTCGTCTTACCGTTCATTAGAAGATGATGGGCTATCTGATCGGGTGTGACTTCTGTCATGTTGACTGCCGGAGCAGCGGGATCGTTGCCAAGATTCCGAATCAGCTTCCAGGCACGTCTGCTGTTTTGTTTCATGTCCAGACTCGTGACCAGCTTGCACCACCTTTCCGTTCTGTTGGCGGATATCGCATGTAACATTTCCTCCCCAGCCTGTATTGTCGCTTCCGAGAAAGGGTCTTCTTCATATAGCTGTTCGTATCTTTTAAGTAGGGGTTTAGATTCTTCATTGAGCCCCGCTATGTACTCAGTTCGACAACCTCTAGGGATAAATTTCCGTGATACTTGCTTTACGATTTCTACAAATTTATCGTATGAATCAGGGCAAGGTTCTAGCTGGGAAACTTCTTGATCCAATGTTTCAGAGAATTTTTCCCATTTTGCTTTAGTAAAGTTGAACCTTCTCTTGAAAGGAACAATTTCGTATCTGATTGCCGCGTTGGAAAGACAAATTATTGGTCTGTGCTGTGTCTTTGGGAGAGCGCTTCCAACGATTTTTGTCACCTGGTCTCCAATTCTGTCGCTGACAAATATATTGTCTGGGTTGTAACCTCTGCGCCATATTCCGCTGTTGAACGACGCAGGCTGCTTTGGATCGTGAATAAGTTTTAGGTTCATGCTTTCAGCCCATTTTTCTAGTTCTTCGCCATTGGAATCTGTTTCGTTGTAACCCCACGCGACACTGTGACAGTTGAAGTCACCCAGTACGAATTTGATTTGCTGTGATTGAAAGTTATTCGGTTCCTCAAAAGCAAAGTCAGCGTTTGGTGGTTTGTACATTGACGTTACTGTACAGGAGTTTATCTCCACTGTGAGGATCTCGATGTCATTTTGATCTGTTAGAGATGTGGATGCTACGTCGATATCTGGTCTGACGAAGACTGCGCTACCATATTAGTCGTGTGGTCTCTCCAGTATGAACTTCATACCCCGAATCCTTGGTCTGCGGCTTGCAGTACCTCTATGGGTTTCTTGAACCAGTAGAACATCGACACCATGTTCTCTGCACATATTAGACAATAGGTCTTCTTTATCTGCTGATAGTCCTTCAATATTAATTGAGGTCGTCATCAAAAATGGCCTTGATAAAGACCGTTTTGATTTTGATTGCATCTGTGTTGTTGGTGCACCGGTGTTGAAAGGATTAGCCGACATTACTCGTTTCCAGGGGACGCCCGATTGTATTCACAAGTGATCACAATCTACGTGGAGGCTCCTTTCATGTCCCCGCCATTTTTAAATTATGATGAAATACGTATCACACTAGTCACGTCGTTGTTCTGAAGCTATTTTCTTGTGGCATTTTTACAATTTTAACTATTTAGAATGGGAAATAAGCCACAATATTATTAAAAAATGATTTTTATTAACGTTTCGACGCCCAAATCGGGTGCCGTTGTCAAAATACAAAATACTATTAATATAAACAAAAATGTTGTTGCTTAGTAAAAAAATTCTTCTAATAATTTATTTAATTTGACTCATTTATATCGGCAATTCAGATACATATGATATATTTTAAAGTAGAAGACTTTAAAATGATATTGCCAATATTTATGAGTTGCATTCCTGGTACGACTTTACTGAAAGATAGTTCATTCGATTACATGAAATCAACCCCAACTCAAGAATATCAAATTTACTATGAGATCTCTAACGCGAGAATTTTAATGTCACCGTTGCATGTGGTTGTCTTTTTAAAAACAGATCACATGCTATGATTTTTTTGTGACGGATATTCTTGAGTTGGGGTTGATTTCATGTAATCGAATGAACTATCTTTCAGTAAAGTCGTCCCAGGAACGCAACTCATAAATATTGGCAATATCATTTTAAAGTCTTCTACTTTAAAATATATCATATGTATCTGAATTGCCGATATAAATGAGTCAAATTAAATAAATTATTGGAAGAATTTTTTTACTAAGCAACAACATTTTTGTTTATATTAATAGTATTTTGTATTTTGACAACGGCACCCAATTTGGGCGTCGAAATGTTAATAAAAATCATTTTTTAATAATATTGTGGCTTATTTCCCATTCTAAATAGTTAAAACTAGTCACGTCATCAATGTGGGCGTGTTGACGTAACCGATGATTTTTTTAAACGAGAATTGGGGTCGTGAGCTAGCTCATTTGAAAGGCTATTAAATTTCTTATTCAGTAATATAAACATTAACATAATTATTAATATAGGGTGTCCAAAAAAGATTTTTTGATTTAAATTTAATTGACACAAAAACAAGAATGCATGTTTCAAAATACATTTTACTGCTGCCAGAAAAGTAGAAAAAATGTATATTAGACAAAAAAAATTGCTTTTCGCTTAAGGTGGGTGGCTGCTTGAACATTGAGTTTAAGCAAAAAGCAATATTTATTTGTGAACTAAATATTTTTTTCTATTTTCTGACAGCAGTAAAATGTATTTCGAATTAAATTAATTACATACATTCTTCTTTTTGTGTCAATTAATTTATTTTAAAAATTTTTTGACACCTTTTATAAGTAAATATTTTAATGATTATATTACTGAATAGGAAATTGAATATACCTCCAAATGATCTATCACACGAACCCTATCCTCATTTAAAAAATCATCGATAACAGCATCATCATCATGCCCAGATGAATGACGCCACTAGTATGATACATATGACAAAAAATCATAATTTAAAAATAAAAATCGACCTGTTTCAGAATTTTCCATTAAAGTCTCCGGCTTACGAAATAACGAATTTATTCCTTTCATTTGCACTATACTGTATACCTACATTTCGAATACCTCCATTTTTTTTGCAGATTGGTCTTTCGCGTCCAAGATTTGACCTCATATAGCAGTTGCGACCAAACAAAACATTCGATGGACCTCACTTTGATAGCCATACTTAATTCCTTATTTGTAAATATTGACGTGTATTTTATTCCTTTTTCCTTTGAATTCCTTTTCGATCTATTTCTATTTTGACCTTTATCTCCTCATCTTGATCTAATTAAGTTTATAATTGCTCCGAGGTATTTATTCTTATCGAACCTCTCTTTCGGTTTACCCTCCAATTTCAGGTGTATGTTGTCAAAAGGGATTTTCGAGATCAACATATATTTGGTTTTATCTATGTTCGTTGTTAGTCCCATCATTTTGCTTTCTCTCTTAGCGATTTCTAGAATTTATAAATCGTCTATATTCTCTGCCATGATTGCGGTATTGTCTGCAAATCTTATCTTATCCCTCCAATCCTTACATCTTCAATTCTTTCCCATAGTGCATCCTGAAAGTTGGGAGTACACATTAAATAATTCTGGCTACAACACGCCCTGTCTGACTTATCTTTGAATTTCTACTTGAGTTGTCTCAATATCTTCCATCCATACGACCGCTATTTAATTTTAGTATAGATTGTTAATTAAATTAATATTCTTGGATCTAGGTGTATGTGTTTCAATGCATGCAAGAGTTTACCATGTTGAACTCTGTCAAACGCTTCTTGGAAATCTGTATAACATATGAATACGTTTTTATTATATTCCCTGCATTTTTGTCATAGTACCATCATTGCGCACAATGCCTCACTTGTTCCCATTTCACCTCTAAATTCAAACTACTTTGTTAATATTTCTTCACATGTTTTATATATACCTACCTACGCTGTTGAATGGCTTTGAGTAGTATTTTTAAAGTGTGGCTCATAGGGATCCTAAATTACAGCAGTAAAACTCTTAGTTAAGTTGTTCATACCACTTTAAGATTGTTTGATTTTGTAATTCCATTTTGTTATTTTCCTATTTGTTTAATTTTGTACTTTTTCATGGTCACCATGATAGCTTTTTGATATTTTTATTTTTCAAGCAGATGACCTGACTTCTTTTACTAAGATGAATTTATAACCCAATTCCACTAATATATTACTTTATTCTTCTCTTTTAAAAAGGTTAAATCATGTGCAATTTTTTATTTAATTCCCATCAGAGAAGCCACCTACGCTGCTTTTCAGGTTATTTTTTTCTCTTATTGTCGACGTAATTTTACGTACAGTTGAACAAGGAAATACGGACATCTCCTCCCTTTATGTTACACTTACATATGAACAATCCTGTAACATTCCTTGTGAACCTTGAAATTGGTTGCCATTCTTGAAGTTGTAAGTGACTTTGAGGCATCTTTTATTAAACGATCATGATATTTTCTGTGTGAAACTATTTTGTGTTTACTCTTTACTTGATATTAATTTTATTTTACTAATCAAGCAACACAACATTTGATTTCAAGATAAAATTAATAAAATCCGAAACAGTCACTTTTTTCTTCTGCTTTATCATTCCAGGCCTAACCACAGGGCCGCTTCTAGGGTTTTGAGCGCCCCGGGCAAAACAAAATTTTGCGCCCTTTCATACTAATATACAAATTTACTGCAAATGTGAAAATAGTATAAAAATGGCTAAAAAAACAAAATTTCATTTATTCAAGAAATAGTACAATAAATATTAGGTATTTATAAATAATATAATAATAATAATAGTTCCAAAGAACCTCCTCGAAAGCATAAAAAGCTGGGTCTAAATGAACACCTTTACAAGACCATGCAGAAAGCTGTACTACTCGCAACGGCTAGATGTGTACGAACATCTTTGGGAGATACACCTGCATTCCAAGTCACCTAGGGCTCGATAACACGGAAAGAGTCCCACCAGAGCTCAATCCTTTTGATACCGTAGGTATCTGGGATGAGTCAATTTTCCCCTTAGAGGGAGTGTGAGACGTATGGTTAAATCTGGAATATTAATTATTTATAAATAATAACTATTGTACTATTTTTTGAATAAATATATTTTTACATATATTTTATATGTATATAACTGATGCAACGTATGGCATAGCATAACGAGCGCATTTGAAGTACAAGCAACGAAGGAGCGAGACAAAGATAAAGATAAATGGACATAAAGAGAAAAAATGTGTATAAACGTTGAAAAATACCAAAAAATATGTTGATTGTGCGCACAGCATGCGCACAATCTGCCTCCTCAATGACTAAATTGAGGTAGTGGCATCCACATGGCATAAAAAAGCACGAGTATATTCTTTTAAACACGAGCTTGTACACCTTTATTTTTTCCCTTTATGTAAGAGCCGTTGTCATATCCTTGGCCTCTACAATCATTTAAATTCAATTGAAAATAGTTCATTAATTGTTTTATTATAATATAATTAGTAGGCCTATGACTAGATACCTAGAACTAAGGCGATGGTAAGCAATGGAAGACACGAAGTACCATGAATATTAATAAAAGCAGTATAAGCACTCTACAAGAATAACAAAGTTGCTATCAAAACGGGCAATAGAATATGCAGTCCATTTAAGACGACAAAGGGACTGCTACAGGGCTGCTTTACATCACCTATCAGTAAAAGGGCTAGTAGAGTTCGGGCTATTTTCCCATGTAAAATCCCATAAGGAATCGCTAAGTTCCATTCTGGCCATTTTTGTCTCATTTTGCGCAAAGTAAGAAATCGCTAAGTTCCATTCTGCTCATTTTTGACTCTTTTTCTGGGGGGAGGTGGGATAACGTCTGTACGTCTCAGGTACCCCTCTGTGGTCGTCTGTGTCTTCTGTTAGCTTTGTAGTCGTCTGTGCCTTCGGTTAGCGTGTCTTTGATGACGTCTGTACATCTGAGGTAGTCTCTGAGCGGCCGTGGAGTAACGGCATATTCGCTGGCCTAATACGCCAGTGCACGTGGGTTCGAGCCCTGCCAAAGACAAACCATTTTCATTTCCAATAATGACACGAGCCCTCTCACCGTGCCTCGGAGAGCACGTTAAGCCATCGGTCCCCCTGGGCTAGTGTACATCGGCACTAGTTACTTGAAACAGGGTTAAAGATGTAAATGGCGCCTGAACTGTCCGAAAGGATCTCCCCGGCAAAAATGCCATACGATATTATATTATTATTAGGTAGTCTCTGTGGTCATCCGAGCCTCCACCACTCCAAAAAGAGTCAAAAGTGAGCAGAATGAACCTTAGCGATTTCTTACTTTGCGCAAAATTAGACAAAAATGGCCAGAATGGACCATAGCGATTTGTTATGGGATTTTACATGAGAAAAAAGCCCGAACTCTCATAGCCCTTTTCCTATCAAGTAACAAAAGTAAGGGCCAAGATAGAAATAGCAAGAAATACGTTTGTAAAAATGAAAACATTTCTCTGCAATGAAGACCTTAGATTAGAACTTTTTATTTTTTTTTTATTTTTGTATTTAATGTTGTAATATTTACAATCTGTCCTCAACTGAGAACAATAGGTAAATTATTTGACAAAAATTGAAAATTTTGACCTGTAGACCTAGGAATGTGATCACAGTCTACCCAGTACCCAGTGATCACCCTCTTTACATAAATTAAATTAAAACAAATTAAAATAAGTTTAGTTATCACAGATTATTCGAATCTTCTTGCTAGATCCACTACTTTGAATCTCTTCAGGCGTCGTACATCATTGTGGTCATCAGTAAGGTTGCTGGCTAACTCATTTGGATGAGATTCTAGTCTTTTGGAATATTTTTTGTAATATTCCGTTAATACTGTTTTTATGGATGGCACATTGAGGTCTTGCTCTATCACATAGTTTGGCACGTACCAAGGGGCATTCAGCATTTTTCTAAGGACTTTGTTCTGGAATCTCTGCAATATTTCTAGGTTAGTTTGACTGGCTGTCCCCCAAAGTTGGATACCATAAGTCCACACTGGTTTTAATATAGTTTTATATATCAGCAGTTTGTTTTCAAGTGATAGTTGAGATTTACGACCGATGATCCAGTACATTTCTCGAAATTTTATTCCTAGTTGTTTTCTTTTTGTAAAAATGTGTTTTTGCCAAGTTAATCTCCTATCAATATGGATTCCTAGGTACTTGACAGTATCGGTTTGTGGGAGTTGAGTTTCATTTAGTGTTACAGATGGACATGTTTGTCTTCTCATGGTGAAGGTTACATGGATGGATTTACTCTCATTCGCCTTTATCTTCCATTTTTTAAGCCACATTTGTATATTATTAAGGTCTTTCTGAAGGGTTCTGGATGCTGTATTTGGATCATGGTGAGAGGCTAGTACAGCAGTGTCATCAGCAAAAGTTGCACACGTTGTTTTGTTACTTGTGGGTAGGTCAGCAGTGTAGAGCAAGTACAATATCGGTCCCAAGACACTTCCTTGTGGTACTCCGGCTTTTATTGGTCTTAGGCTTGTGTATTCATTATCCTGCTTGACTAGGAAATGTCGGTTGGAAATATAGCTTTTTAGGATTTGATAAAAAGGATGAGGAAGGTTTTTCTTTAGTTTAAAGAGCATACCAGCATGCCATACCTTGTCGAAGGCCTGACCAATGTCCAGGAATGCAGCAGAACAATACCTTTTATTTTCTAGATCACTTCTGATGTGTTTTACCAGTCTATGTACCTGTTCTATCGTTCCGTGTTGTGTTCTGAACCCAAATTGGTGTTGGGGAATTAGTTTCCTTTCTTCTATAACTGGGGATAATTGTTTAAGGAGAAGTTTTTCCAAAATTTTTGATAGAACAGGTAGCAGGCTTATTGGTCTGTATGAAGTCACCTGAGTTTTATTTTTCCCTGGCTTAGGTATGAAAATAATTTGAGCAACTTTCCATTGTTCTGGGTAGTAACCTAGCCTAAATATTGCATTAAATACTTGCGTTATCATTTTCAGACCTTTGCATGTCAATTGCTGCAGTACTTTCCCGTTGATCAGGTCATACCCTGGAGCTTTTTTTGGACTGATTTCATGCTGGATCATATTTCTAACTTCTTTAGTGGTGATTTTTTGTATAGGTAAATCCATCTGGTAGGGCGATTCCAGGAAGTCATTTATTTCTTCCTCTGTGTCACCATCTTCCATGGGATGTGGCTGGAATACATTAGTGAGGTGATTTGCAAATGCTTCGGCTTTTTCCTTATTATTTCTACACCAGTTTCCCTCTTGGTTTCGTATTGGTGGTATTTGTTGTTTCGGGTGTTTGATTTTTCTCGTGGCCTTCCAAAGGGTATATTCACTATCTGCGTTTGCTGATAAACCTGTAAGATATTCTTGTATTTTGTTATTTTTGATATTATGCAATTGTAGTTTAATTTCCTTGGTGATTTTATTTAATTTCGCCTTGTTCTCATGTGTTCTTTTTCTTCGCCACTCTTCCTTTATTTTTCTCTTTCTAGCAATCATTTCCTTTATTACAGTTGGGCAATTCTCTTTCAATTCTGTTTGGTAGCAGTCAGGGGTAGCATACCAAGCAGCTTCTTGTATAGATTTCTGAAGATTTTCTACTGCTGCGTAGATGTCACTTTCTGTTTTCAATGGGATGTTTATGTCAATTAGTTCATCTAGTTTAGTCTTGAAAATGCTCCAGTCTGTTTTGTTACTGTAGATTAGAACTGAGAGTAAGAACTCTGAGACATTACCTGTTTTCAATACTACAATATGGACTTGAAAGCTGGACACTGAAGCGCCATCGTTAGTTATACTAGATCTGAGACAGTTGAAGCAGTCTACTACCTGGTATTCCTGTATGTGGTTACTCAGTCGAATAGTGTTGAATCGTCCATTATTTTCGTCTTGTTTTTATTAATTTTGGAGGACAACTTTACTGCTTTCTAACTCAACTCCTTGCAAGGGATCTAGCATTTCTTCTTCTTTTGCTGCTATAAATCTATTGTCGTCAGCAAATCTTAAATTGGAGATTTTTTTAACAGCTACCGTTACTACATCTACAAAACGCATCCTTGTCGAACTCCTCTCTCTGCTTTGTATTGACTTGATATTTCTGATCTAGTCGTATTTTTGCTTTACTGAAATGGTATAGATTTACTAAGCGTCAGCAAGTGTAACGGTGTACCCATCTCTATTAAAATGACCCAAAGATTTATCCAGCTTATACAATCGAATGCTATCTGGTATTCAACAATAGTATGTCCAAGTGAGTAAAGTGACTCTTTATCGAACGAGTCGGATATTATTCGCCTCGCTCGCTCTGCTCGTTCGATAAAGAGTCTTTACTGACGTGATCCATACAAAATTTTATCACCAACCATAAAAAGCATTAACCAATATTGTAGTCATAGGTATTTTGTTTATTCTTTTTATTGTATAAATAAAAATTTGATATGACAGTGATGACAGATGACTTTTGCATGATGGTCGCTTTTAGTTTTTAATCGATAGTTATCAATATTAAATAATTACTATATCGGTAAAGTTTTAATTTATTTTATATGAATATAATTACAAAATACTACATAATTTCGCTCTTTGACATAAATTTAATTAATAATAACGTAAATATTTTGTACAATATTTTTAATAAGTAAAGTAAATAAATTTTAAGTTTACTCAAATAAATAATTAATCTATTACTGCCATCGACCACTTACATTCAATCTCGGTTAAGTTGATTAATATTTGCGGCAGGTAAAGTTCTTCTTCTGAAAAAAAAAAAACTAAGTTTTCAATCTAATAGCGCATAAAACAACATCCAAAAATGTTATTCTACATCCTATCAGACTGAAACAATGGGAACCTTCTCTGGTAACACCTCCGAGGCTTCTACAATTTGCAAGCCATAACGGATGCTGAGACTAAGGAAGATGAGGGAATTTTACAATTTATAATTCACGTCCCATCTGCTCAGCGCGGTAAAGTTCCAACGAGAATGGTTCCCTTCGTACTCCAATCAGAGTAAACATGTAAATCAAAAATGAATAACCATTTTCATATTCGTTGCACCACGAGACTACAGCCGCATCATTATTCCAGTTCCATCAGAGAATGCAGCAAGCACCTCTACCGGTTTCAAAACTTATTAGTCTCTCATCAGAAGGCACATATGCTGCTCTCAGAGAAAATTCCCATTGTTTTCAGTCTGATAGGATGTAGAATAACATTTTTGGATGTTGTTTTATGTGCTATTAGATTGAAAACTTAGTTTTTTTTGCTAGCAGTTGTCGCTAGGGCATCTTTGCCGTTTGGTTCATTGCAATCCGTGATTGCACGCCGGGGTTTGTGCTAGTTGGGTCAGAGAGACCAGCATATATTATGTGCCTCCTGATGAGAGACTAATAAGTTTCGAAACCGGTAGAGGTGCTTGCTGTACTCTCTGACTAAACTGGAATAATGATGCGGCTGTAGTTTCGTGTTGCAACGAATATGAAAATGGTTATTCATTTTTGATTCTTCTTCTGACTTTAGTGACGGTAGTTGACGGATAATAAATGACTTAAGTGACGGTTAGCGATAAAGTATATGATCATAGATCGATAATTGAAATTCTCTTAAATTTTTAATGAGTTATCTCAGGATTAGGATCTGCTCACCTGTACCTTTTTCCTTTATAAATTCCTGCGGTTTTTTCTAATGTAATTTTTTAATATTTTCTGATAATATGCAACAAGATTTTACTGATGTGTTACTATTTCACATCTGGTAGTGGCTCTTTTCCTATGTAGTGGAATATAAATTGAAATACACCAATCAGATGGCTATTTTCCCGAATTCTAAACAGTGCCACAGATAGAATGAATGATATTTATGTAATCCTTTGTCACCTAGTGACTGCAACATTTCTCCTGGTATTATGTCAATTCCTGGGGCTTTATTTCTTTATAGTGATTTAATTGTATATTTTGTTACACACCGTACACACCATGGCAAATATGTGGATTTCAAATTTAATTAGAACCCATTAGGTTAGTCGTGACAATTTTCTTTTAGCAACAAAAAAAAAACTATTAAAAATCTAAATTAGCTAAATTTTTGTTTGTGAATTTTACTTTTGATTTTTTATACTAGTTATTTTTTTACTATATTTTTCATATATTAGAATCTTATGATGTGTAATAGTATACAAAACCATATGATAAATAAATAAATCTCAAAGTTTGTCTAAAGTAGGTACACAATAAAATTATTGCACTTTTCATTGAATTTATTTTTGTTAAATCGCATCTAATAAACACTGTTTTATTAATAAATTTTAGTTGAAAAAAGAATAAACTCAAATTCTTGTTGACTGTTTTAATAAAACAAAAAAATAATCAAATTATATATTTTTTATACAATAGTTTTAGATTGTAATAAAAATTAAACCTTGTATATTTATTTTTTTAATATAACATTATTATAAACTCTATAAAAAGGTGACGAGACGACTATGATGAAAGTTGTTTGAAGTTTTTATTGTCTCGGAAGGACGGTAAACAGCGCACATGTAGTTCGAATGATTTTTTTTAAATAAGTCAAGTTTTATACTGTTTTAATAATTATAAATCATTGTTTGGATTAGGTATGGTGTATGTGGGGAGAGTGTGGCTTCGGGGAGGTAGGGACACGCCCGCCTCCCATCGTTGTCGGCTGCCCCATCCCTGGCCCGCCCCCTACCCGCGCCCGTCTCACTCTGGTCCTAGAAGCGCGCGTTGCCGCTGCCTTGCCGCCTTCGGCTTGTGCCGACCGAGCCGTTCATTCTGTTCTGTTCTGTTCTGTAGCTGCTTATTTATCGTACGGCTGTGACGACTTATATCGCGCCGCCGATCCTCACCTGCCGCTGCCGCCACCGCTGTGCGACGAGACAAAACCGGCAAAGGCAACGGCATCCACCACGAAGAAGACTACCGTCTCGCGCGCTATGTCTTCATGCTCACGTGCCCATTGAGTTATAGAACAGTCGACTCTAGCTCGATTCTTCTCTGTTTACGTTACTGCCAACCAAACATCACTATATAACAACAGAACTACGCGTCTCACGTGACATGATCAACAGACTGTGTACGCATCCTGGACCACGCATCGAAACAGTAAACAAAGATCGCGTGATCTTCCTCCGCGAGTGACGTGCACGTTTTTAAGTGAGTCAAGAGGTAAATAATTCAAATTCAAACCGCTAGTGAAAAACGCTGCGTGATTGCAGCCAGATTCATTTTACTCGTCCTTCTAAACCATTGCCTTGGCTTCTTCACCGGTATTCGTGGGCTACAGCCTTGTCGGCGTGTACCCTTGCGCCGTTCTTAAGCCAGAAACTGGTAACTCTAATCCAACAGCTAACCAACAACCACTACAGCAAACGCAGCAGCTACCAGAAACACCAATAGGACCAGTTCGTACGTGTAGGCACACGTTAAGGCCAGCTCCCTATCTGTCACAACCAGTGACTGTCAAACCAGTAGTTGACCAGCGACAACAATCGGCAAATCTGGCACAGCCTGCTCAAATTGTTGTTACCCCGTGTACTTGTGGCAAAAACAATACTTCTACGACTGTGCCTGCGGAGGTGCAAGGAGCAAACACGGCCACTCCGATGTTGTTTGTACCCTTCAATGTACCCAACTTTGCGCCGCCCATGGCTGCAAGCACACTGCAGTCCAACTGCAGTCCATCCAAGGTAATTACATTGAAATGCAAATTTTTCTGCACCACGACTACACTCCTATTTTAAAAAGAAATTGAAACAATAGCACCACCATTGCGTTGTTTCCCATTTTGTCTTTACTTTTAACCTCCCACTTCACTAGAGTATTCCAAACATCAAAACAAACTAAATCGACAATATTCAAATGAAAACTATATTTAAAAGTTAAAACACGTAGAACATAAAGTATGTAGTTCGCTTAGATTTTTTAGAATATGTAGTCCAGTTGACCAGATCTTTGTACTTAAAAATATTTTCAAAGTTGGTATAAATTTACAGATTAATGAATAAAACAATGTAATATTGTTGATGTATTCTTTTCTGTTAAAAATTAATTCAATCCTATTCGTCTTTGTTCTTCAGTTTGAACTTTGAACTAAACTCAAGTAATAATTCAAAAAGCTCTTTCACCTGGAGTATATTATTCAAGACATACTCCGGTATTTATATACTTTTTTTTCCTTTATTCTCATAATAATATGTATACTTTTAATAGCACACAAAATGATTTTTTACAGCTGTATAATCTAGGTAGATTAATTAGCATATTTGCATCATAAATAGAGTGGCAATTCTTTTGTTTCCTTTTAATAGAATGTTGCAATTTTTCCTTCTTTTGTTTTGTATAGAAATGTATAAAATATGACCGAGTTCAATGTATTTACTTTAATTCTTAATGTCTAAGTTTTCCTCCGTAGATTTTCTAGGTAAATATTTTGTAGGTATTATTTCTTTCTGATCCAGTGTTTAACCATTCACCTAATGACTTCAAAAGGAGCAAACACGCAATGATAAACATTGCGTTCTATAATATTTTCAAGGAAATTTTTTTAACTCCGTAGGATCTTACAGTCTCCAGAGTTTTAAAGTAATTTTATTCATTGCAGTACATACACGATTAATATTGCATGATGAATATAAATTTTGGTTTGTGCTATTTTTATCATATGACTGATCTTATGGTGGTGTTTACATTGTTGAAAAATATTTGGGTTTTCCTTTATTCCCTTAAAATACACCCTCCAAGAAATTAACGCACCACCATAAAAATTGGTCACTTTTAACTCGAATTTCCTAAACGTGTTGTCCGATTTAAGTGATTTTTTAACCTGTTATAGCCATATATTCTTTAACAATATCGCTGTAATAATATTGTTGCTAGACAGGTAAATTGTCATTGTATACTTGGTGTACCAATAAAACTGTGATTTTTTTTTAAATGTTCGAGTACCCTGTAAAATATTCTAGCGTTTATTAAACACTGAAATTAAAACGCAACTGTAGCCTCATGTTTCCTTAACATTATTTTGGATTCATTCGCTTATGTTAAATATTAAAAAAATTAGTTACTCTAACAACTAGCCATGTTTTTCTTCAATACAGGGTATTTTTAAATAAGTATGGCAAACTATAAGGGGTAATTCTGCATGAAAAACTAATGACAGTTTGCTTTATAAACGTATGTCCGCAAATGCTTCGTAATACCTATATATGCAAACTCATACAGGGTGTTTCATTGGGAAAGTAACATACGTTAACTGTAGAAAGAGGACACTTAAGCGGTCTCAAAGATACCATAC
Source organism: Diabrotica virgifera virgifera (assembly GCF_917563875.1). NCBI lineage: Eukaryota > Metazoa > Arthropoda > Insecta > Coleoptera > Chrysomelidae > Diabrotica > Diabrotica virgifera. Next base: position 44,944,063 of record NC_065452.1, read on the forward strand.
TTAATGGGTGTTATTTCATTAATAACAAAGATATTGGGTGTTTTATCTATTTTGCCATTTTCTTATTTGGTTCATAACTTTTTAACCACACTGTATATTTATTTTATATTTGGCACGCAAATATTATTTAAGGTGTACAATAAATTAATTTATTTAAAATTGTAGAAAATCCAGGTCCGGATTAAAAAATATTGTAAAAATTTTCCGACCCAAAACAACACCCTGTATATTGAATTTTTTTAAAATAGATTTTACATTTGAAAAGAGGATGAAAAACTAAATTTAGTGGCATACTTTGAATTTTTGGCAAAATGATTTTTCTGGTCAAATTTTGAATTTGAATTCTGAAATTATGTGAATTGCGAAAGCTCGAAGTAGAAAAAAAATTGAAATATGACTTACAACTTGCTAACCATACTTTATTTTATTTTATATTTATCACTGAATATTCTTTAAGGTGTCCAATCATTTAATTTATTTTAATTATAAAAAATCCAGGGCCGGATTAAAAAATATTGGAAAAATGTTCCGACCCAAAAACAACACCCTGTACATTGATTTTTTTTAAAATAGATTTTTCATTGAAAATAAGATGAAAAACTAAATTTAGTGATATGCTTTGAATTTTCGCAAAATTATTTTTCCGGCAAAATTTAGAATTTGCGAGAGCTCGAAGTAAAAAAAAATTAAAATGTGACTTAATTTTAATTAATAGCATTACTTAATGTAAATTGTTAAAATGTTAACATTTTAATATTTTTTTTATGGCGACAAATAATTCATAACAAATATTCACCTTTAATTAATAAATAAATAATACAGAGTCCACAAAAAATACATAACTTTAATCAACGAACTATCTTAAATATCAAAAAACAGAAAAATATTGCTGAAAATAACTTTTGCATATCTAATATCCAAAGTTTCTAACGAGGAAATAAATAGTAGAGAAGAACTTTTTGAGCGGATTCGAGACGCCTTCCAATAAATGAAGAATAACCCTGACGATATTAGGAAGTCAGTCAGACAAATAACAAAAAGAGCAAGACGTTATCTTCGATAAGGTGGTGGCAATTTTGAACAATTACTATAATTTTGATAAGTTATTTTTTGGAAAATTTTTTGTTTTTTTTTAATTTTTAAGATAGTTCGTTGATTAAAATTATGTATCTTTGTGGAAAATTTATTATTTATTCATTAATTAAAGGTGAATATTTGTTATGAATTATTTGTCGCCATAATAAAAAAGCACTAAAATGTTAACATTTAACCAATTTAGATTAAATAATGGTATTAATTAAAATTAAGTCACAGTTTATTTTTTTTAATTTGAGCTCTAGCAATTTACATAATTTCAGAATTCAAATTCAAAATTTTACCAGAAAAATCATTTTGCCGAACATTCAAAGTATTCCACTAAATTTTGTTTTTCGTCCTCTTTTTAAGAGCAAAATTCATTTAAAAAAAATTAATGTACAGGGTGTTTTTTTGGTCGAAATATTTTTACAATATTTTTTAATCCGGCCCTGGATTTTTTATAATTGTAAACAAATTAATCGATTGGGCACCTTAAATAATATTATGTGTTAAATATAAAATAAATATACAGTGTGTTTAACAAGTTTTAAGTCTTATTTCATTTTTTTTACTTCGAGCTCTCGCAATTCGCATGATTTCAGAATTCAAATTCAAAATTTTACCAGAAAAATCATTTTGCCAAAAATTCAAAGTATACCAATAAATTTAGTTTTTCATCCCCTTTTCAAATACAAAATCCATTTTAAAAAAATTAATGTACAGGGTGTTGTTTTTGGGTCGGAATATTTTTCCATTATTTTTTAATCCGGACCTGGATTTTTTACAATTATAAATAAATTAATTGGTTCTACACCTTAAATAATATTTCCGTGCCAAATATAAAATAAATATACAGGGTGGTTAAAAAGTTATGAACCAAATAACAAAATGGCAAAATAGATAAAACACTCAGTATCTTTGTTATTATTGAAGTAAGACCCATTAACTATGCTATTTTTGAGACCGCCTAAGTGTCCTCTTTCTAGAGTTAACGTATGTTACTTTCCCAATGAAACACCCTGCATATGCAAATGAAATTTGGTGGGTTTTAAGAGGTAGTTGTTGTGCATTTTTTGACATAAAATTATGAATTTTATTTTCCCCATTGGCGCAAATAAGGGTCATATTATCTGCATGTCAATGGTGAACATTAAATTCCTAATTGTATATCAAAAAATGCGCTATAACTAACTCTTAAACCCACCAAATTTTATTTGCATATCTTAACCGGTTGGTAAGAAAAATTTCAACACCCACTATCTCGGAAACGAAGCATTTGCGGACATACGATTATAAAGCAAACTGTCATTATTTTTTTAATGCTGAATTACCCCTTAAAGTTTGTCATACTTATTTAAAAACACCCTGTATTGACGAAGAAGAAGATTCGTTGTTAAAGCAACTAACTTTTTTATTATCCAACATAACGAATGAATCAAAAAACAAAATGTTAGGAAAACATGACGATATAATTGGGTTTCAATTTCAGTATTTTATAAATGCTAGGCAGGGTCACGAGAACTTTGAGAAAAATCACAGTTTGATTGGTACACCCGGTATACAATGAAAATTTAACTGTTTAGCAACAATACTATTACAGCGATATTGTTAAAGAATAAGGCTATAACATATTAAAAAAATCACTTAAAGCGGATAACAGGTTTAGGAAATTTGAGACATCAAAATTCACTCATTTTTTACATTGCGTTCATTTCTGGGAAAAGTATATAATAAACTTTGTTTTTCAAATTGATCACACTGTAGATTTTTTAATCTACTTACTTATCTATGGCTTAACAGATCAAATTCTGTTTGCCGTATACCATATTATCCCAACCGCCATTCCTTCTGGTCATATAAATATTTTCTTCTTCAATGAGGTTTGTTTTTTTCCACTGCTGATTTATTTATCCGTTCCACTATATTCTGGAACGTCTCTTTTATTTTGTTTTCATTTCCAAGTTCTCTGCGGTATTATTGTTCGTTCATATTTTGTATATAATATGTCAATACCAGAGTTCATTTTCTATTTCATCTGTTAGTATCTCCTTCACATTCATTAGTTATTTAATTCGTTTATTTCTCTATTTGTTCTTTAGTGTTAATCTACAGATTTTTCTCCAAAAGATCAATTCCACTGCATTTATTCTATTTTCCATTATATTATTTGTCAGCCATGTATTTGAGCCATACAGTACAGCGATTGTCTTTGGGATTTGGTGTTTAGTTTTGTTGTTGTTAAATACTTTTTTAGTTATATTTGTTTTAATTCTTGTATTAAGGTAATTGGGGCGTGTTTTAGCAGTTGTGCCGAAAAGAGGTCGATTTTTATTGTTATATTGCAATTTTTTGGCAAATATTTTATACTAGTTACGTCACCTATCTGAGCGTGATGATGTTATCGATGATTCTTTTAAATGGGAATAATGGTCGTGTGGTAGCTCATTTGAAAGTGTGTTCAATTCTCTATTCATTAATATAAACATTAATATCATTATTTATTCAGGGTCACAAAAAATTTTTTTGAATGGAATTAATTGAGGCAAAAAGAAAAATGTATGTAATTTATTTAACACTAAATATATTATACTGCTGTCAGAAAATAGAAAAAATGTTTATTTCGCAAATAAACATTTCTTTTCGCTTAAATTAAATCACAAACAGCCTCCCACCTACCTTTTGGCAGTTTGAATATTTAATTTAAGCAAAGCGCAATTTTTGCCAAACGAACGTTTTTTTCTATTTTCTGACAACAATAGAATGTATTTTGAGATAAATATATTACGTACATTATTCTTTTTGCGTCAATTAATTTAATTCAAAAATCACTGTTTTGATCACCCTGTATAAATAATGATATTAATGTTTATATTACTAAATAACTGAATAAAGAATCGAACACACTTTCAAATGAGGTACCACACGACCCCTATTCCCATTTACAAAAATCATCGAAAACGTCATCACGGCCAGACAGATGACGTCACTAGTATGAAATATAGATCAAAAAATTGTAATTTAAAAATAAACATCGACCTGTTTCAGTATTTCCTTAAAATATAATAACTACTGCCAAATATCGAGGTGGACTCTTTTCTTTGGCCCACCCTCTATATTGCACTTTGAAGTTTCCGGGGGAGCTTATATGTGCTTTCTGTGGTTTACGAGGGTTTGCCTCCGCGTTGAATAATTTTGGTTTACCATTATTTTGACGACGTTTTGGCAAGATCACACTTGCCATTGTCAAGTCAAGTAGTTCCGCTTCGCGTTGCTGCTTGAAGTAAACTTGAGTTTGATACCGCATTGACTAGCTATCAGTATAGTACACTCATCTATAGTATTTATAAAGAGGCAACAATATTCTAATTTGTTTACAGTAATTATTACCTTTACACTTTATGGATCAGTTCTGGTTTATTATTCTACGCAACTTGCTGAATTTGTTTAACAAAAGATTCCTTTTTTTCCATTAAGTTCAGGTTTAGTTTTTCATGAAACTTTCAAACTGATTGTTTCTTCTAAGTGAATCTCAAAACTTCGTCAATCTGATAGTTTTTTGATTAGTTTAGGAGGTGGTTGATTTTTAATAACAATATCAGCCAGTGCTAGAAGAATGGAAGAATGCTAGGAGTTCATGTTCCATGATTCCCCAGTATGAAACAGAAATTAACTTTTTTGTACTTATTAAGAAATTAATCAGGTCTGGAGTTTTATTTGGATCAGTAGGCCAATATGACGGTTTACCTATTGAAAGTTTTTCTCGTTTTATTTGCTTAACTGCCTGCAAGAGTTCCTTCCCTTGGTTGTGATTAACCTAGAACCCCCATGGGTTGATATTAAATTATCACCAATTATAAATATTTTACCATGTCATTAAAAAAGTGTAAATAATGATCTTTTTTGAGGTTATGTTTCGGAGGAGAGTAGAGAGCAGTAACGGTGAGCTCAAAATATGTGGTGTTAACACTTACTGATGTAGCTTGAAACATTTCTGTTTTGTAAGTTATTTCTTGATGATGTCTGATTATTGACGTTGCAGTACCTACTCCATATGCAGTCCATCTCATTATCCTCAGACTATCTGGGATTAAAGTTCCTATAAATAGCTCCTTTTGTGCTACATATATTCTAATCTATTCATGCCTTCTTCTCCTTATTATTCTTTCTTGTATGTAGGCTTTAAAGCCTGTTTCGTCTTCAATATTAGCTTCGTAAATCGTTTAAACTATCGTACCTACTTTTTCTTGGTCTTCCAATACTTCTTCGTCCATTTGGTGACTTATCTCGCGCTATTGGTTCTATCCTATCCTCTGCCATTCTACTAAGGTGTTCGTTCCATTCCTGTTTCCATTTTGTCACCCATCCATTCATGTCTTCTACATTGCATGCTCTTCTTATGTTTTCGCTTCTCTCCCTATGCAACAGACTTTTCCCTGATATTCGTCGAAGTATTTTCATCTCTGTTTTTTCTAGTATTCGTCTCGTTTTACATGTGTCAGGTCTCGTCTTCGACGTATATGTCAATATAGGTCTTTAAATTTCTGCTTTATAGATTTTTGCTTTTGTGTCTGGTCTTAGGTGTTTGTTCTTCCAGATTGTGTTATTAAGAGATTCCGCTGCTTTACTTGCTTTTAAGCTTTGTTGTCGTACTTCTTCGTCAACATCTCCGCAACTAGTTATATCTATTCCCAGATATCTAAACCTTGCGTCCTTCTTTATTATTTTCCCGTAAATTTCGATTTTACATCGTAGTGGGTATTTAAATGTTGTCATACATTTGTTTTTCCTGCTGATATTATCATATGGTATTCCTTGGCTGTTGCATTGAAGATGTGTGTTAATCTTTGGAGATCGTCTTCTGTCTCGACGATTAATGCGGCGGCGGCGTCGCACAGTGTTCAAAATTGTTCAAAACGTGATCGAAACTAAACTTGTTTAAACTGTAAAAGTGATCCGGCTGAAAACTTGGAATATTTGAGATATTATACCGTATAACGAGTATATTATAATAGGAGTCATCTTTTTTAGTTTTCATACTTGGCACAAGGTCTGGGTGTTGTACACCCTATAAAATTATGTTAAACAAACGTTTCTGGCTATTACCAGAGGCGTGCGACAGGGGACAGTGAATGGTTGACCCTTCCCAAATTCTACGCCACTGGCGGAAATGCCATTTTAGCAGAATTTTTGGATCCTCCAATACTATCTATGTAAATAACATACACTTTATTCGCAACGATAAAGTCATCAGGTTTCGAGATATTTGAAGTTAAACATGTAACGGTACAGATATTTGATTAATGTATTTTGCTGCTTAATTTTAAACTTCAAATATCTCTATGACCAATGATTTTATCGTTAAGACTGAAGAGTATATTATTCATTATTAGTAATAAAACCATAAGTTTTCGAGATATTTGAAAATTAAGCAACACAATACATTATTCAAAATATCTGTGCCGTTACTTGTTTAAGTTCAAATATATTACTTTTATATTACAAATGAGGTTTGCTATTTGGTCTTTAACACTATCAGTCTAAATCTCGAGAGCTATTGTTTGTACCTCTTGTATGGTTCTAGGAGGTGGCAAACGCTGTCGTAGTCTTCTGCCAATTATGTCCCACAAATATTCGATTGGGTTAAGATCTAGAGTATGCGGTGGCCAATTCAATAGCCCGAAGATGTACCTGTTGTAAATATTCGATTAAAGTTCGTGCAACGTGAGCTCTTGCATTTTCGTGCATAGCAAAAAAATTTTACCAATATAAGGAGCCGATATTATGGTAGCTAAGTTCTTCACTATGTAAGCTCACTACTTGAACATACTCATCGCGGTCAAATTCCTTGTTCCATTTTCGCCAAACAACAAAAAAAATTACGGACTTAATTGCAGCCTTAAATGATAAATCTACTAATTTTCACAACAAATCAGACACTTTTTGACTATTAACAATTTGACATTTATTAAATCGTTAATTTCTCATAGCCTACTGTAGGCTTTGTTATTAAACCAAGCAAAAAATGAGGATTTATCGACGAAAAACATGGCTGGTTGTTATAGTACCTAACTTTTTTATTTTGCAATATAAGCAAATGAATCGAAAAACAAAATGTTAAGCAAGCCTAAGGCTACAAGCGAGGTTTAATTTCAACATTTTATAGATGCCAGAATATTCCACAGGGTGTTTCGAACTTTTAGAAAAAACACAGTATTATTGGTACACCCGGTATGTAATATAATAGCTATTTATAAAACTAATGGACAACATTATCTATTAAGGATTAACACTACTTCATCAAAAATAAAATCTCTTTTCGCAACCCTAACAAACAACATGTGTTTGACATACATGTAAACAATACATACGAGTGCAATTAACTCAGACTAAATGCGCGCAGCGCTCGATGCAAACTTAATGCGCAATTTACTCAGTTGCGCAGTTTTTCGCAGTTTGTCTTATATATTTTTTTATTCCTTACATTGCAATCTTTCATTTAGTGAAGGACTTAACGTGGCACAAGATGGCACAATAAACGTAATACGCTGTCAAACATTAATTTTATCAAAAATTGTATAGGTTTTTAGACAGCCGATTATATCAAAATCAAAATCACCTTTCCGTGAAACTAACTATGCTATTTTAATCTTTAAAGTATGTACTTTATCTCAAATAATTACTTTTTTATTAGCTATCCACATAAATGAACTAATATTCCAAGTAAAAGGCAGCTTCTGAGGATTTAAATTTGATGTATAAAATTATACTGAATTTTGTACTTTTGACCATTAATACATCTGGCCCTAACAAACCTAAAAAATCAATTTTTGCTGAGAAGTTGCACCATGAGTAGTACAAACAAACCCCTTAATTTCGGCATTCTCAGATTTATTTTTTTTTGGACTTACGATCACGTTTCCTTCAATTTTGAACACTCTGCGTCGTCTGCATAACATATTATTTGGATTTCTTTGTTCCCCATTCTGTAGTCGTGACTTTTATGTACTGCTTATATTATTTAATCCACTGTTATATTAAAGAGCAGTAGGTTTAACGAGTCACCTTGTCTGACTCCGCTTTGTACTGGTATAGACTATGTTAGTTTTCCATTTATATTTGCCTGTATTTAATTATGGAAGTAGATGTTTTCGATGGTTTGTATAATATTGGTATATTTCTTCTACACAGTTGGTGTCAAACGTATTCGTTTTGGATGCGATAAAAAGCCTTTGTCAGGCCTATAAATCATATATATGCTGGTTTATTGTACTCAATGACCTGTTATATAATGTGTAATCTAGTAATGTGCTCATCCATTTTGGTCAATGCCTCCAATATTTGTTGGAGAGTACTCTTATTATTAAAGCCTATGTTTTGTGTTACTACTTTTATTATTTGGTTTACCTGTAGCGCCTTGGCGAGGTTTAAATGTTGGTTTCTGTTTTTGTGTATCATATAGTGGATTATTTTGTCTTAATTACAAACAGACCTGCTAAGTTAAAAGACATTTGTAATACTTAGAATATAGAAGAAAACTAGGTAGTATGGATTATGAATAAGAAATATGGAACCCTATAAAAGTTTGTATAGGTCAGTAAGATTGATGCATCATTTTTCTGGAGTCACGCAATAATCTCCGAAAAATTTTGTTACCAGCAATATAATACCTCACGGCCATGTAAAAATGTAAGATATGGTTGCGTATTTCAGGTCCTCTACTATAGAATCTGCAGCTGAAGTCTACATGAAATAGTCTCATTATGTGCAGGTGTCATTATGTGAATAATTATTATTCGCATACAAATATTTCTTAACTAGCAAGTCTTAAAGAGATAATATAAGTGAAGTTAAAATTGTACCTATTCCCCCTATCAGCGTTTCAAAATTATGCCATCCAACAAAGATAAAATGAATTCTTAAAATTTCCTTATAATTTATCGGCACAAGAATACAAGAGATCAAGTCGATTGTCGACAATATCTTTGTGATTGGAAACCCGAGGAGGCCTGAAGAGGTGTTTACTATTCCAAAATTATTAGGGTAATGGCCCACAATAATTTAATTACGATGTAGTTAATTATTCTAAGTGAATTGGATTTTCGATTAGATTAATTACTCAGCGTCCTATTGAAAGTGATAACTTCGGAAAATTGTGGAAAAGTGAAAGTCATTAAACAAATTATAGCTACTAAGGTTTTGTCATGTTCATCACTGAAACATTCTGGAGATACTTTTCATCTAATTAATATTGTCGGTTTAATCTTTATTATGGAATTTTATTTTCTCGATGATTTCTTAAATTGTTGATTCATATCTGTAGCTTTGTAATCAACGATATGATGTTCGCTCATAAAATCTTCACACTTTTTTAAGTATCATTTTCTGTTAATCGAACTTATTTTTATGGAATAGATTTTTATCTACAACTTTTAAATATATCAGAGAATCATATAAGAAGAAAGCATATAGCTACGTGGAATGATATCATCATCACTCTCGTTGCCTGTACATCCCTATACGTTATAAGTTTCTATCTTGAGTCATACCAATATCAATGCCCTTTAAGTGTCTCCCTCAGGTTTTCTTTTATTTATTTTATTACACAGATCAGCAATTCTTTGTGTTGGGTTACTAACGTCTCAATATTAAACATGACCAAACCATCTTAACGTATGCTCTATCAATTTAACATCAATTTTGTGCATATCATTAATTTCCGTACATCATGGCTGATTTTATAGCTGTTTTAGAGAATTTTGCCGTGAGCTTCATTGGAATTTTTCTGCCACACAACCCACTACTCGCTTCCTTCTAATTTATTCATCCTAATTCTATTGTATATATCTCCATCTGTTTCCCCATTACCCTTCTGTCTTTGTTCCTGATCCTAGGTACTCCAAACTACTATTTTTCACAATCATTTTACCATCAAAAGATTTTTAAATGATCGTTCCAAATATTTTGTTTTTTGTCCTACCTAAAGTTTTAAACCTTTTTCTCCAGAGGTTGTCTCCACTGTTCCAGTTTTGTTCTAAATCGCTTTCACTATTTCCTACTAACACTATATCATCAGCATAGTTTAATCATCAGGGAATGTTATCCTGTAGTTTCGCTGTTGTCTGATCTAATTCCAATGAAAATAACTAAGGACTAAGGACCGAACTTTGGTGCAATCCTACTTTTACATGAAATTTATCAGTCTCTCCCATTTATCTCCTAGTTTTGACTATCTCATACATGCCTCTTAGAATCTTAATATATTTACCGAGGACTCACTACTTAAGTGTCAACCAGAGAATCGAGGAACTTTATCATATGCTTTCTCAAGATCAATGAATACCACATGAGCGTTTTGTTTCTGTATTTCTGTATTTTTCTATCAATTGCCTTATAATGAGAATTGCATCTGTTTTTGATCTGCCTTGCATAAAGCCAACCTGATTATAGGATATTTTTACTCTACCTATCTATTACTCTCTTCAATATTTTCATGGTGGGACTAAGTAGTTTTATGGCTTTTTATTTTGTGTATTGTTGCACCTTGTTTTCTTGTTTTTATAAAGAGGTACTAATATCTGCTTCTCCATTCATCTGGAATTTGGCATAATTTTGTATCCTGTCCTTTCTAGTTATATGTCTATATGAAATGCTACATGGAATGATGGCTACATGGAATGTAATATTTTTGAAAATCTGAGAATCTGATGAGATAGATATCACGTCAAATATTATGCAAAAAATAATAAAGCATCTGGAATTGATCTGATAAGCCACTTAAACTTGTGGATGCGGAAAGCATTACCTATTCAACTGCTTTATTTAATAAATTTATAACAGATCAGATGATTTGTAGAACGAGTCACACGCAGTTTAAGTAAAAGTATAATACTCCGGTCAACTTACACATCCGAGGGTAAAAAATTACCATCAAGCTGAAAATTGGCAGGATTGTTCAAAATACTATCATAAATGAAATCTAAAAAGTCCTCATAAATCCGACCCGAGCTAAAAAATTTATGCGGGGTCAAAGGTCACCAAATATAGTTTTTAGCGATTTTCAGAGAGACGGTAAGTTTTATCATAAAATTAGTTCTAACAAAAAATGTAGATTAGATAATTATCTATAAAATATGCCTTATTCCTTTTTTTCCTGAGAGCCACGGTTTTTGAGATATAACGATTCAAAAAGTGGTAATCGTCATAATATGCGCACACGTTTCCAGACCACCTTTGAGGTAGTGTACTTAGCGCGTTTTTTTAACGTGGTTTTTTAACAATTACTTTTTTTCACGCTATTCATTACATTCCTGGTCGCAAAATAAGCATTAATCATTGTTGTTTAAAACAAAAAGCTGGTTCACTTACACGTGCTCTAGTAAGAGGAGGAATTTTTGGTCGATGTACTGGCTTCTTGTTTTTCATGTTGTCTTTTAATAGCTGCAGCAATAGAACACTTTCAAATATAACTTTTGCGACTCTCCACATGTATGACTCTCTCACAGATTTTTGCTCTTTAACCCTCCGTTACAGGCAACTTCCTGTTACTCTGATTGTAGTGGAGATTTGGAACTGCTGCTGCATATACCTTTTCCGTCATCAGTCAACTGTGGGTGAAGTCCACGTGAAGTGTAAAAAAGAGTATTGTACTTTTATTATTAGGCATCACGGTGCTGTACACCGGGTGTGAGTATTTGTGCACAAATTTTGTGTTAATATCAGACATCGATAGTTTTAATTAGTAAGGTAATTTAAGACCTTTTTCTTAATTTCAATGTTTATATATTTGTTTATTTATATTTAGATATGGATTACGAGAAGGAGAAGCAAAGATTATTAAAATTATTTGAGGAAGTATCGACTGACGAGGAAACGTATGAAGATGATGAAGAAGAAAGTTACTTTTTATTAAATTAATATAATATTGACCCAAATGCATATCTACAAAATTCTATGATCATATATTCATTAAACAATATAAATAATTGTACACAATTTTGCAAATTTTTTTTTTTTTTTAAATATTGTTGACTCATATTTTTGGACCCGGTCTTCTGCACCGTGTGCGAGTATTCGATCACAAAAAATTGGCGCGAGTAACGAAAGGTTAAGAAATTCTAAAAATTCATCAGCTCTTTCAGTACTTGCATTGATTAATGTTTTTATACCACGTTCAATAACAATTTCAACTTCAGTTAAAATTTTAGCGCAAATGAAACAATATTCTGACATTTTTGTTACAACAATGAAAATAACACGAAATAGGATAAAAAATATAGGTTTAACAGGTATTTTCACTCCGGAGTAGTACTCAAGACTAATTAATACCTCGAGGGTGTCATCTACCTGAAGGATTTAGCCACCCAGGAAGATTACGATGTCATTTGCATAATAGCAAACAAACTAAACTTGCATAAAGTTTATTGTATATTGAAATATTTATTAGTACTTAGCAATAAACATTTTGCCTAGAAAGTTTTCTTTAATTATTATGTTCAAACCCTTCTGAGAGAAGAATAGGTAGGGTGATTAGATTAGCCAACGAACGTGTTTATTCCGAAAAACCCCTTCTTTACAAATTGAATTAAGGCGCATAAATAAAAAGAATTATTATAAGTTAATACTTTGTCATATCAATTTACTATTTTTGTTGGGATTAAGCCGTAAAATCCAAATAATTCTTATTATTTTCGCGTTACATTCATTTTGTAAAGATTTTTTTGTTGGCTCTCTAATATAATACAGCTTATACATTGCATCCCTCGGTAGACCGCAAGCTATATAGTAGAAACATTATCATATTTATAATCTTATATTATTATGTGTAATATAAGTTAAGTTGACGAATAGAATATTATGTTTACTTGTATTACAGCTTCAGTGATGTATATACCTGGATGACGATTAGAAGTCTTTCAACTCTTTGAATCGTTTCTCGAAAACGGTGAATCTTAGGAAAAAAGTATTCAAATATTTTTTATAGATAATTATCTAATCTACATTTTTTGTTAGAACTAATTTTACGATAGAACTTACCGTTTCGTTGAAAATCGCTAAAAACCATATTTGGTGACATTTGACCCCACGTAAATTTTTTAGCTCGGGTCGGATTTATGAGGACTTTTTAGATTTCATTTATGATGGTATTTTGAACAATCCTGCCAATTTTCAGCTTGATGGTAATTATTGTAGCCTCACTGATATTTTTGAGTCTAACTAGACCGGTCTATAAACAAAATAGCTAACTATCTAAATCTAAATCTTGGTTTTCCTAAAACGGATTCCGAAAGAATATTATTATATGCTTCTTCCATCGACTTTGAACAGGCATTCATCCGAGTATAATACGGTACACTTTTTAAGTGCCTACAAATAGCTGGACTAGACCATAATCATCATCATCATCACCACTCTTCAACTTCTTTCATCTACTGTTGGATATAGGTCTCCTCCGTATTTTTCAATTGTTCTCTATTTTGCGCCTCCTATATTAAATTTCCCTCTGTTTTTTTCAAGTCATCAATTCATTTTTTTTTGTGATCTACCTCGGTGTCTTTTATCTTCTCTAGGTTTCCATTCTATGAGTCTTTTGGTCCACCTATTATTATTTATACGTGCTAAATGTCTAGCCCATCTCCATCTGGCTTGTGCAATTTTTTCTATGACATCTATTACTTTGGTCTTTTCTCTCTCATTATCCTATTTGGTACCATGTCTCTTCTTGTTATTCCCAACAACATTGCTCTTTCCATTTTTCTTTGGGTTATGCTCAATAGATTTGCAGAATGTTTAGTCAAAGTTATGGTATCGGAACCATATGTTATTACCGGCAGTATGTATTGGTTGTAAACTTTTTTCTTTAAGCAAATCGGTAGCGTTCCTTTTAGAATATGTCGCATCTTGCCAAATGCTGCCCATCCCAAGCGTATACAGACGCTGGATCTCACAAATTTGATTGTTTTTCCGATTCTAATTTCGTGTTATAAATAGATATAGCTAAAAACCTGATGTACTTCCTGGCGGCCACCTACTCTCATAACAGCACTTGGAACTAAATTGGTCATGTATTTTGCCTTTTGGACGTTTATGTTCAGGCTAACTTGTTCTATTGCCTGTTTTAGTTCATCCGTCATTTAAACTCTCGGCTATAATGACAATGTGATCTGCAAAGAACAAGTGCCTCAGATATTCACCATCAATATTTATTCCCCTGTTAGCCCAATCCAGTTATACAGGGTGTTTCATTAATAATTGTCCATATAGTAACTGGAGAAACCTTAGCACAAAATACGAAGATTTAACCTAAAACACTTAAATAAAATGTGGTTCCTTACTGAGTTACAGGGTGTTTTATCTAAAAATTTAAAAACTATTTTTATTATTCAACGTATCCTTTTCGTACTTGGCAGAAAGTATAGGTACTATACAAACTACTAATTTATGTTAAACAAACGTTTCTGCCTATTACCAGAGGCGTACGACGGGGGAAAGTGAATGGTTGACCCTTTCCAAATTCTACGCCACTGGCGGAATTGCTATTTTAGTTCAATTTTTGTATTCTCCAATACTTTCTATGAAAATAATATACTCTTCATTCGTAACGATAAAATGTCATTAGTTTTCGAGATATTTGAAGTTAAAAATGAAACGACACGGTTATTTTGATTAATGTATTGTGTCGCTTCATTTTTAATTTCAAATATCTCTAAAACTAATCATTTTATCGTTACGAATGAAAAGTATATTATTTACATAAAAAGTATTGAAAAATAAAAAAAATACACTAAAATAGCAATTTCGTCAGTGGCGTAGAATTTGGGAAGGGTCAACCTGCCACTATCCCCTGCCGTAAGCCTCTGGTAGTAGCTAGAAACGTTTATTTATCTTAATTTAGTAGGGTGTAAAGTACCTATACTTTCTGCCAAGTATGATAAGGATAAGCCAAATAGTTTTAAAGTACTGGGTACAAATAATTTTTAAATTTTAATCATATGAATCATACCATAAATTATTAATCAAAATAACTGTGCCGTTTCATCTCTCTCTCTCTCTCTCTCTCTCCTGTCGTTTCCCCATTACTGAGGATCGTGATTTCTTCCAATATTCCTAACAATGTTTCTCCATTGGTCTCTATCTTCAGCTGCTCTAAGAGCTGCGCAGAATGAGTTTCCAGCTGAATGCTTTATTTGGTCAGACCATCTAGTTGGTGATCGTCCTCTTGATCTTCTCCCCGGAACGTTTCCAGAAACAATTAATCTCTCCAAACTGTCGTCACCTCTGCGAACTACGTGACCAAAGAATTGCAGAATTCGTTGCAGACATATTGTGGACAGCCTTTTTTTAATATTGAGTTGGTTTAGAATGGAAACGTTTGTCCTATGAGCTGTCCAAGGTATGCGCAGCATTCTTCTCCAGCACCACATCTCAAAGGCATCAATTTTTTGGCGCTCGCATGCGCGAAGAGTCCAAGTCTCTGCTCCGTATAGAAATATTGAGAATACAAGGGCATTCACCAGTCTCATCTTGATATTTTGAGAGATAGATCTGTCTTTCCAAACTTTAGTTAGGCGACTCATCGCATTTTTTGCCATACCAATACGTCTCCGAACTTCTGCTTCACAGTTACCATCGTTAGTTATACTAGACCCGAGATAGACAAAGGTGTTTACTATCTGGTATTCCTGTAATATGTTAGTCAGTTGAATAGTGTCAAATCTGTCGACCACCATTATTTTTGTCTTAGCTTTATTGATTTTCAGACCAACTCTATTGCTTTCGTACTCAACTCTTCGCAGAAGATCAAACATTTCTTGCTCATTTGCTGCTATAAGTGTAGTGTCATCAGCAAATCTTAAATTGGAGATTTTCTTACCAGCTACTGTTACTCCACCGGCCCATCCTTCTAAAACCATCCTCATGACATGTTCACCATAAATGTTAAATAAGTCAGGTGACAACACGCATCCTTGTCTAACACCTCTCTCGGTCTTGAATTGGTTTGAGAACTTCTGATCTAGTCGTACTGTCGCTATATTAGACTGGTATAGATTTTTAATAAGTGTCACCAGGTGCATTGGTGCGCCCATTTCTATTAAAATTGACCACAGATTTATCCAGCTTACACAATCAAATGCCTTTTGGTAGTCAACGAAGCATATAATCATAGGTACTTGAAATTCTCTAGACTTTTCAATGAGTTGTCTCAGGTTCAGGATTTGTTCCCTTGTACCTTTACCCTTTACAAACCCCGCTTGTTCCTGAGGTATTTGGTAATGTAGATAGGTTTTTAATCTGTTTTTGATGATATGCAACAAGATTTTACTAGCATGTGTTATTAGTGACAGTGTGCGGTAGTTTTCACATCTGGTAGTAGTTCCTTTTTTGTGTAGTGGGATATAAATTGAAGTACACCAATCAGATGGCCATTTTCCTGAATTCCAAACAGCGACACAGATAGAATGGATGATATGTAATCCTTTGTCACCTAGTAACTGTAGTATTTCACATGGTATTGAATCAATGCCTGGGGATTTATTTCCCTTTAGTGATTTAATTGCATCTTTGACTTCAGCGAGTAAGACAGTAGGTTCTCTAGGGTAGTCAGAAGGCCACTGATTTTCTGCTGATACCTCGTTATTTTTATATAGCTCGCCACAGTAGTTTCGCCATGTTTCCAATATTTCATCAGTATCGGTCTTTAAATTACCTTCCTTATCTATTACAGACCACGTTTGAGGTTTAAACTCTCTGGTAAGGAGTTTGATCTTCTGGAATAAGTCACTCGGTTCATTTCGATAGCCATGTTCCTCTATCTCTCTGCATATTTGAGAGATGTAATCAGCTTTATCTTTGCGGCACTGTTTTCTGATTTCTCTCGATAACGCTCTGTATTCATCGTTTGTTCCGTATCTAGTTTTATGTGCTTTTCTGCGTTGAATCACAGTCCACGTATTATCGGATATCCATGGCTTACGGCCAGTGGAAACCGCTGCCTCACAGTCTTTTGCAGCCTCGATTACCTTATCTTTGAGATAGATCCAAGTGCTCTCAGGGTCATTATCTACTTGGTCTAAAGAAAGAGCATCTTCTAGGTTTTGTCGGAAGTCATTGATTTTTGATGGACTTAGAAACATGACTTTTCTCTGGGGTCTTCTTTTGGGGACTTTAAAACGAAGTCGAACGTTCAATACCAAGAGTTGATGATCGCTTCCACAGTCTGCGCCAGGATATGTTTTACAGTTGATGGACGACGATTTCCATCTTGATCTTATTAGGATGTAGTCTATTTGATTCCTTGTTCGTCCATCTGGGCTGCGCCATGTGTATAATCTCCGTGGATGATGTTGATATAATGTGTTTGTAATTGTAAGATGTTGTTCTACACAGAACTCCACTAGACGGTCACCATTCTCATTTCTCTGTCCTAGTCCATTTTTGCCCAGCACTCCTTCAATATTTTCATTAGATGACCCCACTTTGGCGTTAAAATCTCCTAAAATTATGACGAGTTCACGATTCGGAATAGCGCGAACAGTTTCTTCTAAACAACCATAGAACCTGTTGATGTCTTCTTCTTGTGCAGCTGTTGTAGGAGCGTATACCTGGACAAGGTGTAGGGTATTGGTGGATATTCTCATTTTAAGGGATATTATTCTGTCATCAATAGTATTATATCCAATTACGCAGTCGTTAAGTTTAGAGGGTACAATTATTGCGACTCCATTTGTACTTTTGTTATCTGGGCCTGAAAAATAGACGACGTTGCCAGCAGTTGTTTTAAAATGCCCTTTTCCTCTCCAGTGAGCTTCTGAGAGTCCCAGTACCGAAAGATTGTGGTCTGCCATTTCTTTTTCAATTATGTGTAACTTTCCAGGATTTTGGATCAGTCCCTGGACGTTCCATGTACCAATTCGCTGACATTTTCTTAAATTAAATGAAAATTTGGATTCAGTCGCACAATTTCTGCCAGGTGCCTGATCCCTCACACCTTGGCAGCCGGTAGCAAATTTCACACCATCCGACCCAGAACCGAGATGGCGCCGAGCGTGAGTCGGGTCGCTACACATTCCATCTTCACTTGCCGAAATTGTCATCGTTGCCGTTTGGCGAAATTGGCATCGTGCCGTTTCATATGTAACTTCAAATATCTCGAAAACTAATGACTTTATCGTTACGAATGAGGAGTGTATTATTTACGTAGAAAGTATTGGAGAATCTAAAAATGGCACTAAAATAGTAATTACAGTGGCGTAGAATTTGAGAAGGGTTAACCATTCACTATCCCCTGTCGTACGCCTCTGGTAGTAGCTAGAAACGTATGTTTATCATAATTTAGTAGGTTGTATAGTAGTCGCACTTTCTGCCAAGTATGAAAAGGATACGTCAAATAGTTTTAAAATTCTGAGCAAAAATAGTTTTTAAATTTTTAGATAAAACACCCTGTAACTCAGTAAGGAACCACATTTTATTTAAGTGTTTTAGGTTAAATCTTCGTATTTCGTGCTAAGGTTTCTCCAGTTACTATATGGACAATTATTAATGAAACACCCTGTATAAATGCATATTCCAGAGCTGCAGTAAATAGTTGGGGTAGACGGTGTCGCCCTGTCTAATTTATCGCTCAATTCTAGATTTATCGGTAAAGTCATGGAGTTTAGAAGGGACTAGACCACTAGGTGTAAAACTGCTAAACTATCGGTAATTTATAAAGTAGCCTCTAACCAAACTCAAAACAGTTATACACAAAGTCTACCGTAGTGGTATAAGGTTAGGTTTGTAGATACTTATCCCGAGTTTTGATCAGTATCACTAAACCAACAGCAGATTTAGAGACAGAGCTAAAGAATATGGCTTGCCATAAATGGGCTACCTTCTTGGATTTTACAACAGAAATAAAATCATCTATCATTTTCTCCTGGATGTAACTTATGAATAAACCGGGGCTGGTATAAATAAAACAAATTTAAACTTATATTTCTTAATAGGATTTTGCAGTTTTAAGATGCTAGATTGCTGAAATCATTATCTCAAATTACATACCATCTATGACAAACAGTTGTTGCTAAATTTATTATTTACACCTCCAGAAATCTTAATTTTTTTTATATTTCCATATGCAATAGTGAATATTTTTTTTCTGAAACACAATTTTAATTTTAGCTTCAGAAAATTGTATCTTCTTTATTTTTTAATAAAATAGTCGTAAAATTAGTAAAACCAAGGTTTTCCATATACGTAAATATGATAATTTAATATCCATTCCATATTGAATTCCCAAAGGACTATATATTAAAGAAGAATTATGAATTCTGAAATACCATACACAGTGATATTAGTTTTCTCTTCTATTAACCAAATGCATAATTAGTATCACGGGGTAATTTGAATATGTCGTTTTAATAAATAATAACGACCAGCTCTAATTACTTGACCTAGAGAGACTTTTGAAAAGTCCATTTCATGAAATCAAACGAAATATCCTCAAATTAACTCCACACCTCAAAAATCCAAACCAGAGGATATTAGGGTATATATTATTTTATGTGACACAAATCACAGTTTGCGGTTTTATGTGCCTTTTATGCTAATTTAATAAAAAGTAATTAGCTGCTCTAATTATTTGACTCAAAAAGGCTTTTGAGTTAAATTTCATTTCATGAAATCAAACGAAATATCATAATATATTCCTAGAACTATATTCCTGTAGCATATTTTTCATCGAATATTTTATACGTGGGAATGCACTAGAGGCGGCTGGTGAGGAAGGGCTATGGGACGCCACCCTACCTAGAAAATAGATGTAAACATTTAAATTTATTCCATATTTGCATATTTCATATTCACATTTCTCTGTTAAAACTTCATTCACTTTTGTGTTGAAATTATATCCGTTTTAAGCGCCTGCACTCTACTTGGAGCTGATTTTCTAACGCCCGGTAAAGGCGTTAGATTTATACGGTTACCTTGCAAACGATACGCACTAACTATGATCTATTCGAACACGAACGCGTAGTTACGGCGTTTATACGAGCGTTCAGAAAGCAGCTCCAATATAAAACCGTATTCTGAGGTATTCCAAGGTGCATATCTTCTAGAGATGTTGGCGACCACATTGACCCATCTTATTATATTCATAGCGGCTCCAAATAGATCAGTTGACGTTAGATCAGTCCACTTCCTAAGATTGGCTAGCCAGGATATAAGTCTACGTCCAGAGCCTCTCTTGCCCTTAACCTTGCCTTGTAGAATCAAGTGTAGAAGTCGGTATTTATTATTACGCATAATGTGGCCGCAGTAAGCCAATTTTCTGTTCTTTAACTCTTCAACTCTTACATCTTAACCTCAACTTGACTCTTCAACAGTATATACAAGACTGGTACAATTCTACAAGATTGGTTAACGTCTACGTTTGTGCCTATACCTAAATCAAACTACGCAAAAAATGTAACGACTTTCGATTAATAAGTCTCATGCCCCATATTCTAAAGCTATTTCTAAAAATCATCCATAACAGTATTTACAAAAAATGCGAAGAAGATATGGGTCCGGAACAATTTGGCTTTCGAAACGGTATGGGAACTCGAGAAGCTTTATTCAGTTTCATTGTTCTCGTGAAAAAGTGTCGGGATCAAAAAAAGATATTTTTATATATTATGAAAAGGCTTTTGACAAAGTTAAACACGATCAGCTAATAGAATGCTTGCAAAAACCTGCATCCAAACGACATTAATACAATACGTGAACTTTACAGGAACCAAAGCGTCTCAGTCAGAACCGAAATGGGTAATAATAAAACAATAAACATCCAAAGAGGAGTTAGACAAGGCTGTATACTATGACCATTATTATTCAACTTTTACTCAGAGGAAATCTTTGCACGAGCTCTAGATGAAGCACAAGAACGAATAAAAGTCAACGGAATAATCGTGAACAACATTAAGTACGCTGATGATACAATACTTACCAGATTGCTGGCAGTGAAGAAGAACTACTAATTCTGTTAACCAAAGTAGTGTGAGAAGGAGAACTATATGACCTTAAGGTGAATATAAAAAAAAACTTAAACAATGGTAATTTCAAAAAAGCACACACCAGTTATAAACATACTAGTCAACAAAAATCTCGTTGAACAAGTGAAAAAGTTTAAGTACCTAGGATGTTGGATACATGAAATCTTAGACCAAGAACAAGAGGTTAAATGTAGAATATAACAGGCAAGAATGCAAGAAATAACTTTTTAAAGATGCAACAGTTAACTTAATCTTGATCTGTCCCTACGTTACAGCATGATAAAATGTTATGTACAGGGTGTTAATAAATTAGTATGAAAAGCTTTAAGGGATAATTCTACATGAAAAAATAATGACAGTTTGCTCTATAAACGTATGTCCGCAAATATTTCATTTCCAAGATACGGGATGCTGAATTTTTTTTCAAACTGCGAATTTTTTTATTGCTTTAAGACCTTTTAAGCTATGAAAATTAAATTTGGTGGGTTTCAAGAGGTAGTTATTGCTCATTTTTTGGCAAACAAATTACAATTTTATATTCATCATTGGCGCGCCTGCGAGTAATCGTTTGAACTTTTTTTTAAAGATAAAAATGGTACGCCATTGAGATATTTCAAATTAAAAATTATTTTTGTATTCCACGTTTAATTTATAATAAAGAACCTTTCCTGTCTTGTTTCAAATGGTGCACCGTTTTTATGCAAAAAATATAACATCTTCGCTCGTATTCTTCATTTCGTAATATATTATCAAGGACTCTCCAATATAATAATTAAATGCCAAACTAGAATAATAACAGAAAATATGTTGTTCTCAAGCTATTTCCTTGTGGCATTTTTATGATTAACTATTTAATTTTTATGGGAAATAAGCCACAATTATGTGTAAGCCACTCTAGTAGTATTTTGTATTTTGAAAACGACACCCGATTTGGGCATCGAAACGTTAATAAAATTATTTTTTTTCAATTTAATTGTGGCTTATTTCCCATAAAAATACTTAATAACAGAAAATATTTTTAAAAAGATTTTAACTATGTGCAAGGCTACAACAAATGTTCAAAATTGCCTCCTTTAAAGGTGACAGAGTAATTTTATATTCACCATTGGCGCGCGTACGGGTAATGGCCCGAATTTTTTAAAGAAAAAAAATAGTACGCCACTGAGGTATGTCAAATTAAAAATAATTTTTGAATTCCTCCTTCAATTTACGATAAAAATCGTTTTTGTCTTTTTTTCATATGAGGCGCCGTTTCTATGCAAAAAAATAAAATATCTTAATGTTTACAAAGTATTTGAAATAAGTTTCTACGCATAATATGGAATCTACTTCGAATAATTTGTAAGCGTTAAGAAGTTTTATTTTTTTTTTTGTGTAAAAATGGCGCAGCATAAGAAAAAAAGACAAGAATGACTTTATGTCGCAAATTGAACGAGGAATTCATAAATGATTTTTAATTTGACGTTTCTTAGTGGCGTACTATTTTTTCTCTTTAAAAAATTCAGCGCATTACCTGTACGGGCGCCAATGGTGAATATAAAATTATTCTGTCACCTTTAAAGGAGGTAATTTTAAACATTTGTTGTAGCTTTGCACCTAGTTAAAATCTTTTTATTAATATTTTCTCTTATTGTTCTACTTTGGTATTCTTATATTGGAGAGTTCTTGATAATGAATTAAATGAAAAATACGCTCGAAGATGTTTTATTTTTTCTCTGAAAAAGGTGCACCATAGAAAAAAAATACAAGAAAGGTTCTTTTTCATAAATTAAACGTGGAATACAAATATAATTTTTAATTTGAAATATCTCGGTGGCGTACCATTTTTGTCTTTAAAAAAATTCAGACCATTACCCCTAGGCGCGCCAATGATGAATATAAAATTGTTATTTCTTTGCCAAAAAATGCGCAATAACTACATCTTGAAACCCACAAAATGTAATTTTTATATCTCAACCGGTCTTAGAGCAATAAAAAAAATTCAACACCCTGTATCTCGGAAACAAAGCATTTGCGGACATGCATTTATAGAGCAAACTTCCAGTATCTTTTCATGTAGAATTACCCCTTAAAGTTGTTCATACCTATTTATTAACACCCTGTATATAGTGGACTATTACAAGGCATGGGAACTTGGACGTTAACACTCAGCTCGTTATGACCTTTAGAGAGCTTTGACATGTGGGTATTTCGTCGTATGATGAAAATTCCATGGACCGACAGCGTTAAAAATTAAGAACTTTTAAGGCGTATGAATAGAGATCGGGAACTCACAGATTTTGTTAAGAAATTGAAAACATCTTATCTTGGACACATATTTCGACGTTTAACTTCCTTCAGCTTCTTATAGAAGGGAAAATATAAGGAAGACGCGGCCCGGGTAGACGACAGAGACCACCTGGATGCGCAACATCAAAGAATTTACAGAATTATACTTTCAAAGTTTAATAAGAAAAGCCCAAAATAGTGAAGACTTTCGAGATGTCATCGCCAACCTCCGCTAAGAAAACGGCACCTAAAGAAGAAGAAGAAAAAGTATCATAGAAGCACTACAGAACCTTCAGTGGTACGGCAAGTGAGTAAGGCCATAATAATCATAAATTCCCTAAACGGATAGGTACTATGAGAAGAACATTCTTATTAGTCGAGAACCTCTTACTTATACAGGGTGTCCCGAAAAGATTGGTCATAAATTATACCACATATTCTGGGGTCAAAAATAGTTCAATTGAACCTAACTTACCTTAGTACAAATGTGCTCAGAAAAAAAGTTACAACCCTTTAAAGTTACAAAATGAAAATCGATTTTTTTCAATATATCGAAAACTATTAGAGATTTTTTATTGAAAATGGGCATGTATTATTCTTGTGGCAGGAACATCTTAAAACAAAATTATAGTGAAGTTTGTCCACCCCATAAAAATTTTATGGGGGTTTTGTTCCCTTAAACCCCCCCAAACTTTTGTGTACGTTCTAATTAATTAATTATTGGGATACCATTAGTTAAACACAACGTTTTTAAAACTTTTTTGCCTCTTAGTATTTTTTCGATAATCCAGTTTTTATCGAGATGCGGCTTCTTTTTTAATATATTTACATAAAAATTTTATGGGGGTTTTGTTCCTTTAAAGCCCCCAAACGTTTGTGTACGTTCCAATTAAACTATTATTGTGGTACAATTAGTTAAACACAGTGTTTTTAAAACTTTTTTGCCTCTTAGTCTTTTTTTGACAAGTCACCTTTTATCGAGATGTGGCTTCTTTTTCAAAATATACCTAAAAATGCAAATTATAAATAAATTTTCAGATTATTAACAGGTCTCTATTGTCTCATATAATCGTACTTAACCATATACAAATATGTGGTGGATTTGACAAATATTCAAAATATGTCGATAAACACTGGCTTATCGAAAAAGTACTAAGAGGCAAAAAAGTTTTAAAAACATTTTGTTTACCTAATGGTGCCACGATAATAATTTAATTGGAACGTACACAAAAGTTTGGGGGGGTTTAAAGGAACAAAACCCCCATAAAATTTTTATGGGGTGCACAAATTTCATTTTAATTTTTTCATAAGATGATGCTGCTATAAGAATGCCACATGTCCATTTTCAATAAAAAATCTCTAAGAGTTTTCGATATATGAAAAAAAATCGATTTTCATTTTGTAACTTCAAAGGGCTGTAACTTTTTTTGTGTGCACTATTGTATATAGGTAAGTGAGGTTCAATCATCTTATTTTTGACTCCAGAATCTGTGGTATAATTTATGACCAATCTTTTCGGGACACCCTGTATAAGATATGTAGATGAAGAGGGAACGGTTTTCTAGTCAGCAAGGCTTGCAATAATAATAAAACGCATATCAGATATCAGAATCTGCAATATTATTTTCACCGAAAAAAATTAGAAAGGACCCCGCAGAAATCTTATGGCAAATGTCTCTCTGTCAAATGCTCTGAAACTTTGGGTTCCGGTAGTCCCTGATGCAGAATAAAAGACTCAATGGGCTCCTAGCTCTAAAAAATCATGTTTTAAGATATAAGGCTCTGAGGTAATACAGATACAGTAAGGACGTTTGAGTTGGAATATATTTATTTTCTCGTGAATGGGCGACTCTGGAGATAAATCCCGAATTAAGTCGATTTTTATTTTTAAATTATAATTTTTTGGCATAGGTATATAACATACTAGTAACGTCATCCATCTGGGCGGGATGACGCAATGGATGATTTTTTAATGAGAATATGGGTCGTGTGATAGCTCATTCAAAAGGATATTCAATTCTCTGTTCTCAAATATAAACACTAACATAATTATTTACACGGGTTGCAGAAAAATGTGTTTTAAATTAAATTAATTGAGACAAAAAGAAGAATGTA
Source organism: Diabrotica virgifera virgifera (assembly GCF_917563875.1). NCBI lineage: Eukaryota > Metazoa > Arthropoda > Insecta > Coleoptera > Chrysomelidae > Diabrotica > Diabrotica virgifera. The sequence goes on from NC_065452.1 coordinate 44,969,529, forward strand.
TGTAATTTATTTCATGCAAAATACATTCTACTGCTGCCAGAAAACAGAAAAAAATGTGGATTTGAAAAATAAACATTGCTTTACGCTTAAATTAAATGTTCAAACTGCTAAGAGGCAGGTGGGTGGCAGCTTTAATATTGAATTTAAGCGAAAAACTATATTTATTAATCAAATAAACATTTATTCCTGTTCTCGGACAATAGTAAAATGTATTTCGAATTAAATAAATTATATGCATTGTTCTTTTGTCTGAATTAATTTAATTACAAAAAAGTTGTTTTGGGCACCGTGTATAAATAATTATGTTAATGTTTATATTAGTGAGTAAAGAATTAAATAACCTTTTGAATGTGCTATTTCACGACCCCTATTCTCATTTAAAAAAATCATCGATTGTGAAATCACGCCCCGGTGGATGATGCCACTACTATGGTATATGTATATGCCAAAAAATTATAATTTTAAAATAAAATTCGACCTGATTCGGGATTTACCTCCAGAGTTTCCCATTGTTGAGAAAATGAATTTATTCCAACTCAAACGTCCTCACTGTATAACTCCAGATGCTTATATCTTAAAACCATGATTTTTTGGAGTTATGGGCCCATTGAGTCTTTTGTGTTACACATCAAGGACTACCAGAACCCAAAGTTTCAGGGCATTTGACAGAGAGCCATTTCCCCTAAGGTTTCTGCGGGGTCCTTTTAAGTACTATAAATTAATATCACCTTTTCTTTTATCCAAATTGAAGATTTTGTTTTATATTTTTATCCTTTTATTATTACTTATGTTAACTAAACATTAAAAATGATAAAGCTCTGTGCGGAAATATAAACCACTGGTCTGCATATGATGCTTTGATATTTGATTTTTTAAAACATTTGCCTTACAAAAACGAGTTACTTTTAATTAATTTCGTTAACCAAGACAGTAATTTAATCCGCCTTTCCCACAGCAAATTAAATTCTTAAGGAAAATGATTTATAATTTAAAACTAGCATTCGAGCAACTTTAAATACTTCAAGTTGGCGAAAAGAGATGAGGGCTGAGGAAACAACTTGTTTGTTACTTACTTTTACATTTACCTACGTTAAGCAAATCAAATTTTCAGGGAAAATGAATAATTTAAAAAGTAGCTATAAGAAAATTCTTAACAAAACTTTTTAGAAAGTGTGGTACATCATCGTGTTCTTTACCTTTATCGGTATGCTTATCCGTCTTCTTAATTTAACTTCTCCAGAAGTTTCAATCTTGGGTGATATTAATATTAATTTCCTTTACAGAGATGTCCTATTTAATCGTCTCCCACCAGTATTTCTTTAATTTTATGTTCTCATTCCTTCAGAAATACACATACATTCTTTGAGGTATGTCCGCACCTATCATTTTTACGTTAAATACGCCCTACTCAAGCTTCTTTGTTTCAGTATTAATTTGTGCTATATTTTCTTCTTCAAGACGTATCTCCATCATTGACGTTGTTAATCATTCTCTCGATCATAATCTTTTATCAAGTTCCCCCAGATAATTTCATTAGTTGTGAATACGTACTGTTTACTCAGCCATGCGATTTTTTTGTTTATCTGCTTTTCTTATCGTGGATATTTTTCTGTATTTACTTGAAGCGTACAGAAGACGATTACGTTCAAATCACATTCGAACATCCAAAGATAGCATGGTTAAGTGTTGTAAGAATTGTCAAAAAGTTGCACAAAGTGGTCTTCTGCTTAGCCTTTTGTCTATTTTTTATACATAGTCCTCTCCCAACTCCTTCAGTTGATCTTTAATCTGAGCAAAATACTTCCAGTTTGCTCCGGATATTTGTTTAATATCATCTGCCCATCTTACATGTGGTCTTTCTCTTGTTCGTCTACCTTTGTAAGGTCTTCCATGTTGTATTGTGACATTCCAACGTTGGTCTATTTGTCTGGCAGCGTAGCCTCCGAAGCTCCAATTTGAGTTTGGCAATTGTTTTTGTGATATTCTTGACTTTTATTTTTGATTTTACCCAGTTGTTCCTCTTTCTATCTGATAGTTATATACCTAAAATTTTCCTTTCTATAGCCCTTACTTTACTTTCCAAGCATTTAGGTGTTTTGTGGTTAATTGTCCAACAGAGTTTCCTAAATCGTGCCCATGCCACTCTTGCTCTTCTAGTGATTTCCTCTCTTTGGTTCTCTTTGTCAAATTTCTGAATTTTGCGTAAGAATATATACGTATTATTAGATCTCATTGCCATTTATAGTGTTATATGCCTTGGGTCGTCTAATATGCACTAAAAATGAACCCAATAGACGATGGATTGGATGAGTTTCGGCTTGAAGTAGAAGTTGATGGATTGAAAAGCTTTGCCTTGAAGTAGAAGTTAATGGATTCTGGCCATTTGTTTATTGATTGAAATACCACATCGTAAACAAGTTGCTGTATAATCAAGCGAAGTAAAAGTTTGCCTGCTTGTGAAATGGTCTGATGTATGCTAGTAGGCTGTTGAAGGAAGATTCATTATCACCAACTTGTCGAGGCTGCATTGCTCTGTTTCTCACCGTGTCAAGTTTTTTTCTCTTCAAGGCGAATCAAAGCGTTTCCTATTCCATCAGAAAATCGTTTACGTTTTCGGGTGGTAGTAACGGATTCTGCACTGTTGCCTAAAATCCAGTTTTTGTCTAAAATTGATCGATTGTGATGTTGAAAATCTTTCTGGTCCCACAACGGTTTTCTTTGGAACACTTCCTCTATCAAGATATCGAGATTCATTTTTCGAAATAGTACAGCGCGTACGAGCGGCGAATTCAAACTGGTTTGATTTCGACGCTTTGCTCTTTGCTTTTGGCTCGCATTCTTTCTACGCTCCACTCTGAACATACACTTAATGGGGATGGGATTTTTATTTTAGTCTAGTTGTACTATCATAGTTGCGTTTTCATGTATACTATTTATTAGTTTCCTATATCTCAAATGGGTGGGTGTTAAAAGTTGGTGTGAACACAAGTTGATTTGCTCTCTGGTGAAAAAAGTTGTTTTAGTACGGAAGTAAACATTGGTTTTTGGTGAAATTTTCACAAAGTGTGTGGTGAATTCAACATTTCAACTGTAAGTCATCTTTTTGTTAATTTGATGCACGTAAGAGAGGAGATTTGCAATAATATTATACAGAACAATATTTTTTTAAGTTACAAATACAACAAACATTGAATATAACAAAAACGTGTATAATTAAACATTAATGAATATTTAATTACTGAAAGCCATAAATAAATTAGCAAACAGAAGTACGGCCAAATATTCTGCGACGTTGCCGGCGTGTGCAAAATATCTGAGACCTTACCAAAACGTAATTAAAAATAAGAAGATAATAATAATAATAATTACTATTAGACACAGGCTACATTTTCCTATTTTTTGTGTATATTATAAGCTTTAAGTGAACTAAAAATATATTTTTCTCGCATTATATTGGTAAAGATTTTCAGTCTAGAAAACAAACAACAAGACAGATAGATGAACAACGAAGAAAATAAAACAGAAGGAAAAAGACACAAACCGGAGCACGACAGCTCGATTGAAGAAGACAAAGAAGAGCAACATAAAAGCAAAAAAGCTCTAGACACGCGCATAAAAAAAGTAAGTACAATATTAACGGACATGGAGGAGATTAAGATATTGCTGAGCCAGATGAGGCAAGAAATTAAAGAAGATATTCTGGAAAGCAAAACAGAGATTAAAGATGAAATCAAGGATATGAAAAACGAACTGGAAGATATTAAGCAGAAGCTTAAGCAAAACAAAGCAGAAACAGAAAATTTAAAAAGAGAAGTAGAAAAAAAAGAACAAAAATGGAAGAAAGAAAACGAAGAACTCAAAAAAGCGTTAACACTCATGGAGAATAGATTAGAGAAGATCGATAAAGAAAAAATACGCAATAAATTAATCATAACAGGAATTCAGGTAGATCTGGAAGATGAAGTTAGACTAAGAGAAAACATACAAAAAATTATGGAAACAGAGCTGCAACTGAAAATAGAAGTTAAAAGTGCGTTTAAGATAGGATACAAGAAATGAATAATAGAAACGAAGAGCTGGGAAGACAAACAGAAAATACTGCAAGAAAAAGGTAAACTCAAATACACAAGAGACTGTAGAGAAATATACATAGATGCAGCGCTGACGTTCAAGGAAGCAAAGATACAAAAAGAAATCAGAGACATAGCAAAACAACAGAGAAGCAAAGGAGCAAAAGTAAAAATCAGATACCAGAAATTAGAAATAAATGACAAAGTGCTAAAATGGAATGCAAGAGAAAATAAACTTATAGAAATTGAAAATGTCCCAAAAAACTAGACAAAAGAGAACGGATGGATGAAAAGGAAACAGACAATGCAAACGAAGAGGTAAATGAGTCACGGTATATTCAAAATAATAAGAAAAATAAAAAAAAAAGGAAGAGAATTAAAAAAATGACAAAAAAAATTGGAACATGGAACGTCAGGACACTGCTAGAAGAAGGAAAAATGGAAGAGCTAGCGACACAGTTGAAACAATACAATATAGATATTGCAGGAATTCAAGAAACCAGGTGGGGGGGACATGGAAAAATCGAAAAAGAAAATTATACAGTATGGTATGCTGGAGAAGAAAAACAAGGATATGGAGGAACTGCTTTTATTGTGTTAGGGGAAATGAGGCATAAAGTTATGGAATTTAAACCCATAAGTCAAAGATTATCATACATAAGAGTAAACAGCAAACCGAACAAGTTGTCCATAATAAATGTCTATGCACCCACAGAAAACAGTGATGACTTAATAAAACAACAGTTCTATGAAACACTAGAAGAAAATGCCGAAAAAATCCCGGGAGAAGATATATTAATTATTATAGGCGATTTCAACGCACAAATAGGTAAAGAAAAATGCTTTAGGGAGGTTGCAGGGGAAAACTCATTACATAGCACAACAAACAATAATGGAGAAAGATTATGTAATCTAGCAGCGGCATTAAACATGGACATAAGTAGCACGAGATATAAACACAAAAACATACACAAGATAACATGGATGAGACCAGGCAGTCTGGAGGGGAATCAAATAGACCATGTACTTATTAAAAAGTCACACAAACAGTCGATAAATGACGTGAGATCTCACAGAGGGGCAAACATCGATTCGGACCATATGCTAGTGATTGCAAAATGTAAAATAAAAACAACAAAGAATGAAAGACGAAAAGCACAGGGAAGATGGGACGTAGATAAATTGAAAGATAAAGGAGTAAAAAGAAGATTTGTAAAAGAAGTAAATGTAGAGATGCAGTTCAAGGAGGAACAAGAAATGGAGGAGCAGTGGAAAAAAATCAAACAAGGAATAAACACTGCAGCAGAGAAAGTAGTTGGAAAAATGCAAATAGAAAGAAGAAACAATTGGTTTGACGAAGAGTGCAAACTAGCAGTGGACGAAAAGAATAAAACAAGATTGAAATGGCTAAGCACAGGTAAAGAAGAGGAACGAGAAAAATACCAAGATCAAAGGAAAAAGACAAAGAAATTGTTTAAATCAAAGAAAAATAAAAAAAAGTAGACGAAATTATGAACGAGATCGAAACAGAAAATAAGAGACACAATTCAAAACCACTGTACCAATACTTAAAGCTAGGTAGTAGAAAACGGACAGCTAATGTAGCCATAGAAGCAGAAACATGGCAGAAGTATTTCGAAGAAATGTATCAAGAAACGGATGTAGAAGAAGAAAGAGAAACAATAATGAACCCGGAACAAGGTGAAGAAGAAGAATTGACCTATATAGAAGTAAAAGATAAAATATGCAAACTGAAAAACGGGAAAACAGCGGGAGACGACGGAATATGTGCAGAACTTATAAAATACGGGGGTGAAGCACTATACAGAAAGATTTATGAACTAATACAGAATATATGGAATAAGGAAACAATGCCCGAAGAATGGAAGAAAGGAATTATTGTGACAATCCCAAAACAAGGAGACCACAGGATATGTAAAAACTACCGAGCAATTAATTTACTGAATGTAACATATAAAGTACTGACTGGTATAATTAGAGACAGACTAACAATATACACAGAACAAAGCATAGGAGACTACCAGTACGGTTTCAGAAAAGGAAGATCCACGATAGATGCTATCCATACACTAAAACAAGCGATAGAGAAAACATACGAGTACGACGGAGAAGCACATATACTTTTTCTAGACTTTAAACAGACTTTTGACAAACTAAGTAGAAGAAAAATGATCCAAGACTTACAAGAGAGCAAAATACCAAATAAAATTATAAGAATGATAGAAATGACAATGCGAGATTCCCAAGCAACAATAGACACCGGAAGAGAGAGAACAGAAATAATAAAAATTAAAAATGGAGTAAGACAAGGAGATGCGCTCTCAACTGTACTATTTATTCTATCATTAGATAAGATAATAAAAAAGTTGTCAAACGCAGGAACTATAAATAAAAATACAGTCCAAATAATTGGATATGCGGACGATATAACCATAGTAGCAACAGATAAAAAGGCATTAAAGAAAACCTTTCAAGAAATAGAAAACGAATCCAAACTTAGAGGACTGGAAATAAATGAAAATAAAACAAAATACATGAATGTAAGTAAAAAAAAGAAGACGCAACTGACAGAAATGACAATAGACGCACACAGCTTCGAAGAGGTTGAAACATTCAAATATTTGGGAGTATTAGTCAACAGAAGAAATGAAAGTGTAGATATGAAAAGAAGAATTCAAGAAGGAAACAAAGCATTCTACAGAAATAAAAAAATTTTCAAAGATAAGAAGATAAGCCGAAATACAAAAATGAAAATCTACAAAACGACCATAAGACCAATAGTGCTATATGCTTTGGAGACATTCACATTAACAGCAAGAGAAGAAGAGCAGCTGAAAGTTTTTGAGAGAAAAATTATGAGAAAAATTCTGGGACCAAAGAGGGAAAACGAAGAGGATGCAAGGCAATGGATGAACCACAAAATACAAGAATGGATGGGTCAAGAGAACATAGTAAGAGCAACAAAAGCACAGAGAATTAGATGGTATGGACACATAATGAGAAGAGAGAAGAACAATCCGTTAAGAGTTATAACCGAATGGATACCACCAGGTACAAGAACCAGAGGCAGGCCTAAACTCAGATGGAGACAACAAGTGGAAGAAGACTTAAGAAGTATGGAAATTAGAAATATAGTAAGCAAAATCAGAGAGAGAGAAGAATGGAGAAAGGTAGTGGAAACAGCGAAGTCACACCAGCAATTGTAAAACCAAAGTCAGAATGGGATAATCCCCCACAAAAAGGATCTTCAAGTGAAAACAGCTTCAGCTTCCTCGGGAGCGTACAGCTTGTATATATATATATATATATATATATATATATATATATATATATATATATATATATATATATATATATATATATATATACATATATATATCTCAAATACATTCAACAATTATTAATAGATTGTTATATGGCTAACATATTGATACTGTCAAATACTCTCATAGTGAGCAAACAGTCTAATCATATCCTTGCGAAAACCAGCTCGTTCGACTGGTTGGTAATTATCCATTTCGTAAGTCAATCGGTTGTTAATTATTCTCATAAACACTTTGTACACTTTACTGAGCAACGGCATAGTTTTATAATTCTTTATATCACATTTGTCCCTTTTTTGTATATTATGAGTATTACTAAAATCTCTTTTCAGTCTTTTTGCTGTTTATGAAGATATTTATTTAATAGCTCCGTTAGTACTGGGATTGCTATTGCCTTTCTAACGCTCAGCAATTATACCGTCGTATCCTGGAGCTTTATTATTATTTAGCTCTTTTAATGCTCTTTCTATTTCGAATCTGGCTATATTTGGTAGTATCTCTGATCCAACGTTTTTTATTTTTCTTTTGACGGTATCTTCTGTTAAGTCATTAGGCTGGCTTTGCAAACTGTAAAAGGTTTTCTAGAAGTTTTTAAGTATCTTTGTTATTTTATATTTGTATTTCTCTTCCGTGTTATTGTTGTCTTTAATTTTGATAATTTTCTGATGTTGTTAGTCTTAGAAATTTTAAGCTTCTGTTGTTTTCTATGACTGGTCCCAGTAAGTTCTCTTCACATTTTTTTATGTGAAATTTTAGTTCTTTTCTTATTGTTATATTTATTTCTATATATTCTTGAGTACAGCCTTTGTCTCTGGCTAGTAATTGTCTTCGGTCCTTCATTATTTGCTTATTTTCGTGGCTTATTTTGTCTTCTTCAGTTCTTGTGTTCTTTGAGATCTGTAGTCTGACTTGAAAAATGTTTTTATTTATGTTTTTGATAATGACGTCAATTTGATCCTGCGATTATGTGATAGATCGTATTCGAACTTACTCGCTAAGACCTTTCGGAATTCTTCATTTGTAGTTACTTTGAAGACATCTAGCCGCGTCTTTTTAAGAACACTTTTCTCTTTTCTTTCATGTTAATATTTATTTTTGCCCTAACTATAAGATGGTTACTACGAGTTGTTACTTTCTTCATTTATTAAGTTTGTTTAAGTTTTTCTCCTTAGTGGTCCTACGTGTGCTAAACGTAAAGTTATTATCACATAGTAATAATTGTTTAAAGCAATTAAAATTTGTTAAATATCGATAAAAGAGTAATGATATGTGTGAGGAAAATCTGAGGTTAAGAGGTCTTCAAAATGAAGTTTGGGATAGCTTGACTGATAATAAAGATCCGAGGCGAATGGAAATAGGATTTTTAGATTTTTCTTTTTGCTCCATATGATAGATCGTGTGCCAAGTCTTTGGTGAATTGAGCCCAATAGCACATTTTTATATGTACTTCTTATCTTAGAATTGATGTCTCTTATTTCCCTTAGTTTCTGGTATATATCGTTTTATTGCAATAGTATTGCGGGTGTCCTCTCCTATTCTTATATGGCAATTTCGGTGTTTAACCCAGGAGTTTCAGAATATTTGATAGATTTTTCTCTATTAGGAGTTTGTAATCTTACCGTATATTTGGCGATGTTAAAGATTTTATGTCGAGAATTTGTTTTGGTATTATTTCTCTGTTTGTTATTACGAAGTGTATCTTTAACTTTAGTTCTTGTTTTTTCTGCCAATATGTTCAATAATATAATAGCCACGGTGACTTGCTATTTTAGTTTGGGGACCCAAAATGTGATACAAAATTTTTTCATTATACATTTGATGTGTCCAATCAGAATCATGTAAACCCTGATAGAGAACACATCAAACTGGCATAAAAAGTTATTTATATTAGTTTTTGTACTACGAACTCAAATTTCACGAGCCGCCACTACCTGTGTCATATTATTGAACATACAATTCCAACAAGTAACCGGCAATTCCATAAATACTAGATACTAGGGTAAGCTAGAAAATTATAGAACCATGTCGCCATCAACCTTTTGGATAATTTCCTGGAAAAAGATCGCCTAAACAAAATTTAACCAATGCTTGTATGAATAACCAATATTTATCAAAATAATTGTCAATTTTGTGACCATACTAATTGTATTATAAAATTGTCCACATTGTGTTTTGCGGCATGATGTTTAAGTTAAATAATAGTAGAGGATCCGATATAAGGTCGAACTTCATCTAGCTGTTTATCGAATAAAAGTTATTTGATGTGGAATTTAGCATGTTAACAATTAGAAAAAACAAGGGGTGCCAGATCTAATTTTGTTCTAACTATAATTAATTAATAATTAAAAAATGACTTCTTCTTAATTATTAAATAAAAATTCTACCCGGGCAGATACTACATATTTTAGGTTTTTTGGGCCATTCTAAATAAAAAAGGTCTTTTGTAATTTGTCTCTAAAGTTGATTGTTTTCGAGTTATAAAGAATGTAAAATTGAAAAGGACGAAAGATGATGATTTTCAAGGCTCAAAAACACAACTAAAAGTATAATTTTTGTAATCATTAAGTACCTAAATTCCATTTAAAACCTTCTTCTCTAAAACATAACTTTTTTAATTGTTAATGAGAAAGGTTTCTTATGGAGAGACGGGCATTAACAACTAAAAAACAGTGTGTCAAAAATGATATTTTTTACTTGTGTTTTTGAGCCTTGAAAATCGTCATCTTTGGTTCTTTTTTCAGTTTTAAATTGTTTATAATTCGAAAACGGTCAACTTTAGAGAACAATTACAAAAGATCTTTTTTGTTTAATTTTCTTCCATTTTGTTTAATTAACAAAGGACTAATTATTTTTTAATTTTATTGTTTAATTATAGTTAGAACAATATTAGATCGGGCACCCCTTGTTTTTTGTAAAACATGTTAATTACATATCCAATAATTTTTATTCGATAAACAGCTAAGGTTCAACGTTATATTATCGTATCTTAATGCAGAGGTCACCAAGTAGTTTCCCTGAGGGTCCGTTTCGAAAACCTATGACACTTCCGGGGTCCGGACTTATGCTGCCTGTGTCTGGCTGTTCTGATTCGATTTCTTTGCGGATTCTTGTTAAAAAATATCCCCTATAAACAAATCAGATGGGTGCCTGGCGAAATTTTTGGGCAGAAATTGTTTAACATTGTTTTTAACAAATTCAAAACATCACCTTTTTTGCCCCTGAAAATATGTTTTTGGAGTTTTTGGGTCATCTTAAACAAAAAAGATTTTTCATTTTATTCAAACTTAACAGTTTTCAAGCATCGCAAATGCATATTTTCGCATTTTTCAGATTTTAAATCGCTAATAACTCGAAAACTATCAACTTTTCAGAAATATAACAAGATACCTTTTTTATTGTATCGTCCGGCACCCTTCTGTTTTTTTGAAAGGGGACATTTTTTAATCCGCAAAAAAATCGAATCAGAAACAGTTTTCATAGGAAAGTGGCCTCACACATTGACTAATTAGTCCAAGCAATGAAGCTTAAAATAGGACAAAACGTCGCAATTTTTACAGAATGAATCGATTTGCTTGAAAATTTGAGAATAAGTAGTAGATAGTCCAAGGATCAAAATATATATGAGGCCGAAATGCGCTTTTACCATGGGGGTGGTTGCCACCCCATCTCGATGGTGGAAATTTTTATTTTATTTTGACTACAAAATTTGGTAAAAATATTCATTGTAGGCAAAAAACTTTCTATACTTTTTTTTGATAAAATTAATAGTTTTCGATTTATTCACTATCGAAAGTGTTAGTTTTATATCGAAAAAATCAATGTTTTTAATCAGTTTTCTGCTAATAACTCAAAAAGTTTTCGTTTTATCAAAACAACTTTGCTTAACAAAAATGTCCCTTTTGAAAAAATAAACAAAACAGTTTTTTTAATTTTCTTTAAGACCAACAGTTATCGAGCTATACTTTATTATATTATGTTAGCTCTTCTTCGTCAAATGCTAAATATTGTACTTTCAAAGTCAAAAGACGGGAAAACTATGCATTTTTCGAGAATTACTTGTCCAAACTAATTTAGAGTATTTAAAAATATCTATCTCCAGAAATAAAAAAATGGTCTCTAGCTCACATATTAAATGACTTATAATAGTCCCTATTATTTTCAGCGAAAAAGTGATCGGAAACTTCCCCCTACTCACCACCATACCACTATCAGTCATTGACCTTATTTGGTTTTCGTTATTTATGTATTATTAACAGGTTGTAGGGGTCTGACTGGCTTAGAATAATTAGTTTTAAAAAAAATGGAGTTAAAAGCGAATAACAAATTTTTGTGGTTTGGTATAAAATGCGACTTTCTTCAGAATAGAACGACTAGCATCAGAGATACGAAAATATGTTTCAATATAAAATTGTAGCTTATTAAATTCCCAAGAAAGTGGTTTGCAAAAATTTTTTCTACTGCAAAAAGTGCGTGAGCTATTGACAATTAAATTTGTAATAACATGCAAAAACCCCCTTTACCAACCCTTTCAACGTCACCTCTTTTTGCGACTGAGGATTTTAAAAATATTTAATATTAACAGTCTTATAGACCTTGTAAAAACCTACAAAATTCTTTTTTGCCAAACTTTCTAGGATAAAAAATAAAAAGTAACGGTTAAAAAATCAATATATTTTTTTGAAAAAAAAAGGAGAAATCAAATTGGATGCATAATAATGTAAGTTAGCGGTGTTTTTAGTTATTGGCCTTATTCATTCTTCTTTATTTATGTATTATTAATAGATTCCACAAGTTTGACTGGCTTAGTATGATTAGTTTTAAAAAAACAGGACTTAAAAGCAAATAAAGAATTTTTGTAATTTGGTAAAAAATGCCATTTTGTCTCAGAATCGAAAGATTAGCATCAGAGATACGAAAAAATGTTTAAATATGAAATTGTAGGTTATTTACTTCCCAAAAACTTGGTTTGAAAAATTTTTTTCTACGGCAAAAATTGAGTGAATCGTAAATGATTATAATATCGAAAAATATTGATTTTTTCGATATAAAACTAACTTTCGATAGCGAATAATTCGAAAACTATTAATTTTATCAAAAAAATGTATAGTACATTGTTTGCTTAAAATGAATGTTTTTACCAACTTTTGCGGTCAAAATATAATAAAAAATTTCCACCCCCGAGATGGGGTGGCAACACCCCCATGGTAAAAGCGTCACTGAGCATATTTTAATTTATATTTTAAATGCTAATGAAGTTTTTAGATATCTCCAGTTTTGTAGAAAGGAAACAGGATTAAAATAAATAATCATAGTACAAAATGCTAATTAACATGTTATCTTTTCTACATTATTAGTTTCAATGCAATGTGTTTGTGGCAAACTTATTAAATCTGAAAATTATTTTAACTAAATGCACATCTGAAAAGTACCCCTACCTAACATACAGTAGAGAGGAAATGAATATAAAAAAAAATGCACACGACAATTTTATATTACAGTTTACTTAATTTCAAAATTAATGATTAGTAAGTATAACAATAAGGGAAAAACTCTCTACAAAATTAAATTATCAGAGATGACAGAGAAAAATGAAATTTTTGTTATGTACAACCTGTCTGAAGTTTGGAGTGAGTTTAGTGCAACTGATTCTCCTTAGGGAGTTGAGATATTTATCTGTTAAGTGAGATCTCTACCGATTTTTAATTAAAGTTCTTTCTTTATGTTTTCAACATATTACACAATTTCATGGCCAAACATTTTCAAAATTGCCAAACACTAGGTATATTCTGAATTTATTGACGGTCCGCACAAAACTAGCCCACGGTCCGGATGCGGACCTCGGTCCGCTAATTGGTGACCCCTGTATAATGTATTTATTTGGGATTACATTTTCATTTGATTTTTATATTTCGACTTCCAATCAGGAAATTGTTTTCAAAAAAGGTTATATTGAAAAATAGGCAGATATTTTAACCTATAGATGTTCATTAAATGGCGCTTTGTTTTACACGGAGATATTTTGACACGTGACTTAATTGGCCTTTGTTGAAAGTTGAAAATTTTGTTAAATTCTGATTTTTTGTGTGCACTTATATTATGTATTGTGTGTTTGTATTTGTGTTTGTATGTATTATATATTATCTATCTGTATTATGTAGCGTATCTCTGTATACATATACTGCGATGCATAAGTTAGGGATATATAAAATTATGCCCATTTTCAGTTGATGTTTTCGTAAACCGATTAACGGATTCCGCTGATTTTTTTTTATTATTTTAGATTTTCCTTTAGTATTTAGACAGTTGTGCAGAAGTTTACTCAAACTTCTTTTTTGTACTTTTACCGGGTGGAAAAAAAGAAGTGTTTTTCTTATGTTAAGTTTAAGACACTTTGCAGGGAGAACGACGAACAAATGTGAGTGTACATCGGAATCATATTGTAGTCTTATGTGTTGTGAACATTCTGGCTTTTGAATCTCCCTGATATCTTTAAAAACAAAAAAAAAATATAGGGTTTTGTACTTTAATGTGTTTTTAACCGAAACAAAAGTTTGAGATATTCTGTAGGGAAGAAAAGGTACAAAGGTGGGTACGTACACATCGATATTATGTTGTAGTGCCATATCTTGTGAACATTTAATTTTTTTAATTTTTCTAATATCTTTAATAACAAAGAAACAACAAACGGTTTTACTATTTAATATGTGGTTTAACTGATGACATAGGATAAGTGAGGTGGCCATGTCTTATCATACCACTAAGATGAAATTATTTCGTATTAGTATGGTATAACTAGACCCAAACCCAGACATCCAAAGTGAAAGTTATCCTTCAACACCAAATTGTTCTATATGGTCCAATTAATGTTCAGAAAAAAATCACACCATTTTGAGCGTCGCGTTTGGGGGCGGGGAGAAATTGGTTAATTCGTTGTTTTTTACGTTTTTCGTCAATATTTCTAAAACTACGCGGTTAAGCATGAACAACCTTTTATACAAAAATATTCTACATTAAATTTCAAATAGAAAAGGTCCGATGCATAATCCTTCTAAAACGAACAAAGTTACGGAGGTAGTATAGTATAATTGGTCCAAAAAAAGGCTTAACCCAAACATCCAAAGTAAAAAGTTACACCATTTTGAGCGTCCGGTTTGGGGAGGTGGAGATGGGGGAGAAGTCGGTAAATTAGTAGTTTTTTAAAGTTTTTCATCAATATTTCTAAAACTATGCTTTAGCGTAAACAATGTTCTATACAAAAATGTTCTACATACAATTTTTAACAAAAATGGTTCTGTACATAATTGTTATAAAATCAACGGTTCCAGAGTTACGGAGGGTTACAAGTGGAGGTTATCGATACTTTTTATATTTTTTGGGCAATTTATACTGATGAAAGAAATTTTCTTGAACAGGATTGTGTTTTGTAAATAAAATTTGCTATTTCAGTGGCCGATGGTATGCTAGTGATATTCCCGCGAAGATACGTCAACCTCACCACCCAAAATTATCGTCAGTTGCCCAAAAAAAATCAAATAAAATATTTAACTTTGCTGTATTGATAAGACTTAACATTTAACTTATAGATAAGTGACGGACATATATTTATATCCCCAATTTGTAACTATATTATTCCAATTACTTCGCCTGTCGTCAGTTTGTTTTGGGTGATGTGCAGAGAACTTTTGGTATTTGAGTAAGGAATTATGACAACTTTGGTATACGCTGCGGATCGAGCTATTTAGTTAAGAAATATTCTAACTTGTTATCCGACCACTTGTTATTTACGTTCTTTAGATCACTCTGTCCTTTGATAGTGGGATGCTGGATTTCGTAAAGATGGTGAAGACAGTTTTCATAATTAATTATATATTATATCTGATGTATCTTACCGTGAATTTTTAATTACTTTATGGAGTATGCTGCTAAAGTATGGAATACATTCATTTTTTTTTCAGAAACAGGCGACTTTTAAAAAAATCTTAAAACACGTCCTTTAAGATTTTTTAAAAAGTCATCTGGTTATGAAGTAATTAATTTATTTTATACTACTGCATCATACTTAACTGAGTACAGTGGAACCCCGATAAGTAGGCCTCCGATAACCCGGAAGTCCGACTAACCCGGACCGATTTTCATCAGACAAAACAAAGATTTTTTCACTTTGACTGAGTTTTTTTATCAAGAAATAAACAATACTGTATACAACTGTATACGTAATTTAGATGTCCTGTGCATATGCATGTCATGTTTTTGCAATTATAATGTGTATTTGTTTATTATTTACATGTATTGTATTTACTTTTACCATATTTTCCGGCTAACCCTGATTTTCTATAACCCGGATCGGCCGCGGTCCCGATTAATCCTACTTATCGAGGCTCCACTGTATGTACTACCTAGTTTTGGTTAACCTTGTAGAAATAAATATTCAAAAAATACATCGTTGCGGAAACGATTAGGGGACCTTTCGAATTAGGTGTCCCGTTGTCCCATGACGTCTGTTTCTGAAATAATGAATTTATTATTTCCTGTCCTAACATTGAGTTGCCCACCAAGAAGTAGGACTACAGCAGCGGAGTAGAACCTATTAACCACTTGACTTTTTTTGAGTTCTTTGATGTCTACAACCAGGCGCGGATCTAGAAATTCATAATAGGGGGGGGGCAGACTTACCTCAAATACAGTGATGCCACAGCTACCGTTTTTTCGGTAGATATACCGAATACCTGCCAAATCTACCGATCTGACTAATTCTCCTTTTTTTCTACCGAAAAATCAAAATTCTTAATTTTCAAATTTTTCTGCCGATTTTTTTCCACTGAAAAATCAAAATTATTAGAAAATTTTTTTCAGCGGATAGATTTGGCAACAGAGTTTAGTCAATTTTTAAAAATTCTTGAATTGCTTTTACTAGCTTGTGACACAATGTGCGAACCAGCATATACAGATTTACCGATATCAATTTTATGACCAGTCCTTTGTCCTTTTATATTATGATTTTGGGAATAAAATGTATCTATCTGAATCTGAATAGTGAATACTGAAGGATTGTGGCTTATTTTGATATAGAACAGCGGTTCTCAATGTTTTTGTGTCATGTACCACCAAATACTTTTTATTATTTTTGGTAACACCTAACTGAAATATATATCTAACTAGGTGATCTAATTAACTATATTAGTGGTGCTGATTTTGGCTGTTTTTGCGTTTTGTGTACCACCTCAACAAATGAAATGTACCACCACTGGTACATGTACCACAGATTGAGAACCGCTGATATAGAAGATAATTCCAAGCTAAAAATAATATTTATAATAAAATCTTAAAACCGGAGAAATTTATTTTGCACCTTTTTAACTTACAGTATTTCGACATAACTAAAGAAAATTAAAAAATTTTCTCGTTCTCAATTGCATCAATATCCGATATTGTTTTGTTTTTAAACGATTATAAAGTGTAAAAAATCATGTTTTTGCCTATAAAACATTCCTTGTAGATTTTAGAGAAAAATGTTTTAAATAAATATTCTAGATCTTAATAGTTTCTAATTTGAAATACATAAACAATTGGAGATAATTGCCAAAAACCCTTATTTTTGCAGTAATTTATAAATGTTAATAACTTATAACTATTATTTATTATAACAAATTTTTTTAACTTGTTTAAACAATTATACAGCTCTCAAATAAAAATATTGGTATTTTGGACGTTAATAGGTACACGGGTGGTAAGTTTTTTTAAAAAGTCTACAACAGGAAAAATATGCAGTTTTATTTTATTATAAATAAATTAATTCCTTATAACAAAACTAAAGCATCCTTGATATTTAGTATTGCGTTAGTTAGACGGCTCTAATCGAGTTACTTTGGATTAAAAAAAAAATGAAGAAAATTGCTCTATAATACCTAGCCGAGAAAATACATTTTTAAGGTATACCGATTTTGAACTTTGAATGATTTTTATGATGAATGCTGATTATTGATCATTATGATGATGAATGTAGTTTATTTTTGAATACTCGTACCTAAAGTATCATTTTTTGCAATGTGATAGCAAAATAGTAAAAAATTAAATCTACCGAAATTTGACGATTTCTACAGAAAAAATATGAACAGTCTCCCGAAATTTTTCCCGAGAGATTAACCTTTCTACCATCAATGGGTAGGTACGCATGGATTATCTAGTAAAATACAAATTTTTATATCTTTATTGTATCGCAAATTTGAAACGTGACTTTCCATGAGATAAGGTTTATACCCAGTGTAATGTATTAGCATTTTAAAATATCATTTTTTTATTCTTTGACTTGAGAAAAATATTTCCGTTGTTTATGATTCCACCGGTACCCAAACAAATGCGCCTGCAGATTATTTTTCAGAGAAGGGTGTTTTATCAGGTTTTATGGCTTCCTTCAATTCTTTGGAAGTGGTTGTGGTGTAATTTAGTGTTGTACTGATGGCTTAAAGTTTAAAGTTAACAGAAAAAATAATAAATAATAAAAAATAATTATAGACTAAATACAATAGGGGGGTCCATGGACCCGTTGACCCCCCCCCTGTATCCGCGCCTGACTACAACCATATAACTTTTAATTTAAAATTGGATTTAATAAATCAGTTATGGAACAGTTTCTTCCTCAGAAGAATGATAATGGTAAACTTACTGTTTTTGTGATAGCCATCTGTATATTAAGAATTTTACTGTTTGTATTAATTTTTACGTGTGATGTACCTACTTACTAGAAATATTTAGTAACAGCGACATTGAAATATGCATTTGTCTATACTACACTGACAGTGAAGATGCTAGAAGTAAACAAACCAAGACACGTAAACTGTAAACAAGGAGCACTCCTGAATCATGATTTACAATGCATCAGATACATTGTAAATCTCAAATGATAATTTACAAAGTTTATACATAGTAAATCATGATTCAGGAATGCTCCTTGTAACAGTTAACGTGTTTTGGTTTGTTTATTTCTAGTGCATCTTGATTGTGATTGTAGTCTAACTAGTTGACTTTTACCACTATTTGAATTTAATTTCAAACATAGAAATACCAACTGTATTGCTATTTAATCAAGAAATGTTCGTTCTAACTAGAGTATTTTGTCCATTCTAAACACGTAACGTTTTCCAGTATATATAAACGTATAAACGAATTTTAGCACTTCACTAATCCAAGCAATCTGAATCTTATAATGAAGATGCTGCAAATTCATATCACATCACATACCTACGTGTTCAATGGGAGAAAGGTCTGGTCATCTTGTTCATTGAAGGATAGTGACTGTTATTTTGAAGGTATAATTATAGGAGGCCAAGGCTTTATTTTTGGACTGTAGCACCACTGGAAGAAGCAGCAGTGAAATAATTTTCCAAACAGGCTCTAAATATTGATCACTCTGAATTCTGAATAATTTTTTTTGGAAAATATCTAACTTTCTTCACGATTATCTTTTAAATCACTTTCAGTAACCACTGTATAGAAACTTGCTTCGTAAACTCAACTCTTAAAACGTTATTGTTTATGATTATATCTAAATTCTCTCAGTGTGAAACATAAACACTTTATTATTTAATTGCTGTATTACACCTAATACCAAACAGAACATACTCTCTATGTCATAGAGAGAAGAATACGAGAGAAATAGTATGACAAGCTTTAGACTGCATTTCCAACAATAACATTTCATGTATTATTTCTCTACATTCTATCATTAACTTCAAATATCTGGAAAACTATTGACTTTATCGTTACGAATGAAGAGTATATTATTTTCATATAAAGTATTGGAAAATCGAAAACTTGCACTAAAATAGCAATTCCGCCAGTGGCGTACAATTTGGGGAGGATCAACCATACACTTTCCCCCGTTGTACGCCTCTGATAGTAGCCAGCAACGTTTGTTTAACATAATTTAGTAGGGTATGTACAGTATCTACACTTACTGTTAAGCATGACAAGGATATGCCAAATGGTTTTAAAGTACAGGGTACAAATAATTTTTAAATTTTTAAATAAAACTTCTGTAACTCAGTAAGGAGCCACATTTTATTTAAGTGTTTTAGATTAAACCTTCGTATAGTGTGCTAAGGTTTCTCCAGTTACAATATGAACAATTCCTAATGAGACACCCTGTATATGTAGTGGTGCATAAATATCATTATGATTTAGAAAAAATATTATGAATAAAAAGATAGCGAAATTCACTACAAATGCTTTTGAAACTAGTTTCGTTTTGCATTTCTATATTATCTATTATACACAATTACAATAAATCACAATTTTTATTAAAAATATGTTGCATTTGACACTTAATTATGTAGATAAAACTGGCCAGTGTACAATCGCAACGCAATTACTTGGAAACAACAAATATAAACTCATCGCCTTATCTACATTTCGACGAGAAATATATTTTTCTTTTTTTTTCCGATCTGCTTCACCCACAAATACATACAACAGGTTGTTGGCATTAATTTGGATTCTTGAAGGGGTTGCCACCCCATTTAGGGTAATGACCCTGCATTCATTAATTTGAAACCAGAAGATGGCCTTCTTGAAAACAAAATAAAATAATCGGAAAAGCATTTACTGGAATATTTTTATATGTACACATTGTTTTAAAAGTTCCTAAAATTTTCGTTATTACTATTTCGTTATAAACTATTTTCACAAATTGCTGTTATTAGGCGAGCGGCACACCCCTAATTTGAGTCCTAGAAATCGAAAAAGGGACCATGATAGGTGAATGAAAAATTTTAGTCATTATTTATATTTTCGAGGTCGCTGAATCCGAATATGAAGGTAATTTTTATCTAGAATTGGTGGAACATGTTCAAAATTCAAATTTTATGCAAAAGTACGAAAAATAAATTTTGATGATTTTGCATATTTACCTCGCTGTATCTTTAGTTGCTGTAAATATTTATTTTTGAAAATTTTATTGTGTCATCCTTTAAGTATTAAGATGACAACTAGATTTGTCCAGAATGTTTACACAAATTATAAGAGGGGTTGTTAATTTTCAAACATTTTTTCGTCAGATTTCGTTAGTTTCATGTCTACTTAAAAAAGTTAACTGATAAGCTTTTTAGTTTATAATTTTAACTAACAGAGCAATATAACATAATTCATGATGGAGTTTTATGGAAAATTTCAAGTCAAAATATTTAATACGAAAAAATGTGACTTTATAGACGAGTGGCACTCTTTCAAAAAAATAAAACCTTTATTTCTCGAGATACTGACCACAGTGTGGTAAATGGATAATTTTTGGACTTACTTTATGTTTTTGATGGTGCTGAAAACGAATATAAGGTTTATTTTGAATTTTAGATGGAGGAACATTTTCAAAATCGCAATTTTACTCTAAAAATAAAAAAATGAAATCACGTTTTTCTTAGAATTAAAAGTTGCATTCTTTTTTTTTTCTATAAAGCATTTTATTCTTCGTACCCTATATTTTAGCATAAACTTGATTGAAAAGCTGAATTTCAAATCACCCAACTTTTGCGATTAAACTTTGAAATTCAGGAATCTACACCTTTCACTTTAAACAATTCATAACTTTTATTATAATGAGACAGAAATATTGAAAGAGATACCATTGTCTTTAGAAACGTAAGAAATATATACTATACAATTTTTAGAAAAAAACATTAAACTGATACAGAATTATTAAAACCAAAAAATGTGATTTCATTTTTTTTTAGTTTTTAGGTTACAATTGCGATTTTGCCACTGTTCCCCCACGTAAAATTCAAAATAAACCTAATTTTCGTTTTTACCACCATCAAAAATATAAAGTATGACCAAAATTAGCCATTTACCTCACCGTGGTCATCACACCACACAGTATATCGAGAAATAAGAGTTTTTTAAAGTTATACTTCTTTAGGCGCGATTGAGAGTAAAATTTCATAATTATGCGCGCATACGCACACAGAGAGTTATACGGGATCTGATTGGGTGTTAAAATCATCTGTCAATAATTGTTCAATATGGAGATTTTGGATAAACAAATTAATGTTGTGTATATTAGTTTTTATTGTTGTTATGGCAGAGAAAAATGCAAGTTTATAATATTGTAGTGACTTTTTAAATAGTTTTTAAAAGCGGCAGGTACGTAATAATTGTAAATGTTTCAGTATCCTAATAAAAAATTTCATAGGTAGGACCTACCTATTTGGAAAATTTAAAAAGAACCTACTAAAATATTATGTAATGCTTTGATTTACATAATTTGATTACCATCAAAATTTCTATCAATATTCACCTAATATATTGTTTTCTTACTCTATGTTTTGTTGTATTCTAATATTTCTTTCAATTCAAAATCAAAATAATTTGGTTAAATTCAGAACCATCAAAAGTTTAATCGGTTTAGTTAGTTGATCTTCGCACATGATGACACATGGTCTCCGTGGGTAAAAGTTTAAGGTGAATGAATTTCCATACTAACTCCGCTGATAAGCGGGTTCGAACCCCAATGGAAACTTTTTTTTATTTCTTTTATACATTTTATGATTGTAAGTTTATTATATAATTTTTTTTAGAAAATACGTAATTAGTTAAAACTTTTTCCTACATTGTTCAGAAATCATTTGTGACATTTTTCAATGTGTTTGTTTTTGTGTGTTTTATTCTTGTATTATTTTAATTTTTGGCAATGTTTTAATAAAAATTTTTGAGAAGTAGTTAGTATTAAAATTAGTTTAATATTTAAATAAAATTTAAATAACCTGTTTAAAGTATATATATTTCGTTGAAATCATATAATAGAAGTATAACTTCTTACGTGCGTACAAAGTACACACACATTTTTTTTTGTGGTGTGCCGCTCGTCCATAAAGTCACATAACTTTTTTAGTCATATAACTTATATGGTTACTTCAGTCAGGTGACGGTCACGCGCCAGCGAGTGATACGGTTGCTTCAGTTAGGTGCCGTTCAACAAAATGGCTCCTAGCCGAGTTCCATCCTCTTCGATAGGTAGCGAATGGGTTAACATTTTGCATAAGTGCCACAACAGACTAGTAGGTCTGTAATTTTCAATATTAGAGGCGCCCCCTTTTTTGTGTAAGAGTTTTTCTTTGTTTGTGACATTACTGTAAGGATTATGAGTTGTGTTTTAAAACACTTTGGCTCCCATATGAATCACCGGTGATACTTCAGATAGTAAAAACAAATAATGAATCATTGTTAAAATTCTGAACTGAATGTATTATTGTCCTAAATGTTTTTGCAGATTTGTGGTATTTCCGAGAAAAAAATCACATTTTATATAAGATGCACAAAACTATTTTATATTTTTAAATTTTTTAAGTGATTTCACAGGGTCGTTTGTGTAGTTATAGCATTTTTATTATAAATAATGCAACTATGACTACATTCTGCACAGCACACAGCTGATTAATATTGATACCAATATATGTTTTTAATAGGATCCCCAATCCAGCAAACATGACGTGCTTATTCTCAAGTTCATCAAAATAGCTAGTTTAGCTTATCAAATTTCTTGAACATATTTCAGTGAGCGTGACAGTCATTAACGAATATAAACATTAAAAAAGTCAAGAATTATTGACGAATTTAAACAAACAGTATTTTTTCTCGGAATTCATTATTTTTTATTATCCGGTAACTATTAAGGTTTTATTTTAATATCTAAGGTAACTTATCCGGGTTTTCACCGGTTATTACATTAAAAAGAAAAAATCGGTTATAACCGTGACAAAAACAACCGGCACAACCGGTTATTGCAAAGTAAAGAATCCGGTTTTAGGTTATCACCGGCAGGTTTTTCCCATCCCTAATTAAAATATACAGCTTCAAGCAGTAAATTCTCATAGTTAACACGTCATTTGTGTATAAATAGATTATTAACGAATACGGAAAGAACGAAATGAACAGCGTATTACGAATTTATGGTAAATGGTATATTATGCAAAATTATGATTTTACTTACATTTTTTCTAAACCTAATGTATATAAGCTGTATTTTTAAATTTGTAACGTCATAATTGGAGTAGTAAAAAAATGCAACATGTTAACATATACAGCACCACGTAGTAAATTATGTACTCTATATTTATGACCTTTAACCTTAGCATATTTAACACGTAATTTTTGTCCACCGCTTTACAAAAGCAATCCGTATAGATTATTAACAATAATTTATCCGTGTTGGAGTCAGAAATCAGGCCAACAATGCTACACATGTCCTGATACAACAAATTTGTCAGGATGTTGGAATAGCAGGACCAACCGACAAAATCGGTCAGCCTGACTGTCAAGATTACTTATTTTTGTCGTGCCTACACACGCTCCAACAGTCAAACCCAACGTTGTCAGCCCCGATAATCAGGTGCTTTTGTCAGAGCTTGTGTAGATCGTTTAATGTTGGATTTTTTAGTTTAGTTCGTAGATTGACGTCACCAAATAAGTGTGTCAGGTTCATGAAATTTTGTAAGACCTATAAATGTATTTTAACTATTTAGAATGGGAAATTATTTATAAAATGTATATTTATAAAAACTTCCACTCTTTCTTTTCGTTTATTTTTTGTTCATTAAATAGTTCCTTAACTTTATGTTACTTTTTCTATACAGTAATAAAACTTGTCATAACTTCTTACTTGTCGTCACAATCATCAATGTGAGATTTATTGGACTTATCTCACTGAATACAACCGATTTTCAGACCATTTGTTTTTGGGAATATATAAAAGCATTATATCAACCAAATCCTGAAACAACTAAAGTTTCCAATAAATAAGCAAAATAAATCCTTTTTGATATTCTCCATTCCATCTTTATGCCAAATCCATTTTTTCCTTTTCGATACAACATCCGTTCCTTACGACTTTATGCCAAATAACGACAAAGTCGTAGTCACGGGGGATTTGGAATGTAAGACCATTCTCTGAGTTTCTAGCGATAGGGTTGTGGTTTGTAAAAATATTTTTTAGCTTCGTTAGTTAAGTAAGTGATAAGAAATTTCGTAAAAAAACTTTTGGGAAGAAGTCACTTTTGTATTTGAATATACTTTTATCAATATACTTTTGACTACAAAAGTAGCCTTTTTTCGTAAAAAAATTTCGTAAAAAAATATTTCTTTAAGATAAAAACTATTAGTGTCTCCGTCCTCATTTGTCGAAATTTTCATTAATATCGCCTTTCTTGCGGGAAAGCAAAAATAGCAAATACTAACATGAGGAGAACGGAATGGTGGACGGAAGAAATACGAGAGAAAATAAAGAACAAAAAAGGCAAATGGAAGAGATACCTAAGCACAAAACACCCGGAAGATTACGAGGCATATAAAGAAAAAAGGAATGAGGTTAAGATAGCGGTGAAAGCAGGAAAGGAAAGGTCATGAGAGAGATTTGGACAAAAAATGACAAAAAATTATAGGGAAAACCAAAACCTCTTCTATGGCGCATTAAAACAACTCAGACAAAAGAAAGAGCACACGATGCCGAATATAAAAGACAAGGATGAAAACGTACTAACAGAAGAAAAACAAATACTGGAAAGATGAAGAGAACATTTCAAAGAGCTTACTCATGCAGACATGGACAACATAGGGGAGATACAAGAAAGGAATGAAGAACAAAAATTAGAATCCATAAGAGAGGAATTAGAGAAAGCAATAGAAAGAGTGAAATTGGGCAAAGCACCAGGCAAGGATCATATCACCTCGGAAATTATAAAATTCATGGGGACGGAGGGAATGCATCAAAGAACTAATGAATGATATCATAAATAGAGCAGAATTACCAAAGGTCTGGAAGAAAGACGTTATATTACCAATACACAAACAGGGAGACAAGAGAGACTGTAATAAGTACCGATGTATCACCATGTCAAGTATCCCTGTGAATGTATTCTCAATAATAATAGAAACAAGAATAAAAACCTAAATAGAAACAACTATGGAAGATACAACGTGTGGATTCAGGAAGGACACAAGCACGCAAGACCTAATATTCACACTAAGACAAGTAAGTGAGAAGATAATCAAGAAGAATGGAGAGATACATATGTGCTTCATTAACCTCGAAAAGGCGTTTGACAGAATCCGAAGAAAGGACGTATGGAAGACACTAAAAAAAGGGTCGTCGATAGACACATAATAGAAATAATAAAGGATATATATACAAAAATAATACAAATACAGTAAGAACCAATAACGAGGAATCCAGAGAATTTACTACATGTCAAGGCGTCAAACACGGATGCGTGCTGAGTCCACTGCTATTTTCAGTGGTACTGGATGAAGCGATAAAGAAAACCAAGAGAATAATGAGAAAACTAACATTAGGATACTGGCAAATGAAACGGACTCAACTATCGGAGCTACTATTTGCAGACGACATGGTATTGATAGCAGAAAACAGAGAAGACTTACAGAACAATCTTGAAATCGTAGAAAGAAAAACTATCAAACATAAATATAAAAATAAATACAGAGATACAATAAACAAAAACAATGATAATTTCAAATACGACGAAGACACACGCAATAGAATTAGACGGGAAACAACTAAAGCAAGAGGAATATTTTAAATACCTAGGAGTAATAATCGAATCAAATGGTAAACAAAATATGGAAATAAACGAGAAAATGGGACGAACAGAAAGCTTATTTAACACTATGAAAACAATATTTTTGGGAAAAAAGAGATACCGGAGAAAGTAACAACGGCAGTCGTTAAATCAGTAGTTAGACCAAAAATCATGTATAACAGCGAGACATGGACATTGACGGGGAGACAAAAATCCAGAGTCAATGCTATGAAAATGAGGTTCCTGAGGAAAATAGCAAACAGAAAAAGGACAGACAAAATACAAAACGAAACAATTAGACAAAACCTAAAACTAACACCAACCAATGAAAAAATAGTGGAGGGACAACTTAGATGGTTTGGGCACGTCTGTAGAATGTCGAACGAGAGGCTAATAAAACGAGTGTTCGAAACGAGAGTGCAGGGGAAAAACAAAAGAGGAAGACCAAGAGTTATGTGGGTAGATGAAATCAGGAAAGAAGTCGAGAAGAAGGGATTGACATTGGAAAGTGCAAGAAACCTAACGCAAGATCGGAAAGCATGGAGACTACAATGCCAAACTCAACTTCGCCAGCCTTACACCTAAAGGTAGAAAGGCTTAGGACTAAATAAGTAATCGCCTTCCTGCAACAAGTTAATTTTTCTTACCCTATTAGCATGGATTTGCTATCGTTCCTCCCCCCAAAACGAAGTTTAATTAGTTAATTCGTTTAAAGTTGTTTTACTGTTGTTCTTCTGTTAGCATCAATACTCTAGATGAGTGTTTGCCTATGTTTTTCCATTCAGATCTCTCTTGTGCACTTCTCCTCCATTGTCTTATATTCATGGTTTTCAGGTCGTCTTCCACGGCATCCAACCATTCTGGGCCTTCCTTTTCGCCTTCCTATCGGCTTCCATAGCCATAGTTTATTTGCTGTTTTTGCGTATTCTTGTCTCTAAACATGTCCCAGGCATGACAGTCTTTGACGTTTCACGAATCTTACAATATAGTACCCTATATTTAACTCATTAACCTCGTCGTTTCTCCTGATTCTCTATGTGCTGTCTTCCTCTTGCACCGGTCATACACATTTCTGGGTATCTTTCTCCCGAATGTCCTGAGTTGGCCTTCATATTTTTCCTTCAATGCCCAGATTTCACAACCATAGGTTACCAAGGTATGTGAAGCTCTCCACACGTTCAAAAATATGACTTCCAAAGGCTGTTTACATTCTTCGTTTGCTGTAGGATCCTCAGTAACCAGCATGTATTTGGTTTTGTCTTTCTTATAGCGGCTTCACACGATCGGCAATATCGCGGATGGACACGGACCAGCTCGCACCACGCACCGTGGGAAGTGTATCGTCCGTGGTAGCACAGACGCCTCTGTGCTGGTCCGTAGTAACAACGGCTTCCCAGGATAGGCAATTTCGCGGACGGACACAGACCAGCTCGCACCACGCACCGTGGGAAGTGGTTGTCCGTGGTAGCACTGACACGTCTGTGGTGATCCGTCGAAAATCGGTAAATATCAAAGGTGCATTATGGGCCCGTGCGGACGCTGACATGATTTTTTAACACGTTAAACGCCAGTTGTATCATTTACATCTACAGATACAAATAACTTTGATCATTTAGGCCACCTGCATCCAAATGGATACAACGGAATACTTTCACTTTGGGCTAGATGAATTCAACAGAATTCAGCGTTTGTATTTAATTAAATGGGGGACTTATAGCCCGGGAGGTAGTGTCAAATTTGAGTGGAACATTTTAGCATGGCTGTTTTTTCTTTGTTTAGTTAGGCGTTCCAAAGCTTACTAACAAATGATGTGTCAGCTGGCCCAAAACCGGGGCTTTTAGGCAAAAAAGATAAAATATGAAACTAGATGAAAAAACCCTACAACTTATATGTCAAATATCTATCTCCGTGGCTTACATCCATCATGGCCTAAAGTACCTATCTCCTGGATTTCACCCAGGCGAGTCGTTTTTAATTCCCCGCGTTGGAAGTTTATTTGTTTTTAAAATTGACATTTTGATTTGAAAAATAATTATTTTTATAATACCAAGTTTTTATTATTTATACGACACAAATCGTAAACTATGCATTTGATCATATTATTGACCATAAGCAAAGTTGTTGTACATGAATCCGAAGGTTGCCGAGTTGGCACAACCAATCTGGGAGTTGCCCCCCTCCCCGTCGATATTCTTTTTTATTTTTTTAGACCAACTTTTTTCTTAATTTTATATGATGTAAAACCAAAAGATACATACAACCTAAACAACCCTTTTTTCTAATAAACAATAGTTTTTTGTGGTGTCTGCGTAAATAATGATTACTTAGGTTGGTCGTATTAACTCACAAACCTTCCCGGATTCATGTACAACAACTTTGCTTGAGGTCATCATGTTATGATCAAATGCATAGTTTACGATTACGATTCTATAAAGGACATACAGACTTTTTCATATTATGTCGTATACCTAAATAATAAAAACGTGTTATTATAAAAATATTTTTTTTCAAATCAAAATGTCAATTTTAAAGCAAAAAAAAATTCCAACGTGGGGAATGGAACCCAGCTCGCCTGGGTGAAAGCCAGGAGCTAGATATTTTAGGCCATGATGGATGTAAGCCACGGAGATAAATATTTGACATGTAAGTTGTAGGGTTCTTCAATCTAATTTCATATTTTATCTTGTTTTATCTAAAAGCCCCGGTTTTGGGCCTGCTGACACCTCATTTGTTAATGGAACACCTAAGTAAATAAAGAAAAACACCCATGCTAAAATGCTCCGGTCAAATTTGACACTATCTCCCGGGCTATTATAAAGCATATCCAAAGTTGGTCAAAAATTTGTTTTTGGCCAACGATTTTTTTTACAAGTTGGATATTTTGTTTTTGTTAAAAATTTTAAAAATTTTGTTAAAAATAAAACACATATGTGTATAATTATTGATTTACATGGAATGTGCATACTACACATTTCACACCGTATGCTGTTAACGAAAACTTTGAAAGATATAAGAAACTTGATTAATGTAATGTAATCAATAACCAAATTAAATTACAAATTAAATGAGTCACATGATTGACACCTTCAGTGCTTTCGCTAGCGAGTAATAAAGTTAAATAGTTCAATCTCAATCAAAAACACAGACTGTCGCGAACCGCGGATCATGGGAAGACCTCTGTCCGCGGTGCGTTCTTATCCGTAGTCGTCGGCTGTACGTGATTATCCGTAGCATCGCAGACCGTGGGAAGGAGCTATTATGATGACTATACCTACCTGTTTCGCTGCCATTTCCACGAATAAGAAATATTGCTTAATGTCTCGCTGGCTACTCGCTGATAATGTCAGTGTTATCGCGGATGGTGAGACTTGTATCGATCTATGGTAAATACTATCGCTGTTCCTAATTCGCGTTTTTTCGGATTACCTTTTCTAAAATACTTGGCACTACAACGCATTCCGTCGTTTAAGTCCATTCTTTATCTCAAAAGTTCTAAAATTCTCTCCCTGTATCCCAACATTTATCGTTCCCGCTAGCCGAATAAGTTTTTCTGGTAAAACCTCATGCATTGATCGATATGGTATTGTTTTTTTTTTACATTGCCGTGCGCAGCCTTGAAGTCGACGAATAGTTCATGGAATTCAATGTTAAATTCTAATGTCTTCTTGAGGATCTGTCTTATTGAATGATCAGGTCAATTTTTTGGAGCGAATTTGATATTTTCCAATTATGCTTAGTATGTAATTTTGTAGCCTTTTATAGTAGTATCAGTACTCTGGTATAACTTGGTTCTCTCTCAATGTCTACTATACTCTGTGTTATACCTTTGCCGGTGTTTCCCCTCCAGCGCGGATCGGATGGAAGTGGTAGGTAATGATGGGAGTGCGTTTTTATAGAGTGATAGGAAGCCGGCGGCGAGAGCTGGTGACTCTATAGTTACAGTCTTGTACAAAGCAAGCAAGCAAGCAAGCAATTTGATTTAACCCGACCTGTGAGAGATGTCCACCCTATCGAAAAAGTACATTCGGGTGTAACAATTCATTGGGGCGAGGTGTTTTAACCCGAGTAAAAACAGGGATCACCCCACCTCGCCCCAATGCTCCAGGCCATCCCTCCCCCCCCCATAGCACGTTGATGCGCGATGGGGGCACAACTATTGTAGCCAAATACTCTTCACAATGGAATCCTGGGTAATAAGATTCAATCATTGTACCAAGTCCAACGGGGCTCGGTCCAATGACTTGGTGCTCAAGTATTTTTTGGTTTTTTGTTTTTTATATTTTTTTGGTGGCTTGCGCTTTTTTTATATATATTTTTTTGATGGCTGACTTTATGATCGTGGTATTGGACCTACGCTTGGGTTACGTGTTTCTTCGGCACTTGGTATTTCGAGCTACTAACTATTTGCCTCCATTAGTTCCGCGCCTGCCTGGTGCCTTTGATTATTTCTTGGACTACCTTAGTCACTGTGTTAGTTACTAGTCTGACTAGGTCGTCTTGGTCTTGGGGGATCGCTGTGGTGTTCTGTGTTTGTTTGGCTTGCGTGGCTTGGGCGCAGGATACCCCGGTTGCCTGCTGTCGTCTGTTGGTCTGTTGTTGTGATCTCTGTGTTAGTGGTCTTCCCCAGGTTGGGCACCTTGGGCATCCTCGGTAGTTTGTGGGATGGCTTCCTTTGCAGTGTGCACATGTTGCCTTTTCTGCTCTTGGTCGTTTGCATTGCTTCGTGTGGTGATCTTCGCCGCATTTTACGCACTTCGGGTCCTTGTGGCACGCGATCTGCGCATGGTGATAACCCTGGCAGTTGAAACACTGCGTTGGTCCTATCGCTTTGCGTAGGTCCTCTACCACGACCTTCGTATGACACAAATTAGAGATTTGCTTTGCCTTTGCCACATCCTCATGATCCAGAGTCAGGATGAACATAGGAAGTTTTCTTTTGGGGCCAGCTCTGGATGTCATGTTCACTGCTGAGTGACAGACGATCTGGTGTTGTTTTTCCATCTCTTCTAGGATTGCCTTTTGGGTGGTGTCTGTGGGCAATCCTCTTAAAACCACTTTGGGTTTTATGTCTTCTTCAAGTGGGAGCTATTCATTGTAGCCTTTTACCTATGTATGTCTTTGCATACTCTTTTACAATCCTCACCATTTTCTGTAATCTTCCGGGATTTTCGCCTGGATAAGTGTTTTCCTACCACTTCTAGATATTCTGTTTACCGTGTAAATCTTTTGCTGTTGGGCTGTGGTGAGGATAGACCCTGTCTCGCTTACGCTCCAGAATTTGATTACAGGCGGCTTTTGGTATGATGTTGGTGGTCGGTGTGATGTTGGTGGTCAACACGGTGGTCTCTTCGTTTGTCTCCATGTCTTTGTCTCTGTCTCACTTGGCTGTGGCAAGGCAAGCTCATCTCCACTTGTGTTTGTCGTTGGGGGAACTGGATTGTTGGTTTGTGGATCGGTTGTGCTGGTCCTCGTGGCAGGATGAGCATGTCAGTTATTGGGGGAGAAAGGGCCCTCAAGTCGTCTTCTGCATTCTTTTCCCATGCTGTTGCCTCGTCTTTAGCGATGTTGGTTGCCAGTGGTGGGAAGCCCTCTTTTTTCTTTTTTGGCTGTGGCTTCGGTGACTTTTCGGTGGCTGTCTTCCTTTTCGTCTCTGTTTGAGGCTGCTGAGGTCTTCTGGGGCTGGGCTTGGCTTTTGTGCTTTAGTCCTCTTGTTCTGGACTTTCATCAGTTCGTTGAATCGGTCGTCTATCCGGTCCACCATCTGCTTGTGAGACTAGACCATCGTGTCTTTCAGCTCCGCTATTTCGGACCTCAGACGGGCTATCTCCTCGTCCTTTTTCTTCAGCCTTTCTTCGTACTGGGCTTCTCTTCTTTGCGCAGCTTGATGTAGCTCTTGTAACAACACTTTTAGGGATGCTAATTCTTAATCCTTTTTTGCGATACCCCCATCGTCACTCTCGTTTACGGTTCTAGCTCTTTTCGCCGTTCATCTGTCCGCCTCGCCGGGGACTTCTTCCTCCATGTCCTCGTCTACGGTCGAGTAACCTTCAGTTTCCTCACTCAATTCCTGAAATATGTTAAGATCCACTTTTACGAGAATTTTCATACGTTGGCGAAGTGGCCATAGGGAGGGGGGATGATCGAGACCTAGCTCGATCAATCGTCAGGGGGCGAAATATCCTAATTTGAACGAGCCTTTTTTGCAACCGACTGGTCCGACGCCAGCTAGGTTTCAGGGTCGGCTTCCTTGGACCTATCGCGGCTGAATTCACTCCCCCAGGCAGAACTGGGAGAGGGTTCCTCTTGCTGTTCTCGTTCTACTGACCCAGAGGCCGGGGCTGCTCGATGTAGGTTTCTAAAAAACTACACCTTGCGGTGTTGATACCCTAACGGTGGCACAGTAGGAACCCCGAACGGGCTCGCGAGGACGAGCCCGTTTTTCTTTTTCTGCTAGCTAATCCCTAGCTGTGGCGTCTCAAGAAATTCAATAAAAATAAAATTTCCTAAGTTCACCACATCCAGAAGATTAGCCTTTGTCTCTGCTTCTCGCCTCAGAGAGTAAGAAGCGCTCAACTGCTGCCGTGCTTACATTCACGGCTGAACTAGTCTTGTACAAAACCCTTGTGACTATGCTTTTATGCACTACCAAATCAAGTATAATTAAAAAAAATTATTTAGTACACGAATATGTGTTTTGATATAGTAAAAAGGGAATTCAAATATGGTATAGTGAGTTAGCCACTAGAGAAACTATTTAATAATTTTATTAGAACGTGTTTCATTTAACTTAAGAGAAACAGTTTATTTTAAAATTGCTCTCCGTGCTGTTTCTACGAGGAAGCAACTTATGCAGTATGTAAATTTTGTGTTGATCAGGAAACACTCCGTACTACGAAGTTTATACGTAATGAGGTCCACTCCTCCAAGAAAATTGCTTTTCTTCTTCCTTCCTCGAGAAAATCTAATTTCAACGTATACGATATATAGAACCTAAGTAAGCAATACATTTGCTTGCATTTGCGATAGAATTTCGAAGAAAAAAGGCACAAACGGGCTCACTTGTATTTATGGCTCAAATATTCGCATCGTCGAAAAGGCCTTTGTTGCTTTTCATATTATCGTTACTCAGGGTTGTGACCACATATTTTTAGGAGGCGCTAAGATTTTAAACTTTAATAATAAATAAAAATCCATTAAAAAAAAAGAAAGAAATTACAATTCATTTAATTGTCATGTTTATTTTTAATAGTACTTTATGACGAGGACAAATTTTAAGTCAATTGGAAATTTTAATCCCTTTCAAGAAAATTAGCCAAGGGGCTATTCTGGCAGTAAAGAACCCATTCACGAAATCACAACTGGTGAGAAACTGCAAATATCTCAACAACCTGGCAAAAGACAATCTTCTTCTTCTTCTTCTTCTTTTTCCTCTTCTTCTTCTTCTTCTTCTTCTTCTTCTTCTTCTTTTTGTATTGACATGACTCTGTCTGTTTTTTCAATGTGCCTCTAGTAAGTTGTCGTTCCATGGTTTTCGTGGTCTTCCCACTGATCGTCTTTCTATTCTATTGGCGAACCGTCTCTCGCTGTCCTCACTACCCTATTTGTTGTCATTCGGCTTATGTGGTCATTCCATTCTATTCTTCTGTTTCTTACCCAGTTATTAATGTTATACAGCTTGCATCTCCGTCGTATATCTGTACTTCTAGCTCTGTCCCATAGAGTCTTAGATTTTTTGAAGGGTTTTCATCTCCGCTGTTTCGAGCAATCTTTTTGTCCTCTCTGTGTCGGGTCGTATTTTTGCCGCGTATGTCATAATTGATCTGATGACTGTTTTGTAAATTCTGCCTTTCATTTCTTTTCCGATATATTTTATTTCTCCATATTGTGTCATTTAGGCAAACTGCGGCTCTGTTTGCTCTATTCACTTGATCTTCCACTTCTGTTTCGAGCCTTTCGTAGCTAGATAGTGTGATTCCTAGGTATTTAAACTCCATCACTTGTTCTATTATTTGACGTTCCAGCTCCAATTTACATCTTATTGGATCTGCTGTTATAACCAAGCATTTTCTCTTTTGTGAGGAAATTAACATGTTAAATTCTGGCGATTATGTTGAATTAATGCAGCATACGTTGTAAATCATGGTGCCGGGTCATGAAGGGAAGCATGGGAATAAACGAGCAGATCTTCATATAGTGCCTATCCGTTTCGACTCTGAAAAGGCTTATGGTTGTTGTAGTCCTCGTTTTCCTTTTACTTTTCCCTGTAGATTGGTTGCAACAGTCCATATCTCTCGCTGTTCTGCATGATGTGATCGATATATTCAATTTTGGCTGTTTTTATTGTGATTCACATCTCTTTTTCTATTTGTATTCTTAATAAAACACCCTGATTAATAACGTGGTAGGAATAGGATATTTTCAGGATTCGACGATAAAGCCATAAATTTCGAAAACCCCAATTTTATAGCAGGTGGCGTCTATGAGAGTCCTCGACTCAACTTAGTACCACAGTATAGGAAAGGTATAACATCGTAGTAAGCTGATTTTCATGAGTATTGATAAATCATGACATTTGCATAGCTTAGCCATTTTTTAAAATGCAGATTTTGCTTCATCTATCCTACATTATTTGATTTCTAGAGAATGGTCCCAATTTTCATTGACGTTTGTACAAAGGTAAGTGTATGTTTTTACTCTTTCTATTTTTTGACAGTTCACACTGGTTCCTCTAAATTGCTAGTCCTTCTTAGAGATCATCATGCATTTTGTATTCTTAATGTTTACTAAAAGTCCATATCTCTGACTTGGTTTTGTGATTCTATACATTAAATCCTGAATTAAACCGGATGAAGACATAGAAGAATGTTGGAGGAAGATCAGAGATAATATCAAAATGGCAACAACGGAAGCACTTGGAGAACGTAAGATAAATAAACATATACGAAAGAAAAGGAGAACTCCATGGTTCTGTGAAAAAATAAAAATAAAATGCCAAGAAAAATAGAAAATCTACCTAGAATACAAGTCCAAAAGAACGAGACAAACATATGAAGAATACAAAAGAGTATGAAATGAATTAAACTCAATAGTACGAAGGAAGAAAACAGAACATTGGGAAGCATTTTCAAAAGAGATGGAGCACGACTTTTATGGGATGCAAAAGGAAATGTGGAAAATGATAAGACGTCAAAGAGCAGAGATGAAGGAATTGATAGAAATAAAACATATTGATACAAATACATGGATAACTTACCTAAAAAACCTCTATCAAACAGCTAATCACAAAGAACTGGAAACACCAAGATTAGAATCGGATGAGAAAACAGAAATTATAGAGGAAGATATAAAGAACGCCTTAAAAAAGATGAAAAATTGAAAAGCTCCTGGGAAAGATGGAATACCTAATGAACTTTTAAAATACGGAGGAGATAGACTTCACAAAGAACTGAATATCCTTATAAGTAAAATACTAAATACAGGAAGAATTCCAGAAGAATGAAGAACCACTCAAATGATAGCGTTATTTAAGAAAGGCGATAGGGCAGACCCCAGTAACTATAGAGGGATAAATTTACTGAGCACTATACAGAAACTCACAACAAAAATAATTATGGAGAAAATAATGGCGTGCAGAAATATATCGGATGAACAACAAGGATTTAGAAGTGGAAGATCATATAACGATGCAGTTTTTGTGATAAGGCAAATAGCGGAGAAATCGTTAGAATATAACAAACCAGCCTTTTTCTGTTTCATAGACCTAGAGAAAGCGTTTGATAGAATCCAATTTAAAGGTGTTATACACCTACTATATGAAAAAATTTACCACTGGATATCATAAAACTGATAGAAAACATATTATATGTAAGAAATAAAATAGAAATGAAAGTCAATGGAATAATAACAGAACCCATAGAAACAAACACAGGAATCAGGCAAGGAGATTCACTAAGCCCTCTACTGTTTAACATAATCTTGGATGCAATAATAAAATAAGTGAAGAAAAAAGAGGGTACAAAATGGGCAATAGAGAGATCAAAATACTCTGTAACGCTGATGACACCGTGTTAGTAGCAGAGTGCGAAGACGACCTACAAAGATTATTGCACGAGTTCAACATTAACGCAAAGGAAATGAATATGAAAATATCAGACCAAAAAAGAAAAAGTTTAGTAATTGCCAAAGAACCAATAAGATGCAAATTGGAGTTAGACAATCAAATAATTATACAACAAGTAATGACTTTCACATATGATGTATAGTTTTTAGAAATTATTTTTGAATGTCTAAAACGAGCAAATTTGAAGACGCAGAATCTTTCTGAAACATCTTTAGTGATGGTTCTTTATGTGGCATCTTTATACATCAAAAAATGTATTGTAAATTCCTTCAAATGGAATTTGCGACGCAATGACATAAATATGAGAACTTGCACAATTAGTATGGTTTCAAGTTTATTTTTCGGGTGTAATTACAATGATATTATGCAAAAAATTATGTTGCATCGCAGATTTAAAATGCGTTTATCTCGAAAATTATTGAGTTTAGCGAGATAGAGTTTGATTCAAAAAGTATGTAGAGTGGGTTATAAAAAAAATTGAACGTATCCAATGAGCGCTTAAAGACGTATGTGGCGCCCTCTGTGTAATATAACATTTTTGGTGGCGAATTTAGATTTCTCATCCTAAAAAATTTAGTTTTACCAAATTTCGTGTTTTTATACCATTCATGTCAGGAAAAATTCAATAATAAATAAAATAAAAGTTTAACTTTGACTATTATCAACTATTCTGTATTTCGATTATTATCAACTTTTGTACCAAAGTAAGTAAGCTTAAATAGACGTGTCTGAAGATCAGGAACCTATGATTAAGCTATGGCCAATTCGTTACCAAACACCCTGTATACATATAACTTCTATAAGTTATATTTTGTTTTCAAATTTAATATAAATGACACTGTTAGTTATATCCCCAAGAATGTAAAAATTAGCTTATATGCCAACGACATTATTTTTTTATCCTGCAGGAACTCTAATACAAGAATCAGTGAATAAACTAGGACTATAATCACAACAAATTGGTCTAAAACTTTTCCGCTTATTAGAATTTTACAATTATTCCACCCGACAAAAGATAATAAAAGATAATTTTATATTAATTCGATTTCTAAAATTTGTAAAATACGTTTATATCTCTGATAATCGTCTCTTCGCAATAAAGGAAAATGAAATAAAAATTAGGCCCTTTAAATTCTTCACAACTAGACCACGTAGTTTAGTTTTCAATCAATATTAACTCGGAACTTATATTTTCACTACAGTGACAATCCCCGATCAATCTTCTTGCCTTTTGCTTTTGTAAATCTCACTTGGATAACGGTATAATCGGATTTGCTTGAAGCCTCTTATTTTTTGCTGAGAAATTGTTTTGGCACCACTTAAATAGAATCTTACTATATTTCTAAATAATCGTCGACTAAGTATGAGCTATATTTAATATTGATTTGGACATTTAGATTTACATTTTGTTAGTATACGAGGAGCATCAGTGCCGGATTAAGAATCTTGAGGTCCCTAGGCAACCAAAGCTATGAGGCCACTTAAGAAAAAGTTACTTTTTTTATGGTTTGAGATTTTTGAGTGATTTTTATGGTTTGAGATCAAAATAAATCAATACTTTTTGAGTTATTAAAGAAAAAAGATTTTAATTGTTAACTTTATATAACAAATGTTATTTTTAGTAATATAATTTTCAACCACCAGGGTAAAATTTTACTTTCGTTTCTTGGCGTATTCTCTATCCTCTAACTCCTCACCAATTTGAATGAAAATGGACAGAGGTTCAACGAAATCGGAGGTAATGGTTGTTTTTTACCTTCAGTGACTGCTGATAAAAATATTGTTATTGCTATTACGGCCTACTAAAATTTTTTCTATTTTTTTATAGCGAAAATTGGATAAATCCATTGAGTGTATACATCTTTTGTTAACTAGGTAACAATGCATTAAATTTTGAGATTGACTATAAATTATTTTGATTGAATTTTCTTTAATTAGATAATATTTTGATGTCTTATGAAATAATTGTGTCAGATATCTCTATAGATGTTTGACCTTTCCTTAAAGAATAACGTATATTATTTTTATTTTATTTCGGGCATCATTTAAGCCTACAACCATTTATGACGGTGATCGTGCAGTATTATGGGGGGGCGGGGGTTGGTGAACAACCTGACGGGAAGCCTGCGGGATCTTAGTTGCCGCCACTGATTCCTCTGACGAAGTAACGAATAACCGGTAATACCCTGACTTACATACATATACACCGATTTTGGACGGTCGATTTTATATCGGCCTTCCTAATTCCTATAGTGAACCACATGTGAGAATGGGACATATCTGCGTATGTGCAATGTCCTCTTCTCACATCTGTTTTACTATATGATTTTGGAAGGTCGATATAAAAATCTACCGTCCAAAATCGGCGTGTGTAATTAGCGTTACAGGCATTGTATATTAGACCAGGGCAATAAGAGAAAAATATACCCTGTCCGTGACACTTCAACATCCAAGGTACTAAAGCGTTTTTTCGACAGGTAATACCTATAAGAACAAATTGTAACTATTTCCTGCGTAGGGTCTGGTGGCCATTTTTTAGTTATAAATAATTTAGTGTCAAGAAACGGCCTTTTTTCCTTTTTTTTGAAATCAATAGAAAATATGGTTTTTCTAATATAAACATCTTCGAGAGCATGAAACAATTTTAAAATGGCGTATTACAAAGTTTACCATGCTCATTTATTGTTAATATAATTGCGAAATAAGTCGAAATTGCAAAAAAATTAATTTCACAGTAACTATTATAAAAATTAGTGTACAGCTTTAACATTTTTGTCAAATTAGGGTTCTTTGGTGCTGAATAGATGATAAAAATTTTAGAGGTGTCAAATGAAAGAGCATGAGCTAGACTTTCAAATTGGTTTAAAAACAGTGAATAAAAAATTCATTCATTAGTAATAAATAATTATGCAAAAGTATCGTCAATTTTTCCTTATAAACTTTTTGAATAACTTTTTTAAAAAAATATATTTTTTTACTCTGTTTTAGATGCACAACTAATAAGTAATATTATTTATATATAATTGATAAAAAATTGTAATAAATATATATAATTTATTCTATAAAAAGATAAAAAGTTTATAAGGAAAGATTGATGATACTTTTGCATAATTATTTATTACTATCTAATAAATGCATTTTTTATTTAATTTTTTTAAACCAAGTTGAAAATATAGCTCATGCTCTTTCATTGTGAATTGGTTTTAACATAATTTTTTTTCTGACATGTTATTGCAAAAAAATGCTCTCTGGGATAAACAATTTGAATAAAATTTAAACAATTGAATGAATCTCTTTGAACATTTTAAGCACCAAAAACCCTCATTTGACAATAATTTCAAAGCTGTACATTCATTTTTACAATAGTTATGCGAAATTATTTTTTTGCAATTTTGATCTTTTTGCAATTATATTAACCTTTGTAATAATTTACCTTTGTAAGTATATCAAATTTTGAGTATCAATTGAGTGTATCAAACTTTGTAATAATCCATTTTAAAGCATTTTCCATACTCTCGAATATGTTTGTACTAAATACCCATAAGTTTCACTGTTTTCAATTGATTTGAAAAAAAAGGAAAAATGCCGTTTTTTGACATTAATTAAATTGTTTATAAATAAAAATGGCCGCCAGATCCTACGAAGAAAATAGTAACAATTTGCTCTTATAGGCATTACTTGTCGAAAAAACGCTTCAGTGTCCTTGCTCTTGAAGTGTCATGGAAAAAACCTTAGGTAGTACCCTGGACTATATACATTTTATTAAAAATAACTTACCTGTTTTAAATATTGTAGAGATCAAAACAAATGCTTAAATTCCAATATTATACCAAGCACAACAGATAAATACACAAAGTCAAAAATTAAGGTGTCTGGCGATCACTTAAAAGTGTCCTGGCACTGATTTAAAATGAAGAGTTATTAGAATAAAATATTAATCAATCTGATGTGAAAATTTATAAAATCAACTATTGCACCTAACTACACGATAACAATTATTCTCTTCCAAAGAACAAAACCAAACTAAGAAAATATGACTTCGATATAAATATTAGATTGAAAGAACCATCTAGTTTTAGTAGTTTTAGTATACACAATAGAATTATAAAACTTCATAGAATGTACGTGACTAATGTCTAAATTCAAATAAATTTATTATGGTTAATATAACCTTACCCCATTGTATATTGCTAAAATCTTGTATTAACTAGGTTACCTGAAATGTTTTTCAACAGTTTAGGTATAAAAATATTTTAGTAGGTATTACTCAAAACAGATACAACTCGTAGAAACATATTGTTTAGATTATATTGTCAGTTGGGCAAAGGTAAAAATTGGTCAAATTTTTATATTTTAACAATTTTATAGTTTTCGTTTTGGGCCCTGCCAGGGCTGCGAGGCCCCCTTTATGGTCGAGGCCCCTAGGCAACTGCCTACTTTGCCTAATGGTTAATCTGGCACTGGGAGCATACCACTATACTTTATTTGTTTGCAATTGATAGGTCATTACAAATGCAAATCTTCAATAATCTGCAAACAGCAGATAAAGTGGTCGATTGAAATCACTTAAAATAATATTTCCTTTTCTGCTGAAATGTAATTTTATATATTATTATTCAAAGAATCCACCCTGTTCTCATGGAAATAACAATACAAACTTATAGATTATATACCTAACAGGTATGAAAATCATGGGTCACTGTTTTACAAAATCTAAAATGGACAGATTTATATGTTAAATAAAATTAATGTTAAAGCGGATATATCGCATTTAAGGCAATAATAATAATATTTACTAACCTCTATGCGATGTGCGTAAATTAAAATCTTATATTTACTTAGATTTACTTCAAAAATTTTGGACTTCCGGCTCTTTCTCTTCTTCTCTGTCTGATTCGTTGTCGGGCGCAATTGGAATGGTTATAAATTGACAAGGTTCTTCAATGTTATTATCAACAGTTCACAGTCTTTTGCATATTTTGCATATTATGCATAAAAGGTGCAAAAATATCCAATTTTGCATATTTTTTATAAATGTGCATAAAGTGCATATAATTTTAAATTTTGGTGGTATATATAGGTATATTTTTATATTCATGTAACAAATAGCTTGGAAATCTCATTATTTAATTTTGTTTTATAATATCTTGGTATTCAAATTTTTGGTATAGGAACTAATAAAAGATAGCGGCTTATACATAATTTTGTCACGTTTTTTCCTTGATAAAAGGGTTCCAAAATCTGCCAGTTTATATCACTAGGTAAAAATTTTTAGTTTGACGCTCCTTTTCACTTTTGTTGTAAAATAAGCCGTGAACACCTGTGTTCAGTATCATTCATAAAATAAAACTATAATTTCGTTCAGAAAACTACTACCCAATTGGATTCTT
The DNA here is from genome assembly GCF_917563875.1 of Diabrotica virgifera virgifera. Taxonomy (NCBI): domain Eukaryota; kingdom Metazoa; phylum Arthropoda; class Insecta; order Coleoptera; family Chrysomelidae; genus Diabrotica; species Diabrotica virgifera. The sequence continues at coordinate 45,011,031 of NC_065452.1, forward strand.
CCAAATTATCATTGTTAGACAGTACATTTTTAATAAAAAAATTTGAATCATGTTGTCAAAACTTTAAAATAATACATATTGAAAATAAAACTTTCCAAACATTTTTCAACAACCATGAAAAAAAGAACAGTGGTTACCAGGTTCTTTCTGAAGTGGTTTAAGTAGAAGCTTGGACATTTTCCGAACCACTTAATTTAGAGCCAACCATTATGGTGAATTTGAAAAATGCACCAGGTAGGCGCATCAGTTGATATCGAAAGAAGTTTTTCTATGTACTCAGATAGAAGCCATATGTTTCTGTTAGAAAAAAAACCAACGTTATCGAAATGCCTCCCACTTTTTCAGGTAAATATTTTCATACATGAAATGCCTCCCAGGTACAATCGAAATGCCTCCGTTTCGTTAATCATTTAGGCTGATATTTTATCTATTTAACTCTGTATAATGACAGAATGTTGCCAAATCATAATTTAAATAGGTAGTATCTTTCTATTTTGATTTTTCTAATTATTCATAATGCAATGTACATAAAATTTGTTTAAAGTTGTTACCCAACGATCTAATATCCAGATTTTCTGAGTAATTCCAATTCCGATTCTAATCTCTTTTTAATGATTCCATAAATAGGTACTTTTATCTTAATATTTTTGATTGTTTATATTCTCTGAGTATTTTCTAGGTAATTCCAATTCCGATTCTAAGCTCTTCTTAACGATTCCATGAATAGGTACTTTTACCTTAATCTTTTTGTTTGTTTATATTCTCATTTGTAAATTGTGCTAATGAGCTAAATGGTGTATAAATACTGGAAAGTTTATTAGTTCCTGCATCAGTTAGTTTGTCTATTTCAAGCTTGTAAGTTCGTCGATTTCAAGATCAAATTGTATTTAAGTCATAACATCCGAAGTAATGGAATCAACGATAAGTGTCAGTCAAAAGGGCAAAGGGCTTTACTATCAATTGATGATTTTATATTCCGTTTTTAAAAAATGTTGACCAAAGATACAGTAAAAAAGTAGACATGTACTAAAAAACCTGCAAAGCATTTGTGAAAACACAGGGATGTGAAAATACGATAATTGAATCAATATTAGGTTATAACCACGAGAAGTTGTCTGCCGAAGTTTACAATAGCAAAGCCGTAAGCAATTCAATAAAATGAGCAACCGTGGAAAATCTCATCGAAAAACCAATGAAGCTCATCTGTAAAGAATTTAAGAAGGCAAATATAGAGACACTTACTATCAATCATATCAATAGGGTGGGGCAAAATTTATATTATGCTAGAACCACAAATTCTTTAATTAAACTTCCCAAAAATATGTATATCTGAATTTCATAAAGCTCTCGATTCATCTTCTATTATTACAAATAGAAATGAAAATTTTATAATTAAAAATGACAAAGATAATCATATTGTTATATTAACATGTTTTTCAAATCTTCGTTTTCTTTCGACTGTTTCCAATTGATATGTTGACGGAACTTTTGAATACTGTCCTCGTTTTTTCACTCAATTTTTTAGTATACATGGCTTAAAAAATGGACATTATATTCCTCTTGCCTTTTGTTTACTTTAAGATAAAAAGTCATCTTTATATTATCTCGCTTTTAAATATATCATAGAAGAATGTTTTAAAATTAATTGTCCTGTATCCCCTAAAGTAATAACTTTAGACTTTGAAATTTCCATTCATAATTGTATTCGTATGGCATTTCCTGAAGCAGATCTTCATGGATGCCCTTTTCATTTGGGTCAGACATGGTATGGAAAGGTTCAAGCACTGGGATTAGCTCCAGAATACCAGAAAAAAGATGTTAACTCAACCGAAATTACGCATTTTCTTATTTATATTTTTGATCTTTCATTCTTACATCCTGAAGATGCTAGCGATTTTTTTGCTATAGATTTGGCAGAAATTAAACCAGTCGATGAAAGAGTCACCCAGTTTTGTGATTATCTTGTTGATAATTACATATTCGACATTTCCTCCACATCTTTGGGCTGAGCATTCTTCATTCTTACAAAGAACCTCAAACCCATGTGAAAGTTTTCATTCCAAGTATAATTTTTCTTTCTACTGCCCTCATACTAACAATAATAATTTTATTGATATAATTTTACAATTTCAAATAAATACCTACATTAAAATAAATTCTGTTTCGACACCAAAAAAATTGTTGCGGAAAGTTCAGCAACAATAAATTTTCTAAATGAAAAAATTTTAGAATTAAGAGAATGTAAAATAGATTAGAATTTGTCAAAGTAGTTAAAAATGTAGGAAAAATATTTTGTAATTTTATATTTCTATACACATTTTGTAATATTTTCCAAATAAGTTTTTGTGGTGTTATTTTAATAAATCTATAAAATACTTATTATGTTTTTGTATATTTTGTTAAATTATTAAAAACAAAAAATAATGGTTATTATAAAATTTATTATTATGGTTATAAAACTAATTGGATATGTATAAGTTAGTTAAAGGTTGAAAATAAAACAAATTAAATAACAAAATACCAATTTTGCCAAAAATTTACAAAGGGACGAAGATGTGGCAACGTCTCACCTTCACATAAAGATTAGAAGCATGTACTTTATTTAAAGCTTGGGAGGCAATTCGTATGTGACCATTTTTTTAGCTGCAGGTAAGAAACCCTTTTTCGGGAGGCATTTCATATGCGGCCAAAAAACATCATTTGATAATTTTGTTGTTACCACAATTCGAAATAATATCATTTATTTGTTAAAATACTTAAATATTTAATTACATAAGCTTAGTTTATAAAATACATACACATGCTAATTAATAAAACATGTGAAGGTATTTTAAATATTTTTGTAAATTAAAAAATGTTTTAAATATTTTTTTATTACATGCATATTTTCTAGATAAACTTGCATATTTTTGGGTAAAATACTGCATATTTATGCGCATATTTCATACCTTTTTATTTGCATATTTGCCTAAGTCTATTAATTAGTCATCAATTTTCATTGGTTGCTTTCCTTCATATTCTTTTGGGTCTGTAATATTTCCTTGATTTCTTTCATTTAAAAATCTGTAAATGATCTTTCACAAATACCGGTTACCTGTTATACTGGAACACATAGTCACTATAGAAAGTGTTAAAGGTTCTTGATGAAAAAGGGAGTTTTGAGAATATTTAAAACAATAGTTTTTTCTCTCAAAGAATATGCGCCACTTTAGCGTTTAAGATTTGCAGCAACAAATTGAAACGATGATGCAATTTTAACGCATCCACTGAACTGATAACACGACGCGACGGTATAAAATTCATCTCACCTTTCTCTTACCCAGTTGGCAGGTGGGCAGGTACCCCAAAAATGATTTTTCCACCTACCTCTACTGAAAGTATACTTTTCCGGACCTGATTGTAGGGAGCAAAGTTGTACTTTTCCTCTCTAGGGAGGAAAATATTTTTTCTCCCTAGGGAGGAAAAGTAAAAGTGACGTCATGGTATTTCGTTCATGAAATATAACTTATTGGCGCCCTGTACAATATCTATTTTCTATTACGTAAGTACCTATACATTTTAACGTTTATTTAAAAACACTCTGTATTTTGCAGAATGGTAAAAAACAGTAAATTGTTATTCTGATTTAACAATGTTTACATTAATAATTTGACTTATATTTGACAGTTGACAGTTATAATGTACCTACTTGTTAGTTTTAGTTCTAATAAATTTTGTTGGTTAGTTACATAAATAAATTAAGTAAAAATGAAAAAAGGACTTGTTATTTGAGGAAGGTGGAAAAACCATATGTATAACATGGGAGTAAAGTGCCTTTTCCTCCCTTAAATGATTACTGCCCGACGCGTAGCGGAAACTTCATTCTCGGGGGAAAAGTAGCACTTTCCCCCTTGTTATACAAATAGCTATTTCAAATTCGTCAAAATAAAGAATTATCCATCAATGAGACAGAGTATGATATGAAGGCAATAGTATAAATACATAACTTATAAATTCAAAAATATTACTTACTATTAAAAGAGAGAAAAGCTTCGTGAAAAAATTAATGAGCGGAAAGAAAATACAGCTAATTATCAGCCTTTATTATTACTACAGCTTTTACAAAATACGTGCTTTTAATTTTCTTATTATTATTAATGTTAAGAGGTTTTAATTTTATGAGGTCTTTCTTTAAAGTATATGTAACTAAACAAATTATTGCATAACTCCTAATTCTTCAAAAAAAAAACCTTATTGGGTTCAACTAAATCCGTACGGCAATGGTTTATAGCCTTGACGATAACCTTTAACCTCTATTTGAAGATTTGTATTTGTAATGAGCTGCCAGTTACAAACAAATATACTTTAGGATTTATTTAATTTTTTTATATTATATTAATTGAATTTATTTTGTATCCTGTTGCGAATTATTTTACTAAACATTATTTCCAGATATTCCTCCTTCCCGTTGTGTTCTTCTCCAATGATTCTAACTCGATAGCCTCGTGAAGTTTAACTAGCTTTTCGTGTTCTAAGGCGATAGCAGGTATTTATCTAATAGTTTTGGTGTAGCTAATCGTAAAGCTTTCTGTTATTCTTGTAAGCTTGATTCTACTTTACAGTTATGCTTTTTGTACTCGTTACATCTGGAAATCTCCATAGTGTTTTTCCGTCTAGAGTATAGGGTTTGATAACATTAATAGCGTTATATTTTCCCAAATAAACGCATGAAGATGACAATTAAACGATGGCAATTTGAATCACACGTGATGTGTTAATTCTTTTTTATCCATTTTGCTTCTTGTTATGTCTCAGTGATGTTGATATATCGCACCCTCAGTGCAAGACTGCAGTAACTCAAAATTTTATGAAAATGAAGTAGTCATGGAATTCAATTGTAAACATGCATATCTATCCCCTGTAAAACTTTAGTAACTTTCAAATGCTTAATGGGCTAAATATTACAACAACAGTTTAACTATTTTGCGTTTTTGATCATAAGTTCCGTGCAAAACTGTTGTAACTCTAATGTAACATAGTTACAACAGTTTTGCACGGAACATTGCAACGGATTCGATAACAAGCAATAACAAGCAATGAAAAAAGTAAGATATTTGTTATTTTAATATCTATATCTGTGGTGTTTAATTTTAATATACAGCGCGTCTACGTAATCCATTAACGGCTGAGACAATAAACAAAGATTTTCGAGACCAATCTATTCATGTAAATTTTATGTCCTTTGTGTGATATTATATTTATTTTCCATAAGATTTGTGCGATGTCGTTTGACCATTTATTTGTTAGATTGGATTAAAACCACATAAATTAAAACTAATTATTTACGACCAAAAATTATTTTTTCTCATGAAAGGAAAAACAGTTATCTTAAAACTTGTGTATTGACACTACTGAGAGGTCAAAAATATCTATTCTCAGAAAACTTGCCAAAGAACAGCCAAAAATTCAAATAGCCAAAAAGAAAGATTTGGTATACTTATGCCATTCGGGTATGATACCAGAAACCCACCATAGATTTTATAAAAATATTTTGGCACAAGATGATGTACGAGAAGAGGACAACAACTACGGTAAAACCTGTCAGCAACGGCCACTAAAAATGAAAGAACTATTGGCCGATATAGAAAGGTGGCCGGTATTGCCAGTTTTTGTAGTCTAGATATTCATAATTGGTTTGGGGAATTTTTAAACTGGCCGTTAGTACAGGTGGCCGATGTTAGCAGGTGGCCGGTAACACAGGTTTTACTGTAAAAGTAAATGTGTCTACACTTTTTACAATTTCTCCGTGCAAAACTGTTGTAACTTTGAAATTCCAATACTAAATATGTAGTGATTAACAATTTTTTTCGTGCAAAAGTGTTGTAACTTTGAAATTCCTAATCTTTTTTGCATTAATATTATTTTATTTAAATTTCTATTTTTAGTTAATGTAATATAGGCTAAAAAGCATGCAAAATCATAATCAAATGTTAATTTTTCTTAAAACTTGTGTCTTATTTCGCCGATATTAGCAAGAAAATAAACAAAATCGTCTTTATCTCGAAACTTACTTATTTTGACTTACTGCAGTCTTGCACTGAGGGTGCGATATATCTTGTTCGGATCCCAATAATTACACTGCACAACAAAAGAATTATTCCAAATCAAATTTTCGGTTAAGAAAAACGAATATGATCATGTTCTTGTTCTTCTTTTTATTCTTCTTCTTTTTATTATTTTTCTCCTAATTCCTTTTAACCCTTACGGTGTCGGATTTTGTGTTATGTTTGTATCTATTCTCTGTTTGCATTATTTTTTATTTTTGGATGTCATTTTCTTTCCTGCAATTCACCATCTATAATTCAATTTATATAACATCTTCTTGGTCGTCCTACCTCCAAAGATACGCTCAAATCGAATTCTCCATCGTTTAAAAATTTACTCCTTTCGTATTAAAAAATATTGAGTTCTACACCTTTATCGTCTTTGCATTTTTGTCGTTAAAACTCAGTATGTCTGTTATCTTGATATCCGCTATCATTGTCAACTTCTATATATCTTCTATCCATTATATGTTTACCTTTTTGCATCTTATGATTGTCCGCTATAGGGACTATGTCGTCTTCAGAGAGTAGTGTTTCAAGTTGTGTAGGATCCAACTGTGTCGTTTGGAGGATCCTTATTCTAGATCTCGTATTCTTTATTAATCTGTCTGTGATTATTATAAATAGTAGATGGCTCAAACTATCTTCTTGTTTCACTTCCCTGCCCTGCCCAGGCAGGAGAGAATGTTCTGTTCTTTCACCCTTGTTTTGTATTTTCACTCTAAAATTTTTATATATTAATTTACTTCTTTGAGAATTGAATAATCTTTCAAATGAGCTAGCACACAACCCCTATTCTCATATAAAACATAATCGATTACGTCACTAGTATGATATATGTCAAAAATTATAATTTAAAAATAAAAATCGACCTGTTTTAGGATCTTTGCTTAAAGTCGTCAGCTTACGAAAAAACGAATTTATTTCTTTTATTTACTGCAGGTAAAAAAGTTTTTTGTGCAATTCGGAGATGGAAGAAAGAAGGTCCATTTCTTTGAAAGCCCGAAAAACCGTTTTTTTGTAAAAAGGGCACTTTTCGAACGTAGCACGAAAAGTAGTGAAGCACGAAAAAATTTTTAGATCTTTTCACGATCTTTCGATTCGTCACTGCCTAACTAGGGCTGCGTCACTTAACAGCTGTTTTAGAGTTATTCGAATAAAACCATTTTTGGTAAAAAGAAAGACTACTTTAGTTTTTGTCAAAAGGGCGCCTTGATATTTGACAAGTTGAAAAAATGCACATGACATGTAGGCGTCAAGAGCTAAAAATTGACGTTTTCTAACTTATTTTTGACAACGAGATACCCGATATAAATTCTTCATTTAAATTAATAGACCAGGGCGCATCTGTAAAAATATTAGTACATTTGGACGTTAAGAGGTGACTCACATTTTTTTTTTCAGAAATTGCTTGAAAATAGCTCAAATAATAATATTTGAGTTATCCTCCCTCTCAAGAAGGTCCGGAACATTGTTTAAATAATCAAAATGTCAAAAAAAGAAGGAAAAATTCGATTTTTTTCTTCGTCTTTTGATCATAATTTTAAAAGTATTCATTTCCGAGAAAACTTGTACAAACATAAAAGTTGCGCAATTAAATTTCCCACAATATAGAATTAGTTAAAAATTTAAAAAATAGTCACCCTTGTTGCAAAATAGCAATAATTGCGAAAAAACCATACAAAAACAAATATTCACATTTTACGTTTTTCAACCATTTATGCTACACTTAGGACCTTCATATTTCACTTAGAAAAACTTTATGATACTGTAACACAATACTGTAAACTTCATGAAGATCAGTTTAATAGATTTTGCAAAATAAATTTTGCAATACAGCTTTCGCAAAAAAAATTCATTTTTTCAAAATGTTACAGGACTGAAAATAAAGCAGATAGCAAGTTGACATTTTTTTTTGCTTATAGAAGTGTACTGGACCTTTTATTTGCAATTTGCAAAACTAAAACCGATTAACTACCGCGGCGTCAGGATTTTTTTGAAATAAACATTAATTATTGGTGCTACGCGCAGGACAGCGGATAGTTTGCTCTGATTGGGCATTCTAATGACCTTTGATAATGATTGTTACATTTTAATTTTTATTAAATTTCGATATAAATAAATAAATTTGTTTATTGCAAAATAAAGACACATACTCTATCCTTTGAAATAACACTTTTTTTAGCAAAAACTTTCTTTGTTCATATATTTTAACTTAGAGAATAAAAGTTTATTATTTTTAAACATATGCAATTGTTTAAACAATATTTCACAAACAATAATAAAATTAGTTTGATTTTTGTGGAATTAAAATATTAAAATACAACAAAATATAGAGTAAGAAAATAATATAATAGATAAAGTTTGCAAGAAATTTTGGTGGAAATCAACTTGTGTGAATCGAACACCGCTGTCCTGCGCGTAGCACCAAAAATTAATGTTTATTTAAAAAATTTTCTGACGCCGTGGTGATTAATCGATTTTAATTTTGCAAATTGCAAATGAAAGGTACAGTACACTTCTATAAGCAAAAAAAAATTCAACTTGCTATCTGCTTTATTTTCAGTCCTGCAACATTTAAAAAAAATAAATTTTTTTTGCGAAAGCTGGATTGCAAAATTTATTTTGCCAAATCTATTAAATTGATCTTAATGAAATTTACAGTGTTGTTTTACTATATCATAAAGTTTTTCTGGGTAAAATATGAAGGTCCTAAGTGTAGCATAAATGGTTGTAAAAACGTAAAATGCGAATACTTGTTTTTGTATGTTTTTTTTTCAATTATTGCTATTTTGCAATAAGGATGACCATTTTTTAAATTTTTAACCAATTATATATTGTAAGAAATTTAATTACCCAACTTTTATATCAGTACAACTTTTCTCAGAAATGAATAGTTTTAAAGTTATAATCAAAGAACCAATAAGAAAATCGAATTTTTCCTTCATATTTTGTCATTTTGATTATTTAAACAATGTTCCGGGCCATTTTGAGTGGGAGGATAACTCAAATATTATTATTTGAATTCTTTTCAAGCAATTTCTGCAAAAAAATTTGAGTCACCTCTCAACGTCCATCTCAAAACAGATGCGCCCTGGACTATAACTAAAAAGAGCTATTTTTGGGCCTTTAAAGGCTCACAGAAAAGGCCACTGGTCTCAAACTGAAAAACTTCTTTTTTGTAGTAGGTACAAAATAATAAATTTTGGGTAGACTCCACACACAAAAATAAATAAATAGTAAAAATAGTGCTCATATATATGTATTGTACAATTGACAAATACCAAAATAAAGTAAAAAACAACATGGAATGAAGTAAACACTTCTGTTGTATATGAATTTATTAAAATTCTTAAAATTTATCCACGAGGTAGTGGAAAATGTACAAAACGATTTCGGTCAAACTGACCATCATCAGTGTAAACGTCCAGTGTGCAAGTAATTTTAACTAGCCACTTCAATAGGTGTAAAAAGCTCTAAATTACATTATTGTTACATTATGAGTTAAACATTATTCGATATTAAGTGGATGTATTAAGATTTTAAAAATCACATGTGGATGTACTTCTTCCTTGCTCGAAAGTAGTATCCTTGCTAGATGAAGTACATCCACATGTGATCTTTAAAATCTTAAGATATCGACTTAATGTCGAATACTTTTTAATACAGAATGTAACAATAATGTAATTTAGACGTTTCACTCCTATTGAAGTGGCTAGTTACAATTACTTGTACACTGGACGTTTACACTGTTGATGGTCAGTTTGACCGAAAACGTTTTGTACATTTTCCACTCCCTCGTGGATAAATTTTAAGAATTTTAATAAATTCATATACCTATATACAACAGAAGTGTTTACTTCATTCCACGTTGTTTTATCGAAGGTATACAGCCAACTACAGGGTTTACCCTTTTTAAAGTTTTAAAGTAAAAAAGTTTCATAAAAATTAGAGCACTTGTGAGGTGTCGATAAAAGTAAATATTTCTTATATATTCGATTATATCCGGTTCGATTCAATTCGATTAAATTTAATTTTATTTAATATATTATGCCTATAATTTAATATATCATTTATACCCAATTTAATGTATAATAAATATAGTGATTTTACCCGTTAATTTTAGGACTAACAAATTTTCAAAATAATTTTTATTTCAAATTTTTAAAATAATAAACCTCCTACATACATCTAAGCCAAGTATATAAGTACTCCCGTTAAAGGGAAGTCAGTTAAACAAAAGTGTACTAACATTTTTAAAGTTGCTAATAAATTATTACTTTCAAAATATACTCAAATTGTATTTCTAAACATCTTATTTATTTTATATAATAACTAAATTTACTATCAAAAATGTCAGTTATATTTTATTAATACCTAATTTAAAATTTAGTTTGACATTGACGGATGTGCCAAACTTAAACGTAAATAACGTATGCTTTGTAATACATTCTTTCACGGTTTTTGCTCTAAATTTTAAAGAACCGCTTGGATTGCCATGAAATTTGGCATACGCATAGCTTACATGTCAAAGAAAAAAAGTGATATTGTGCCGATGTGTGCTTTTGCCCTGGGGTGAATTTCACCCCCTCTTGTTGGTGAAAAAATATATGTTCAAAATAAATCCGGAAATGGGTAAACTGACTAATTTTAAGTAACTTTTGTTTCATATAGCTTTTTCGCCAAGTCAACACTTTTCGAGTTATTTGCGAGTGAATACGTTCATTTTTAACAAAATAACCACATTTTTAGACGGTTTTTCGCAAATAACTCAAAAAGTAAGTATTTTGTCAAAAAAAAGTTTTTAGCAAAAATATAGCCTGTAAAAATGTGAAAAAAATGGTGGACGCAATAGGTCTCTGGACCTCGTAGAACCAGAGTTATATCCAATGAAAAATAGATTCATATTCACCAAATTTCAAATAGAATATTTCGACGTGAAATATCCAAAACAATTTAGCACTTTTTGGGGAAAACCCATTCTTTATTTCTTTATTCTTTAAAGTGTTTAAAAAAGCTTTATTTTTGTTTTTATAAAAAGTTTCTAGCATTAAATTTAAGCAAGTTACGCTCAAAATGAAGTTGATCCCTTTTGTTTTGGCCAAAAAAAAATCGGGAAGACCACCCCCTAATTAGCAACTTAAATGAAATTAATCGTTACCGCTCCACAAATTATTTTACTTATGTTGTGTTTATATTATGATCTGTAAGTTTCATCGATTCAAAGTGCTTATTTTTGAAAAAATTTGGTTTTAAAGTAAAACTTTTAAAAATTTTAATTTTGAAAAATATGCTTTTTTTCCAAATAACTTAAAAATTATTAGAGATACCAAAAATCTCGAAAAACAAAAAAAGTTAGCATTGCTTTTCTGAATATCATGTATCTTTTTGTTTTTCTGTTTGACAAAAATTGAATAAGATTTGGTGTTTCTAAATTTGCATACATTCGTGATCAGTGACTCGTTCAACCCATTTTAACTACAGCCATTTTAAAAATAAGGAATTTAAACAGATGAAATTTACAGATAATATAAACAATACATACGCGAGTCAAGAAACTTGTGAAGTCGTAACGATTAAGTTCATTTGAGATACTAATTAGGGGGGTGATTTTCCCGATTTTTTTACCAAAAAAAGGGACTAACTTTATTTTGAGCGTAACTTGTTTAATTTTGATGCTAGAATTTTTTTTTTAAAACAAAAATGAAGCTTTTTTTAAACACTTTAAATAAGTTGTAATGAGTTTTCCCCGAAATGTGCTTCAATTTTGGTTATTTCACGTTAAAGTGTTCCATTTGGAATTTGACGAATATGAACCTATTTTTCATCAGCTGTAACTCTGCTTCTACTAGGTATTGAGACGTGATATATACACCATTTTTTAAAAATTTTTTACAGGCTATATTTCTGCTAAGAATGTTTTTACTTAAATACTTACTATTTGAGTTATTTGCGAAAAACCGTCTAAAAGCGTGGTTATTTTGTTGAAAAAATGAACATATTCACTGGCAAATAAGTCGAAAAGTATTGACTTAGTGAAAAAACTCTATAGAACAAAAGTTACTTAAAATTAGTCAGTTTATCCATTTCCGGACTTACTTTGGACGAATATTTTTTCACCCCCAAGAGGGGGTGAAAACCACCCCCCGGGCAAAAGCACATATCGGCACAATATCACTTTTTTTCTTTGACTTGTTAGCTATGTGTATGCCAAATTTTATGTCAATCCAAGCGGTTCTTTAAAATTTAGAGGTTTTTCAATATTTTACCGTTAAGGTACTAGTACACTTTAGAAGACCAAAAATAAGCATTTTTTTAAGATTTTTTTTCTTACAACCTTTACTAAAAATGAACATAAAACTTTTTACATATTAATATCTAAATCTTGGATAAATTGAAAAATATATCCTTTTTCATTTATGCACCTACACTACTATTGTAGTGGGCGCCAAAGTCGAGGCCTCGAAAAAAAGTAGTTCCGATGGCGGACAGTTAATCTCAGGATTGGGATCTCTGAAACTAACAAATCTTTCGGCATTTGAAAAAGGAAGATTTCTTACGTGACAATTTACCACCGTTAGTGAAAAATTCCGCAAAAAAAAGATCTTACGAAAATTTGAAAAAATTTTGTGAAAAATCGCCAGTTTTTCTTCAGTTTTTCATGGTTAAAAAATACTTATTTTTTATTTTTTGGTCAAATTGTGGTAAATTGTCACGGAAGAAACATTCCGTTTTCAAATGAAGTACGATTTTTTTGTTTCAGATATTCCAATCCTGAGATTAACTGTCCGCCATCATTTTTCGAGACCTCCACTGGTGCGCCCTTCTACAATATTAGTGTACGTGCATTAATGAAAAAAGATATATTTTTTGTACTCTCTAAGAGTTAGCCAGTAACATGTAGAAAGTTTTATGTTCCTTTTTAGTAAAGGTTCTGAGAAAAACATTCTTGAAAAAAATTATTACTTTTGGTCTTCTAAAGTGTATTAGTACCAGAACGTACTATTGCTGATATAAATACAAACATATTAATGATTATTTGAATATAACATAATCTGCTTAAACAACATAATTTCTTAGTTAAATTTTAAACATATTATTTTTATATAATGTACATATATAATTTGTTAAGTACCTATAGGAGTTTAAGTAACGTACCTATACCGCAAGGGGTAACCGCAAACTAACCTCTCGCGTCAAGATTTTCGAATGACGCTCTCGGGTCACGATTTTTGAATGACGCCAAATACGATTTTACACCAGCCAAAATTCCATGCCGAACGATAAGAAGTATTTATTTCAAAAATATGCCTTAACTGCTTATCTAGTTTCGAGTACATAATGTCTCCTGGAAATTTATCACCTTGTAATGTAGACACTTAATTTCTGTAGCAACATACAAACAGGTCCATAAAACTGCCCTTACTAAAGCATTAAAACTAGATCATTAAGTTAACAGTGCAGTTTAAGTTTATTTGGTTAGGTTAATAGTGTAATTTAAGTTTATTTCTTGCATTACAGATAAGCAGATAAAACAAGGTGTCATTGTTAAACATTAGTTTATCACTTACCGTTTAATTTAGAATTTGAAATTTAAATCAACCTAAAAATTTAGTTGTGTATGATGAACATAAAAGACCCGAAGAGATATTTTTCGTTATTATAGACTTATAGTTTTAGACTTCTTTGTTCATATCATTCTTGAAAAAAGTATATCTCAAAAGTATGAGGCCTATACTCAGTTTCAATATTATTGACAGCATATTTTTTATCTGCAACCATAAATACCATATCGTGTAATTTTCTGCGATTTCTGGGGTTGTTTCTGTTTTTGGACTTCCTCGACGTGGATCGTCTTCAAGACTTGTACTTGTACGACCATGTTTAAATACAGCAACCCATCTTTGTACTGTACCTACTATTTGAAGGAGAATATTCCTTATACACTTGCAACATTCGTTTATAAATTTCCTTTGCTATTAAACTTTTCAAAAATAAAAATTCAATCACTGCACGAGAAAGAAGACTCAAACGAAGAAAAGCATTTGAGTCAGTGTAAAAGCAGAGCAAAGTGTAGTATTGTGTGTTAGTTTTGAAGAGCATACTTCTTAAAAAAATAAGAGGACGCCATAAGGTTAAGATCTTAGATTATGTATATATTTAGTAATTTAAGTTAAAGAATAACTAATAATTTGTCAAGTAATGACCAGATGGCAATAGTATAAACACAGCTTGTGTTTAATAAATAAAACTGCACACGATACTTGATTGTTTCTGTTGTAAAAAAATTCTGCAACACGTCGATAATAAATGGCTTGTAAACAAATGAAAATGAAAAAAAAAATGAACTGTCCGAAATCTTCACGGTTGAAAAAGGAGTCAGACAGGGTTGCATACTGTCACCAACATTATTTAACATATACTCTGAAAACATCTTTAGAGAGGCCTTGGACGAATCAGAAGATGGTATTGCAGTAAATGGACAACTTATAAATAATATTAGATATGCAGACGATACAGTATTGCTGGCGGATAGTGCGCAGGGGCTCCAAAGGATCATGGATAATGTTGTAGAAGCATGTAACAAATACGGCCTAAAACTAAACTGTAAGAAGACAAAAATAATGATCATTAGTAAAAACACCAACATAAACGCCCAAATTACAGTAAACAATACACCTCTAGAGAGAGTACAGAAAATATGCTACCTGGGCTGCAACATTAAGGATACTTGGGATCATAGCTACGAAATAAAAACTCGTATTGAAAAAGCCAGAAGCTCTTTTAACAGTCTTAAGAAAATTCTCTGCAACTTGTCTTTAAATATCAATATACGCATAAGAATTCTTAGATGTTACGTCTTTAGTGTCCTCCTATACGGAGTTGAAAGCTGGAGCCTGACAGAAGATGCCATAAAACGGTTAGAGGCGTTTGAAATGTGGTGCTACCGACGTATGTTGAGGGTCTCATATATACACCACACAACTAATATAACTATTCTCCAGAGGCTAGGAAAAGACAAAGAAATAATTAACACCGTAAAGAACAGAAAATTGGCTTACTTCGGCCACATTATGCGTAATGAAAAATACCGACTGCTGCAGTTGATTCTACAAGGCAAGATTGAGGGCAGGAGAGGCCCTGGACGTAGACGTATATCCTGGCTGGCCAATCTTAGGAAGTGGACTGGTCTAACGTCAACTGATCTATTTCGAGATGCCGTAAATAGAATAAGATGGGTCAATGTGGTCGCCAACATCTCTAGAAGATAGGCACTTTTGGAAGAAGAAACAAATAGTTGACAGATTGAAATGAAACTTCACACACGTCACGTTCATGCGAAGAGTGTACCAACATAATATAAAATTATGCTGGTAGCAACGCACTCTTTTATCGAACCATATTCATTAGCCCGTAGTATCTCTAGTAAGTTTTGTTGCCTGCTAGTATTCGCTCTGTTACTCCTTCATTCATCTTATTTTTAGCATTTCTCAATTATTAGCAAGTGTTTAAATTGTTGAATTCTTTCAAAAGTGTACTTTTCTATCTTGATTTCTCTGGTTTTATTATACTCTTTTCTAGAGCAGATTAGATATTTTGTTTTTATTTCGTTAATTTCTACACTTCTTTTTTCTTTGGCTTTTGCTAGGATTGTTAATGCTCCTAATCTTTCCTTACGTTTTCCCACAAGGACTACGTCATCTGCATTTTTGTAAGGACTTCACGAAATTAATAGTATGATTTTAAAAGGAACTTACCAAATAGTTTAACATATTTCACTGATTTTATTAATTTAGTTCTATCAACTGGAGTATTTTCAGGAGCACTAAAGTACTCAAAAGTACTACCTATGCATAAAAAAAGTGATTCTTCAAAAACTGACAATTACAGACCCATAATCATTGTTTCTACTTTCAGAAAAGTGATTGAAAAGGTGATCAAACAACAATTAAATTCCTATTTTGAGTCCAAAAATTATTTTAGCAACTTTTAATACGGATTCAGAAGTGCTTGTTCTACTACAAACGCGCTACCTATATAATGTTGTGAGCGAGTTGATTGAGGGGCTCGAACGCGGCAATTGCATAGCAATTTCATTTTGCCATTTGTCGCAGGTTTTTGACTGCGTTTCACATGACATCTTGCTCCACAGATTAATTTATTATGGAATTAGAGATATTCCTCTTAAGTTTATATTTTCTATATGGCAGATACCTATGTGGCAGACACCAGGCTGTAGTTTCTAAAGGTCATCTTTACGATTTTCGACCCGTAAAACATTGAGTCCCACAAGGTTCGGTCTTGGGACCTACTTTATTTATTTATGATCTATGCCAACGATTTACCTCAATTCATATCTCCGTACAAATCAGTACAATTTGCGGATGATATGACATACGTAATATCAGGTAATAATAATGAGGACCTAGATTTTTTTACAATTTTAAATAAATTAATTGATTGTACACCTTAAAGAATACTTGCGTGCTAAATATAAAATGAATGTACGGTGTGGTTAAAAAGTTATGAACCAAATAAGAAAATGACAAAATAGATAAAACACCCAGTATCTTTGTTATTAATGAAGTAAGATCCATTAAGTATGATATTTTTGAGACCTCTTATATAATAATTGTCCTCTTTCTACAGTTAACGTATGTTACGTTCCCAATGAAACACTCTGTATATATACAATCCTGTTGTGCTCTCCGTGAAGGAGCATAGGACATCCACGAAGCTTCTTCATTCCCCTCTATTTCTGGCCATGGTTGCTATCTCTCCCCAGGTTTTCTTCATCCTTTTGTAATCTTCTTCGATGGTACTCCTTCATGTTTTGGTCGGGCATCTTCTGCTTCTTCTTCCTATTACGCTCCATTTGAGTGCTTGTTTTGTCATATCTGCATTTTGTTTCCTCAGAGTGTGTCCCAGCCAGTTCCATCTTTTTTTATTGTTGTCCTGATGGTTTCCTGTTTAGTTTTCCTCCATAGTGCTACAGTTGTGATGGTATTGGGCCAGTATACCTTTAGATTTTTACGTAGATATCTATTTACAACAGCTTGGATTTTATTTACATTTCCGTCAGTTATTGCCTATGTTTCACTCCCATAAAATAGCACAGTTTTCATGTTACTATTAAATAGCCTTGTTTTAGTATTTTGGCTAATCTCTGTTGATTTCCATATATTTGAGAGGGATTCAAAAGCTTGTTGTGCTTTTCGTATTCTCTGTTTAATATCTGTGTGAGCTCCATTTTTTACACTGATTACTGCCTAGGTAGCAAAATTCTTGAACCTGTTTTATTTCTTGTTGGTTTATGTATAGTTTGTCACAGCTAGTTACTCCTACTCACATCTCTACTGTCTTGTTAGTGTTGATTTTAAGTCCCACTTCTGCCGATTTTACCTCCAGATTCCTTAACATGTTCTTCATATCATCTATTGTGTTCGCTACAAAACATAATCATCTGCGTATTCCATATCTGCTAGTTTGTTTTTCTGAAACTAGTTGCAATGGATCCTATTTTTTCTTTCAATTGTTTTTTTTTCTTTTTTCCCAAATATGATTAAAACATATAAAGAAGAGCATAGGTGACAGTATGCAACCTTGTTTTAAACCAACTTACTTCTACTGTTATTTTATCTGTGATTTGCCCTTTGTGCAATACCTGACATGTTGCTTGCTGATACATCATTTTGATTATTCCAACGATCTTAGGAGGTAATTTACTTAGCTTTAAGATTTTCCACAGGACTGTATGTTTTATGCTGTCAAAGGCTCTAGCAAAGTCTATAAAAGCCATTGTCAAAGCTTTCTTCCTTATAAAGTAAATATACTGTATACATAAGTTCTTTATAAAATACAGATATAATATTTTATTCAATTAGCTGGATATTTTAAGTTAAAATAAACTTAACGAGAATATGGAGTAGAATACGATTCAAATATTGCTGCTACGTAAAAGTTCAAGAGTTTCCGTTGTTGAAAAATTCAGCAGTTATCTTTTTTCATGGCATAGCAAATGTTTCGCCAGATATGAATTTTTGATAGTCAATCAAAAACCGACCATGCCAAAGTTATTAATAATGTGTAAGGTTCCTTTTTGTTAAAAAGTTAAAAGTCCTCGTGCGTATACAAACAAAATAAAATCTTTATTAGATTTTCTATCTTTTTTTTGACTGCAAAGATTTAAAATGGAATTGAAAAGTTCGAGTCCCACAATATTCAGAAATAGGGAAAAATGTATTGGTTTCGAATTTTGACGTGAGTTCTATAAAGTTTGGAATCATAAAAAATACATCTTATTAAATATAGCGCAGGTTTTGATAAAGTTTGGTATGGTTGGTTAGGTCTAACTAAAAGTAAAGGATCTTTTGCCCTAAAGAGTTTGCAGAAAATTAAAAATCATGCATTTCGGA
Source organism: Diabrotica virgifera virgifera (assembly GCF_917563875.1). NCBI lineage: Eukaryota > Metazoa > Arthropoda > Insecta > Coleoptera > Chrysomelidae > Diabrotica > Diabrotica virgifera. The sequence goes on from NC_065452.1 coordinate 45,029,530, forward strand.
TAAATATTTTAGAACAATAATAGTCAGTTTTATATATTTTGGATTATTTTAGAAATATTTAAAAACTAATTTAGGTATGTCTTCTTCTTCTTCTTCTTCTTCTTCTTCTTCTTCTTCTTCTTCTTCTTCTTCTTCTTCTTTTTCTTCTAATGGCTCTACAACCCTTTGTAACAATGTTCTTCCATTCTGCCAGGTCGGATACTTTCCTTCGCCACTGCCTGATGTTGATGGTTTTAAGATCTCCCTTTACGTCGTCTATTCATTTTTAACACGGCCTTCCTCTTGTTCTATTTCCTTGGAGCTTCCATATCTGGTATTTTTTCTAAGTGACCAAGCCAGTTTAGTCTTTGTGACTTTATACAAATCTATCAATACCTTATCATTATCATATCTAACATTAGTTCATCCAGCTCGTAGTTCATTTTAATTCTCCACGAACCATCGCTGCAATGGGTTGGTCCAAATATCTTCCTTAGTATTTTGCACTCAAAAATATTCTCAGTTGATTTTCATCAGTGGATGAGTGGGTCCACGTTTAACATTCATATGTGACCACTGGTAAAATCATGTTTATAAGTTCCACATGCTTCCCACATAAAGACATACATAAAATGGCATGGATTTCACGAGAAGGAACCACAACCAATCAAATTGACCAAGTGCTGATAGACAAAAGGGCTGCCAGTAGTATCTCCGATGTGAGAACACGACGAAGAGCATGCTGTGGATCAGACCATCTTTTACTACAAACCAAATTTAGATGCAAAGTTAACAGGGAAAGAAACGAAAGACAACAAAGAACAAACAAACTGGACCTGGAAAAACTGAAGATTCAGGAATGTAAACAGAAGTTCGAACAAGAAGTCGCAAATGAGTTAAGGACGCTAGAACTACACTCTATAGAGGGCAAATGCAGTAATATCAAAACAGCACTACTGACAGCAGCAGCGTCCACTCTGGGAAACAAGAAAAAGGAGAGAAGAGGAGCATGGTTTGATGACGAGTGCAGACAAGCAATAGAGGAAAAAGTAAAGCACACAAAATGTACATAACAAGAAGAACACGGGAAAGACGAACATTATTTGAACTCACAAGACGGAAAACAGACAAGATATGTAGAAAGAGAAATGGAAGTTTGTCTATGAAAATAGACAAATAGAAAAAATGGAAGAAAATTTCAAAAACGACGAAATTAGAGGGGCATACGGATACCTAAAAAGACAAGAAGTGGGTATAAACCTCAAACAAATCTATGTAAAGATAAAAGTGAGCAAATAATCAGTGACCAACAGAAAGTCACAGAAACCTGGAAGCATTATTTTCAGACCCTACTTGGAACACAAGTAAACATGGAAGATGAAGTGGGCGTAAACTACGTAGAATAGAATTAAGTAGATAATGGAGTAGAAGCTCCAACCATAGAGGAAGTTCTCGAAGCTATTAAGGCCCAGAAAAACAATAAAGCTCCGAGAGTTGACAAAATACCAGCAGAACTGTATAAGGTAGGTGGCGACTAACTAGCAAGTCACATCCACGCGCTCATAGTATGCCCGATCTATAAAAAAGGAGAAAAACTCCAGTGAAAAAACTACCGTGGAATCTCTCTACTATGTACAGCATATAAAGTCCTCACGTATTTTATAAACCAGCGGCTCCAACCACTAGCAGAAAATATTATTGGAGAGTATCAGACGGGCTTCCGATGGGAAAGATCGACACTGGATTAAATATTTACAGTCAAACAGATCTTGAGCAAATCATGGGAACACGATATTGATGTTCACAACGTGCTTGTTGACTTCAAACAGGCATACGACTCTGGCAATACCACAGAAGCTAATAAGAATCATTAAAGTTACAATGGATGAAACCCACATTGGCTGAATTGGCAATACCACAGAAGCTAATAAGAATCATTAAAGCCACAATGGATGAAACTCGGGCATGTGTACGAATATAAAACAACCGGATAGACTTTTTCAAAATTTCGCAGGGACTAAAGCAGGGAGATGGGTTGGCCCAAACATTGTTTAACTTGGCACTGGAGTATGCGGTTAGGCAAACGAAAACTGGACGAGGAAACCTACTGGACTAACCGAACGGTTCAACTGACCGCGTATGCCAATGATATTAATATTATGAGTAGAACATCAACAGGAGCACAGGAAACATACGGAGAGTCAAAAACACACGCAAAAATGCTAGGTCTGGAAATTAACACAGGAAAAACAAAAATAATGACTCAGACGAGAAGAAATATAATCCCACAAAAACATTATACCTGAAGATGGCATTGAAACGGTTGGAAAGTTTACATACGTGGGAGTAGAAATATATGTCGACGGATCAGAAAATGGAGAAATACGGAAGAGAATAACGCAGGCAAACATAGCTTATTTTGCCCTCTCCCATATATTTCGGTCTAAAAGTGTCCACCAAAATACAAAGATGAAAATCTATAAAACTTTAATTCGATCAATAACATGCTATGGCAGTGAAGCCTTGGTCCTGAAAGAAACATCCAAAAACAAACTCGACACATTCGAAAGGAAAGTACTGAGGAGAATACTAGGACCTGTGAGGGAAAACGGAATCTTCGGAAGTCGAAACAACAACGAACTTTATCAACTTTATAAGGAAGCACCCCTGCCAGACTCATTAGAATACAAAGAATGCAATGGGCTGGACATGTGATAAGAATGGGAGAGGATAGGCCACCAAGAAGAGCACTGAATGCTAGAATGCAGGGAAAGAGACCGGTTGGAAAGCCAAGAAAGCGCTGGGAAGACACAGTAAACAGCGACGCACAAGCCCTTTTAGGAGTCCGTGTATGGAGAAAAGCAGTCACAGACAAGCAAGGGTGGGGGCAAAAAATAAAGGAGGCCAAGGCTCAATTTGAGCTGTAGTGCCGTAGGAGAAGATGCGACCACTGGTCTAATTACTGTTTTGTAGATTCTAAACTTAGACTAACGATTCAGTAACTTAACATTTAGATATGTATATAAAAATATATTATAAAATATGTATTTTAATGCGTATATCTTATTGATACGTATGTAATATATATACTTGTACAATTTTTGTTACTCCATTTATTCGCGCTCCCATTTCTTTAATCCCAATTGGTACATCTCATTTCAGACTACTGTTACTTCATCAGTAAGAACTGCTAAAGCCTGTGTAGGGTATTGTAAAAGCCTACCATGTCCCAGGCATGTCTAATTAAACACAAATCAGGCGATCGCGTTGGCCAAGCTAAATGGTTGATATGATGCCGTAAAAGTTATCGGATGTCTGACAATATATAATCTGGCATTCTCTTGTTAAAAAATCGAATTTTGGATGATGTTAAAGTATGGAATACGATGAGGCTCCACTACTTCTGAATATAGCACACCATACCATAACTCACACAGTTTAGTGATAGTTGTTCACTCTGTCAAATTGTGGATTACGTCTGTCACTACGTAGCCTATTACTCTTGCTCGAATACCGTGCATTCCCAGATATAAGCCAGGTCCCACAGAATTCTTTCTCTACACCAGATCAAACATATACGCCGATGTTCAGCTGTAAGATATAGCACCCAATGTGGACGATAAGAACAAAAGCCCAAATGTCGTATTCGGCGCTATATCATACGTATACCAATCATCCTTCCATGCTCTTCAAACCACTGCTTTGCGATGGCTCGAGTACTACTAAATCTGTCTTTTAGAGCTAGGACATCGTTGCAAAACAGCGTTCAACTTTCATTCAGTTGCCATCTAACTGTCGTCATGTAGATACACAACAACTCAATTTGTTGGGAAAGCCATAGTTTACCGAAGGGCATAATTCCTTATAAATATTATCCATCCTATGGAATTTCAAGTAAATGTGCATTTATAACATAATTATATAGGTACCATTTTAAGGGTTCTCACCCTGATATTTCTTTGGTGGCTCAGCTAGTATTTAACCTGTTTATTTTTAACACTGATGATGATTTTGTAAACAATCAAAAACGTTCTCTGATGTTACCCTTAAAGGGATTTTAATAAAAGGTTTTATACCTTTTATAAAGAATTTTTCAATAAAATTTTTGTGATTGATGGTATAGAGCCAGCTACAGGAAAAATTATTTCTTTAACTTGTGAATTTTTTAATATAATTAAGCTGCTGTGTGGAATTCCTAAAATCAAAATAGTTAAATGTAACAGAATAATAAATTTCAGCTTATTCTTAAAGTTTAAAGACCACATACTGTTCCTAATTTAGCGTCATCTCATTTACCAACTCTCTTGTCCCGAATTTCATGGGTAGTATATAGGGTAACAATCGCAGTGGTTAAAACAAACAATATTGCTGCACAAAAGTGATTGCAAAATAGAGAACAATTCTTGTGCATTAGCACATATATGTCCAACATAACTGGCCATATTTTTATTCAATTTATCATAATATGTCAAGATGATGGATATAGAAAACAACTATACAAAACTATTTCTCGAAATATACCACATCCACGAAACTAAAAATCAATTAAGTCTAAGATAGCTATCTGCAAGTTACGTGACATATATTGTAATATTTTAAAATTCTGAAAAACCAACATTTCCAACAGCTGGTGTGTTGCCCCAAATGGCACATATGAAAAAAGACCCAAATCAGTGTGGCCTTGTACTTTCGTTGAACAATATGTATTTCCGATATAATTTGCTTCATAAATTAAAATAAAGCATTTCGTAAGTTATAATATTGCGAATGTTATGATTGTATCTAATTGTTAGTTAATTTAGTATTAGTGCAGTCACTGGAGGTTTTCACCTGAGATTTCGTTGATCCTCCATCGATTCTCACGAAAATTGGTGAGTAGTTAGAGGATACATCAAGAAACAAAGGTGACATGATATCAACTTGCACTTTTACCCTGGGGGTGGATGCCACCCCTTCTCTGGGGTGAAAATTATTTTATAAAAATAATACCATAAATCGATAGCGGGGCGAATTCTAAGCAAAATTTGTTATATAAAGTTATATTAATATAAATCAATACTTTTTGAGTTATTAAAGATTCAAGATTTTACTTTATCGTAAAAAAATGCATGTTTTAAAGCAGTTTTTTACGTATTACTCAAAAAATATAAGCTTATACAAAAAAATTGTTATTACAGAAATTGAAGATAATAAAAAATTGAATGCACTTCTCACTTAAAAAACTAAACTAATCTTAATTCAAAGTGTGTTATGGGTAATTGAATGTATATTTTTTACGGTGAGTACTCAAATCTAAGTATTCAAGCTTAAATAACGAGAAAACGATGCATTTTATATAATATACCTTCTAAGCACTTGTCAAAGTACTTCGAAGTAACTATCAAATGAGCTCCAGAAGTTAATACCAACAAGATTGAGCAAGTTATGATGAAAATAAGACAACCCATTCGAATTTTTTAGGAAAAAGTGAAAAATTAAACAGACGCCACTTCTACAAAAATTTAAATTTATAGTAATCCTTACAAGAATTTCTTTATATTAGTATAAGTAATGATTTCAACAATTTTGACCGGTTTAGAATTCATATTTTTGAAAAAAAATGTATGATTTAAAAAATCAGAATTTTTAAAATTATCGTAATTTTAATTTTCTTTTGATAATAACTCTACAAATATTCAACATACGAAAAAAATCATAAATAACTAAATTTTAGTTTTTTCTGTATTAAATATTATACCTGTTTTACTATTTCTGTAAGGTAAAAAATAACCGAGAGAGAAACGTTTAAATCTTAAATTTTGCTGAGAGAACCATGTAACTGGGGCAATTTAACCTTTTATTTTTAAAAAAGTAAGGGGTCTAAAATATTAAATTCAACAAAGTTTAATAGTACTTAGAATTAACTTTCAAACGGTTTTTAAATTATTCTGATATCTTAAAGATTAACGGAGTTATTTAAAAAATATATAATTTTTTTTAGAAAAATTTTTAAAAGATCAATTTTGAAAAATTTTTGTGCATAAATTTTAATGCTATCAATTTGTTCGGGGCTTATTTGATAGATATTTTTAAGTACTTTGACAAATCTTTAATAAGTTTATGTTATAAAAGGCATCATTTTCCCGTTATTTAAGCTTGAATACTTAGATTTGGGTACACGTCGAAAAAAATTTACATTCAATTACATATCTATAACTCACTTTAAGTCAACATTAAAAGGTTTTTATATTAAGTAGTTTATTTCGTTTTTTATTAGTTTCAATTTTGGTAATAATAACTTTTTTGTAAAATTTTTATAGTTTTGAGTTATTTATAAAAAATCAGCTAAAAACATGAATTTTTCTAACGAAAAATTAAAATTTTTGATCTTTAATAACTCAAAAATTTTTGATTTATTTTAATAACTTTATATAACAAATTTTGCTTAGAATTTGTCCCTCTGTCGAAATATGGAGTTATTTTTAAGACAATAATTTTCACCCTCGAGAAGGAGTGGCATTAACCCCCAGGGTAAAAGCGAAAGATGACACCATGTCACCTTTGTTCCCTGAGATATCCTATAACCACTCACCAATTTTCATGCAAATCGAAAGAGGTTCAACGAAATCGGAGGTAATAGCTCATATAGACCTTCAGTGACTGCACTAATGTATTATAGTATATTCCTGATGAATCTGAAGATAAATAATCAACAAAATAATGAACTCCAGAAATAAATTAATGTAGTTTCAATTTAAGCCTCAGACCTCATTCCTGACTTAACACTATTCCGTAGTATATATTATATATTCTGTTTATGCCGCAGCCAAAGGAAAAATGCTGACTATTAGAGCTATTAAATTTTTTTGTCGGTATAATGCCCATTGAGTAATGTCAATGAAATAATTTCCGCAGAAATTGGAATGAAAACCGCTGTTGTGTAAGCGCGAATTCATTGAATTCATTTGATAAACAAAGCCAAAACATACAATTTGTAGTCCAGAATTGTATGGTAGATAGAGCATCAGAGCAGCAAAAGGTTAACTAGTGGGCTACGCATTGTGGAAAATATCTGTAATCTGATTAATCTCATTAACTAATAATTTTCGGCCAGATTGCCACCCTTCGCAATTCTCGCGTCGCGTCGTCCTGAACGGCGTGATAGGCAATCACATATTTCATCAAACGGTCGGCAGAACGTAAGATACGTTCAAAATTATCTGATTTATGTATGTCTTGGCGGCCACAAGATATACACGTTAATATGTCGGTGTCAATATTTTTTTCCTAATTCTTACCATGCACGATTTTGCCAATTTTGTCCGCTAACTTTAAAATAATATAACAATAATAGCACAAAACATAATACCATAAGAATGGATACCAAGCATAATACCTAATACCTCTCTTCAAAAAGGGAGAAAAATCGGACCCGGAGAATTACAGAGGAATTAATTTACTAAACAAAACATTAAAATTAACAACCACAGTGATAACAAACAAACTGAATAAAATTATAACATTAACAGAAGAACAAGGTTTTAGGTCGGGAATAGCATGCACCGATGCCATATTTATAATGAGTCAGGTTCAAGAGAAGTCGTTAGAATACAACAAACCGGCATATTTATGTTTCGTGGACCTTAAGAAGGCATCTGACAGAGGAAAATTAAAGGATGTTATCCATTTATTGTACGCAAAAAAAGTACCTCTAGGAATAATTAAAACGACCGAAAATATCTACCAGAACATCACAATAAAAGTAAAAGTACAAAAAGAACTAACTGACCCAATTGAAGCTGGCATTGAGATAAGATAGGGGGATTCCCTGAGTACTGTATTGTTCAACCTGATCATTGATGGAATAATAAAAAAAATAAGAACTAAAAAAGGATACCAAATGGGAAACACCAACTTAAAATAATCTGCTAGGCAGACGATGCAATACCAATTAAATATAACCGCTAGAAAATTAACACTTTAATTGCCCCAAAAAACACCATGCATGGTTATAACAGCATATCTACTAAGACGTAAATCAGAACTGGAGGGTCATCTAATAGAACAAGTCATGGAGTTTAAATATCTAAGGATCATACTATCTAGCTACGGAAAGCTCGAAACAGAAGTGGAAGATCAAGTGAATATACCAAAGAGAGCCACAGGTTGACTGAATGAAACAATATGGAGAAACAAAAATATCGGAAACTAAATGAAAGGCAGAATTTACAAAACAGTCATCAGGCCAATAACTACATACACGACCTGATAAATAGGGCCGCGTTTAGGTCAATTGACGCCCTAGGCAATTACCTAGTAGCCGCCCTTCCACCATTTTTGCGAAAAAAAAAATTTGCGGAAATTTGAAAAATCATTAAAAATGGATTTAAACAACGATGTGTGTATATACCTATAACAGAAAAAATTGTCATTTCAGTTCGATCACATAAGAGACTTATTTTAAAAAAAAAATTAAAAAAAAAATTTTTTTCTCGACAAAATCGACAAATTGCATGTTCTTGCGTCATACTTGATGAGAAATTATTTTTAATTCTTGACATTTTCGAAAATGACCTTTCAGAGGACACGTTGGCACCTGGGATGCACAAATAAATGTGCAAAGCAATGGTAAAATTAGGTAAAATATCTTTCAATCCACTTAGTGCAGTCGCTGAAGGTTTTCACCTCCGATATCGTTGAACCTCCATCAATTTTCATGAAAATTGGCAAGTAGTTAGAGGATACCTCAAGGAACCAAGGTGACATGATGCCAACTTGCGCTTTTACCGTGGTGGTGAATGCCACCATTTCTCGTGGATGAAAATTATTTTTTTTAATAATTCCATAAATCGATAGAAAGACAAATCCTAAGCAAAATTTGTTATATAAAGTTATTAATATAAATCAATACTTTTTGAGTTATTAAAGATCAAAGATTTTATCTTTTCGTAAAAAATGCATATTTTAAAGCTGTTTTTCACGTAGAACTCAACAACTATAAGCTTTTAAAAAAGAGTTATTATTGTCAAAATTGAAGATAATAAAAGAGCTGAATACACTCCTTGCTTAAAGAACTAAACTAATGTCAATTCAAATTAAGTTATGGTTAATTGAATGTATATTTTTTTCGACGAGTATTCAAATCTTAGTATTCAAGCAAGTATAACGGGAAAGAGATGCATTTTATAAAATATGCCTACTAAACACTTGTCAAAGTACTTCGAAGTACCTATCAAATGAGCTCCAGTAGATGTCAATATCATCACAATTAAGCAGGTTATGATGAAAATAAGAGAAACCTTTAGAACTTTTTAGGAAAAAGTGAAAAATAAAACATACGCCATTTCCACAAAAATTAAAATGTATAGTAATCCTTAGAACAGCTTTTTTATATTAGCATAAATAATGATTTCAACAATTTTAACTGGTTTAGAATGCATATTAAAAAATATATAATTTAAAATAAATCAGAATTTTTAAAATTATCGTAATTTCCATTTTCTTTTGAAAATAACTCAAAAAATACTCAACATACGTAAAAAGTGATATATGTATAACCAAATTTTAGTTTTCTCTGTATCAAATATTTTAGCAATATAACTATACAGGGTGTTTCATTAATAATTGTCCATATAGTAACTGGAGAAACCTTAGCACAAAATACGAAGATTTAACCTAAAACAGATAAATAAAATGTGGTTTCTTACTGAGTTACTGAGTTTTATCTAAAAATTTAAAAATTATTTCTGCTCAGAATTTTAAGACTATTCGATGTATCCTTTTTATTCTCGGCAGAAAGTGTAAATACTATACACCCTACTAAATTATGATAAACAAACGTTTCTAGCTACTACCAGAGGCGTACGACAGGGGATAGTGAATGGTTGACCCTTCTCAAATTCTACGCCACTGTAGGAATTACTATTTTAGTGCCATTTTTAGATTCTCCAATACTTTCTACGTAAATAACAGACTCCTCATTGGTAAAGATAAAATCATTAGTTTTCGAGATATTTGAAGTTAAATATGACCCGGCACAGTTATTTTGATTAATTTATGATATGGTTCATATGATTAAAATTTAAAAATTATTTGTGCCCAGTACTTAAAAACTATTTGGCGTATCCTTATCATACTTGGCAGAAAGTGTAGGTAGTGTACACCCTACTAAATTAAGGTAAATAAACGTTTCTAGCTACTACCAGAGGCGTACGACGGGGGATAGTGTCTGATTGACCCTTTCCAAATTCTACGCCACTGACGAAATATCTATTTTAGTGTAATTTTTTTATGTTTCAATACTTCTTATGTAAATAATATACTCTTTATTCGTAACGATAGAATGATTAGTTTTCGAGATATTTGAAATTAAAAATGAAGCGACACAATACGTTAATCAAAATAACCGTGTCGCTTCATTTTTAACTTCAAAGATCTCGGAAACTAATGACTTTATCGTTACGAAAAAAGAGTAAATTATTTTTATAGAATGTATTCGAGAATCCAAAAATTGAACTAAAATAGCAATTCCGCCAGCGGCGTAGAATTTGGAAAGGGTCAACCATTCATTTTCCCCCGTCGTACGCCTCTGGTAATAGGCAGAAACGTTTGTTTAACATAATTTAGTAGTTTGTATAGTACCTATACTTCCTGCTAAGTATAAAAAGGATACGTCGAATAGTTTTAAAATGCGGAGCAAAAATAGTTTTTAAATTTTTAGATAAAACACCCTGTAATTCAGTAAGGAATCATATTTTATTTAAGTGTTTTATGTTAAATCTTCGTATTTTGTGCTAAGGTTTCTCCAGTTAGTATATGGACAATTATTAATGAGACACTCTGTATAAAACTATAGGGTAGGTGTATAACTACAGGGTAAAAATTAACCGAGATAGAAACGTTTAAAGCTTAAATTTTGTTGCGAGAACCATGTAACCGGGGCCATTCAACCTTTTATTTTTAAAAAAGTAAGGGGTTTAAAAGATTAAATTTAACGTGGTTTAAATAGTCAATAAATTAACTTTCAAATGGTGTTAAGGCAAACCTGATATCGTAAAAATTAACGGAGTTATTTAAAAAAAAAACAATAACTTTTTTGGAAAAATTCTTAAAAGATAAATTTTGAGAAATATTTGGTGCATAAATTTTAATGCTATCAACTTGTTCGGGGGCTCATTTGATAGATATTTCTAAGTAGTTTTGACAAATTAATGTTTAATAAGGTTATGTTATAAAATGCATCATTTTCCCGGTATTTAAGCTTGAATACTTAGATTTGGATACTCGCCGAAAAAAAATATACATTCAATTACCTATAACTCACTTTTAGTTAACATTAAAAGGTCTTTTCAGTAAGGAGTTTATTTCATTTTTTATTAGATTAAATTTTGGTACTAATAAAATTTTTGTAAAATATTATAGTTTTTGAGTTATTTATGAAAAATCGGTTAAAAACATGCATTTTTCTCACAAAAAAGTAAAATCTTTGATCTTTAATAACTCAAAAAGTTTTGATTTATTTTAAAAACTTTATGTAACAAATTTTGTTTAGAATTTGCTCCTCTATCGAATTCTGGGGATATTTTTAATAAAATAATTTTCACTCCCGAAAAGGGGTGGCATCCACCCCCAGGGTAAAAGCGCAAGTTGACACCATGTCACCTTTTTTCCGTGAGATATCCTCTAACCACTCACTAATTTTCATTCAAATCGATGGAGGTACAACGAAATCGGATAGGAGGTAATAGCTCATATCCACCTTCAGTGACTGCACTAACTCTCTTTAAATATTAAGATATGTCAATTGGTGATTTTATTGTGGTATTCTAATGCATTCCGAATGCATTCATGCATGAATGATGTATCTTTGTCGTCTTTATTTTGTACCGGATTTTCAGCTTCTTTAATAATTTCTTCATTGTTTAATTTTGTCAAATCTGTTAATAACACGAAAACGTTGATAAATAAGTCGATAAGATTCCAGAGGTCTATTCAGGTCTCTTACCAGAGTGTCGATTATAATATAGAATGTGTGAATTTTCATCTCATCATTAGCTGAAAAGTTTAGTTCATCATCGGCCCCCTCGTCAAATTGAATTTTTCTTTTCCTCCTTCTTATTTCTTTATATGTTTTATTTGGGCACAATTTTTTGGCTTCGTTGCAGTAAAGTACATATACAAATATTTTTGTACAGTGTTTGTGCCGCCCTCTCATAATGTGCCGCCCTAGGCAACTGCCTATATTTCCTAATGGATAAAGCAGCCCTGCTGGTAAAGACAGAACAACAATAATCTTAGAAGCAGCAGAGATGAAAACCCTTCGAAAAATCGATGATAAGATACTATGGAACAGGGCTAGAAGTCCAGATATATGACGGAAATGCAAGATGGACAACATTAATAACTGGGTCAAAAACGGAAGAGTCGAATGAAGGGACCACATAAGCTGAATGACACCAAATAAAGTAGTAAGAATGGCGAGAGACGGTTTCCCGATAGGAAGACGATCAGTGGGAAGACCACGAAAACGATGGAATGATAACTTACTGGATCCACATGAAAATCCAGACAGAGTTATGTCTGCCGAAAAAGAAGAAGAACTTTAAAATATACAACTTTACCAATAATAGGTTTATAGCTAGCAACAAAATTTTACAACAGTATAACAGTCAATAATCGAGCAGTCAATAAGTAAAAACATCAAAAACTTGCTTTGACAATAGTATATTATTCAACGAACATGTAATGAAGGATATTACTCACGATTATGAAGTTTGTGACACGAGCCGCAGGCGAGTATGGTTATTCATCAGAGTAAGTAATGTACATTATATGCGAGTAGAATACTATACTTTTTCTACGACCTTTTTTATTTAATTTTAAAAATATAATTATCAACTACTCGAGATTAAAATTATAATTTACAAAAATAAATTTTATTTACCAACAGTATACGGCTGAATACTTTTTTGCCTACTAGTAGCAAATTCTATCTTATTTATTGGAAAAATACGACAAGAAATAGTCAGTTCAAGTTATATTCGTTTCCAGAGATTTATAAGCACAACTTTGTGCCTAATGTCATTGTAATAAATAGGAAATAGCTATTATCGATGGACGTATTTTATAAAATTATAATGGATTTATATTTAACTATATAATATAACATAATAATATAACCATACATCATATCTTATAATATATTTAACACAATATTACTTTTATAAAATAAACACATTATAAGTTATAAATTCCAATAAACAGTTATACATTCATTATAAAAGTAAAAAATATGTGGAGGGGCTAAAATATTAAATTCCTGCCCAGTGTAACGGACTCAAAATTTTTAATTTGCGGAATATGAAAGCTCATAAATAGCTCATCAATCAGCGAAATTTGTTTCTTAACTTTTGCAAGTGTGGGGGGGGGGGGGTCAGCTCAACACGGGTATCAAAAGGATTGAGTTTTGGGAGACCGTTGTAAAAATTTTTGGGAGATATTGTAGCATGTGGAATAAAATGCTGGAGTATCCCGAGTTTCTGCGGAATACCATCAGTATCAGAGAGAATAATAGGTATCTTCTGGGTACTTTCTATTTCCTACTGTCTTCTCATTTGTATATCTAGATCTCTGTAGCTGACGATCTTCTCCTTATATTTAACGCCTAGATTAATATTGCTGTTATACCTATGGCACATCAGTTAGTGTTGTTTGTCTAGTTAATCTAGTAACTATACTAAAATCACAATAAAGATGCACTAGAAATAAATAAACCAAGACACGTTGAATGTTACGAGGAACATTCCCAACTCATGATTTACAATGTATATACATTGTAAATCCCCAATCATGATTTCCAAAGTTTATATATTTTAAATCATGATTCGGGAATGCTCCTTGTAATATTCAACGTGTCTTGGTTTATTTATTTCTAGTGTATCTTTATTATGATTTTAGTATATTTTGAGACCATGTCTAGTATGTGTTACTAGTTGGTGAGCACAGTAAGTCCTAGTTTTTATGATTGGTTTGAAGATTCCCATCTTGTTCGCTAGTTCTTGATTCAGTATATTTTTTATTGACTTATGCCTTTCTTTATGATCATTTCTGACAAATATCTATCAAAACCAGGTAAGATGTTGGATGGTTTCTTGGGCTTGACATCTATGTCGGCATTTTTCGTTATGGACCTGATGGTTTTTGATACTACATTTTAAAAAGTCGAGTCAAGAGTATAAGAAATAAATTTTTATTAGTCGGTTGTGGATTCTCAATTTCTAAAAATTATACAAGCCGGCATCGTGCTACGCATAAGTTCATCGAGCCTCGTAAGTGGTCAGTAAGTCATATTAGGGGCACTTGTGCGACTGAACACCCTAACAGCAGACCTTTGCCAGACTGTGACACAATCTTTTGTGGAAGACGAAAGAATTCGAAACCAAATAGCAACAGTAAATAAACAGAATTATTGAAAGTAAACAAACAGTAACTTACAATCCGAAAGTAAGAAGTCTAAAACGTAATAGCGTGTAATATTTTAATGACAGAACGGACAAAAATACCCTTCAATAAAGAAAAAACAATATTTTTTTTGCGTATTGATACCCTTTTATACAGCTTTACATTTTATTCGGATACACGTATGTGTGATAATACCTCGATAATCATTGTCATTACTTCATGCGATTAAATTTTCCAAGCGTCCTGATTTCAGTGTCCTTTGTTTTGTCGCATTCCGTATTCTAGCCAATAATTTACAATCATTTTCAGGGAGTGCTAGATCTACAAGTGACGGTGTCACTGCAACTCAAATAGTTGTCACATATCAATTCAAACAAGTAAATTCACTCGATACGTGTTCCATGGAAAAATGTGAAATGGTTTTGTCAAATCAGCCTATGGGTTTTTGTTTTACTGTGACTTCCTTTTAGGTTCTTTTGCTTGTATTGTTTTTAAGTGTTTCTCTTTTTTGAAGTGTCTTTTGTTCTACGATTTTTGTTTAACTGAGTTTAGCGCGTCTTCATCGAATAAACGGTTTGAGGATAGATACTTTTTTACTTTCCGCGCCTCACGCTTTTATTTAACGAATGTGTTAGATTTTTTAAATTCTTTACTGAATGTGTGAGATTTTTGTATATTTAATCTGTCTAACAGTTTTTTTCGAATAATCATTTCAGTTTGAATTTTTTTTATTTTTTGCTTTTTAGTTGATTTTTTTATAACATTTTTAATTTTACCCACTCGTAACTAAGAAAAGCGTTTCTTAAAGTTTTTTTTCATATTTTTTATATATCTTCTTTCTTATATATATTGAAATAATTACTATAACTGATGTAAATAAAATTTTAATTTGTTCCTAAGCCATAAACTTTATTCTCATGTAAAATTGACTAAATATTTTAAGAGGTTATTTCAAAGCTGCCCGACCTCATCTTATTTAAAGGGCAAAAGCTTTTATGTTAAAGTTTAGCTCAAACCGCGGCTTTTACTGTAAATAATAAATCTTTTATCAGTAGGCACACTTCCAATTTTATATCCAAACATTATAAATTTTTATTATGGCTATAAAAAAAGAAAAAGAAACCATTCGCAAAGTATCCATTTAGAAACATGACGTATCCACTAAAAAAGTTGTTTCTTGGCGCGAAATGACGAATGATAAGTCTCTCTCGTTGGAGAATTGTTCGGTTTTCACCATTCCCACAGAAAGGGATAAAAGACGTATGGCAACTAGCTTAGTTATGGCCCTTCTCGGGAATTTGAGGGACGCAACCGAGCAGAAGTTACGATTACTTTACTCAAGTGCTTTCGAAAACATTAGAACATCCTGTTTTCAAACATAACTGCTAATAAATACATTGACTGTGCTGGTGTGCTGATAACTTAATTCCTCCTGTTTGATCTTTGAGAGGTTCAACGGCGATATTAGGGAAGTTAATCGACAAGAAAAATATAAAAAAACGAATTAGAAACTTTTCTGATATGGATATAAAACTTCTCGCAAAATTGACGCAATTACTGGAAAAACACTTAAAAATAATAGAAGAAAATAATGCGCAAAAAGTAATTTTTTTCAAGGAGTAAAGAAACACGATATTGACGAAATAACAATGGTATATTACTGGACAACAAGATAGAAACTTTAAACAGAAGGGCACAGTATTTCGAAGGATTATTAAACGATAAAAGCCAACCGGAAACAGAAATAAAACAACAAAGACAAGAAATAGAACAACAACAAAAACAAGTAATAGAACCACAACAAATACAAAAATCGACAAAAATGGAAATAATGGCAGTAATAAAAGAAATAAAAATAATAAAAGTACCAGCAAAAGTGCTAGAAGAGATATTAAAGGTAGGAGGAAATATACTACAGCAAAAAATAGCTTGACTTATAAAGAAAACATGAGAAAACGAAAAAATGCCAAAGCAACGGAAACAGCACACATCTGTCCAATTCACAAAACAGGTAGTAAAACTATCTGTGAAAATTAAAAAGAAATCGCACGGTAAGAAGTTGTATATAAGGCATTTTCAAAAACTATAAGAACCAGAATAAAAACCTATGAATCAGAGATAATATGAGAATACCAGGTTGGATTCAAAGAGGGAATAGCAAGAGCCGATCAAATTTTTATGCTAAAATTATTACAAAACAGTTGTTATGAACAAAGCTTAGGCTTGCATATGGTCTTTATCGATTTTGAACAGGCTTAAGACTCCATCTCACGAAAAAGACTATACGAAGCAATGAGATCACTAGGAATATCAGAGAAACTGATATGATTAGATAAAATGACGCTAACCGATAGAGTCAATAAAGTCATGATAGAAGGAAGTTTTTTAAATCAGTTCAATGTCATCTATCTATCTATATAAGGATTTTTACCGCTGTCGCCGCCTTCCTTCTTTCAACCAACATCTCCAGTCTTTCTGCCATTCTCCGTCTCTAAGGTCTTGTCTTTCCATAGTCTCGTCCACTTCATCCCTCCATGATCTTTGGGGTCTACCTCTTCTTCTCTTTCTGAGGTACTGGTGCTTCACTGGGCGTAACTGAATATCAAAAATTAAAAAATAGAAATTTTACAAAATTTGCCTAATGAAAGGGCACTGGAAATCCGATCATTGTATTCTTCATAAAATTCTGCTCATATTTTATTTCACAAGTTTAAGTCTACCTGTGCAAATAAGAGGTGGGGGTGAGTGGGAATCTTGTTATGAAAAAAGCGCTGTAAGTCCGGTTCTGCTTAATCGATTTTTGCAAACTTGGTCTTGTTAAAAACAGCTCTTTTTCGTCAATGTAATAGTTATAATTTGGAAACAGCCTATTACGTAATATGCCGGCTATGAGGCGCTATTTATTTTTTAGAAATCTAGTTTTCCTTGGAAAATATTAAATGCAAGTATGTATTTTTCTCCTGTATTACAAAATTAGGCCAAATTAGAAATAGAATACCGAAAACCGCATGTCGATACCTCTTTTATATCTCGAGATATCTTAAGAAACGTGAAAATTTTAAACATAACTGTTGCTGTCATATAAGTGGAAATATATAGAAGCAAGTAGTGTGCTATGGAAAAACAAAGAAACATTTTCCAGATGTCACTGTATATAATAAATCAAAACAAAATAAGACAAATAGCACTATAAAATATATCAAAAAAGTGTGTGTACTTTATACAAAAAAAAATTTATACACCTATTATTATGATTTTAACGAAAAAAATAAAAAAATATATTTTAAATTATTTAATTTTATTTTTATTTAAATATTGAACTTATTTTAATACTTAAAAGAATACCAAAAACTAAAAATAACGTTAATACGTAGAATCGTAAAAAATCTAAAAAACGTCAGATTTCCTACCCAATTTTAATGGAAGTATAACTTCTAACGTGCGTACAAAGTACACACAAATTCTATTTTTCTATATTAATAAGTCCAAAAATATATATAGAAACTATTTAAAAAGTCAGTACAACTATAAACCCACTTTTGTCTCTGTTAACAATAAAGACAACTACTTAGTGACGACCTAAATGTTCAAATTGCTGCCCATCATTTTCGATGCAAGCATTTACTATTTCAAGAGTAGATTGAATAGCTGTCTCAATTTCTGTTTTCGAAATACTTTGAATGGCGTTACGTATTTCCTCGATCATGTTTTCTCGAGTAGTGGGCCTAGTTGCAAAAACAATGTCTTTAATTCGTCCCCATAAATAAAATCTATAACAGTTAAATCTGGTGATCTGGCTGGCCAAAAATATAGGCTTCCACGTCCTATCCATCTATCAGCGAATGCCTCATCTAAAAAATCTCTAACCGCTCTGGAGAAATGCGCCGGACAACCATCGTGATGAAAAAACTTGGACCTACGAACTTCTAGCGGTACATTTTCCAGAAGAAGAGGCAATTCATTCCTTAAGAAATTTAGATAGCCTTCACCAGTAACAGCATTATCGAAAATAAAGGGTCCAATTATCTGGCCATCTAATATGCCATACCATACATTTATCGACCACCGACCTTGATATTGTACCTCTTCCATCCAACGTGGATTATTCTGTGACCAGTAATGCGCATTATGATGGTTTACCGTACCATCACTTCTAAATGTAGCTTCATCTGACCACAAAATACGCGACAGCAACTGAGGATCCTCAGATACCATACCTAGCAACCAGTTGCAATAGTATAACCTTCTGTCGTGATCATTCTCATTTAAACTTTGATGCAGTATTA
Organism: Diabrotica virgifera virgifera; assembly: GCF_917563875.1. Classification (NCBI taxonomy): domain Eukaryota; kingdom Metazoa; phylum Arthropoda; class Insecta; order Coleoptera; family Chrysomelidae; genus Diabrotica; species Diabrotica virgifera. Next base: position 45,048,234 of record NC_065452.1, read on the forward strand.
TATGATATGGATGAAATCTAAAAAAAATATGACATAGTATAATAGATAGGTACGACTATTTATACCTTTAATGATTTTACCTGGCTTCTCTCAAAATACATTGAACGGTGGTTCTGCATATTCCTAAGTCTCTAGCTATTGCTCTAATGCTTAAATGGAGATTAAATTGCACATAATATGCCAAGACATTTATGGCATTTTCCTCCGAGAGACCTCTGCCACGTCTTCTATAAACAGGAAGATTCACATTTCCCGTCGTTCTTAAACGGTGAATGAGCCGGTGAAAAACTCTACTACTGGGGTGACGTCTTTGGGGATATTTCGTTACATATATTCTAGCCGCAACAGTTGCATACCTCATGCATTCAAAGAATGTGGCTATCATGTCAAATGCTTCTTCATTTGTAAGAATCATTTTGAATTTGACTCCGAATAAATTTTATATAAAATTTAATATAAACAAACCGCAACAAACCATCAATGAACAAATTTTTATGTTTTACTGATTTGACACATAATTTGACACATGATGACTTTTTGAAGTTAATACTTCTAATCGTTCTATTTTTTCCCATAGCACACTATTTGTTTCCATTTTGACTTCCTTAACTTAGTTTACCGGTGACAATAACGGTTAGGTATTTATCTTAGTTGGGAATAGGATAATTAGTATTAAAATATAATGAAATAAAAATTAAAAATTTGTGAAAAAAATCTGACTTTTTACATTTTCTATGATTCATCGAGAGAAAAGCAAATGCGCGGATGCAACAATTCATAAAAAAATTACATATTAACGCTATTTTTAAATATTGGTATTATTTCAAGTAGTAAAATTAGTGTAATATTTAAATAAAAATAAAATTAAACTGTTTAAAATATATTTATTCCGTTAAAATCATAATAATAGAAGAATAATTTCTTACGCGCGTACAAAGTATACAATTTTTTGTTATATTTTATAGTGTGATTTGTCTTATTGTTGTTTTGATTCATTATATACGGTGACATCTGGACAATGTTCATTTGTTTTTTCCATAGCACACTACTTGCTTCTATATATTTTCACTTATATGACAGCAACAGTTATGTTTAAAATTTACACGTTTCTTACGATATCTCGAGATATAAAAAAGGTATCGATATGCGGTTTTCGGTATTCTGTTGCTAATTTGGTCTTACTTTGTAATACAGGAAAAAAATACATACTTGTATTTAATATTTTCCAAATAAAACTAGATTTCTAAAAAAAATAGCGCCTCCTAGCCGGCATATTAAGTAATAGGCTGTTTCCAAATTATAACTATAAAAATTACGAAAAAGAGCTATTTTCAACAAGACCAAGTTTGCAAAAATGGATTAAGCAGAACCGGACTTACAGCGATTTTTTCATAACAAGGTTCCCACTCACCCCACATCTTATTTGCACAGGTAGACTTATACTTGTGAAATAAAATATGCGCAGAATTTTATGAAGAATACGATGATCGGATTTCCAGTGCCCTTTCATTAGGCAAATTTTGTAAAATTTCAATTTTTTAATTTTTGATATTCAGTTACGCCCTCTAGAGGTGGACTTACAATTACGAAAATAATTTCCACGCTTTTCTCGAGGCAACTTTTGTTATAAATTTTTTTTTCCCAAAGCTGTAGTATAAACGGTTCCTGAGATATGGCCGAGAGTCATTCTTATTGGGACACCCGGTACAATCTGCTCTCCTTCAGACAAAATGCACGATTCTGAACAGAAGATAGCAGTGCATAGGTTTTGCAGATGACTTGGGGTTTCTGACATATTTAAGAATAGAACTTTAAAAAATGTGAAGAAGAAGCTAGAAAATATGGACTGACTATAATCCAAGAAAAACCAAGTATATGGAAATGAGAGGAAAATGCAGAAGAAAATAATATGTATATATTATTTTATTTTTATGAATAATTATAAAATACAAGAAAATCTTATATGTTATGAATATAACATTAAAAACTAAAAAATATACTAAATGTTGTCAAAAGTAGAGACAATGTCACACACATAATGATTATGTTTTTATTTTTAAAAATAGTAGAAAATAGTTGGACTTTCAAATAAGAAAACTATACTGGTTAATACGACGGGAACTCAACTATGGAGAACAGCAGCTAGATCCAGTATCGACATGGTTGAAAGATTACAATCAAAATTCCTCCGAATGATAACTAATTCTCCATGGTCCGTTCCAAACAAGACGATTGCACGAGACCTCAAAAGGTTAACTGTCAACGAAGAAGTCAACAAACTCTGCCATCAATATGAACAGAGACTAAAAAACACCCCAATATTTTAGAGCAAAACTTAACGAAACAAATATTTGGACGAAGGTTCAAACCAAAGACGCCAACCAAACTGTTAACTACACTTCTCCAACAAATTAACGAACCACCTTAAAAATTTTAATGTTTAGAGTTTGCTAAACCTGTTGTCCGATTTAAGTGATTTTTTTGACATGTTATAGCCTTATTCTTTAACAATATCGCTGTAATAATATTGTTGTTAGACTGATAAATTATCATTGTATACAGGGTCTAAAAATCAAACTGTGATCCAACAATTATGGACTTGTTTGTGAGACCTGTTTGTAAACACACGTTTTATAATTTACGGTCGATTTAAACAAATTACCGCTAAATAAAAGCCTTTTAATAGTTAAGTTTTACTAGTGCAGTGACATAAAATACCAAGAACAGCAACTGTGAGTAAATTTTTAATATTAACTGCATCCAGACGATTTTTGTTAGGCTGATTGAGGTTAGATATCAGATACACTAGACTGAAAAGTAATCAGCTAGTAAAAACTCGCCTAGCGAAATAAAGAATTTTTAACAACAAAAGGCAGGGTCGGCCTGGGAAAAATGTTTTGGACAATAATTATATTTAACAAAATAACTTAGCAAATTTGAGTATTTTAAAAAAAATGTCACAACCAACATTTACAAATCAATCTTCATCCACCAACACTCACCCAGATAATAATTTAAATAATATGAACACCTCCAACACATCTTATGCAAGCACTGTCTCAAAAAATATCTACAAGTATCCTAACAAAGACCAGGCACTTATCTTCGGCTCCATTCAGGGAGCAAAACTTCAAGATTATCTTCTCCAATTGGGACCTCTGGTAAAACCAATAAACATCATTTTCTGTAGCAGAATTTCACACAACAGAATATGTGTTTATCTAACCAGTAAATCACTGGTTGATGAGTTTTTAATTAATCATGGTCAAATTGTTGTTAATAATGAAGTCATCAAAGCAAGACGTCTAATTTCACCAGCAGACAGACTAGTATTATCGAATGTAAGCCCAACGATCCCACACGAAACTCCTGTAACCTTACTGGAAAATATTGGATTAAAATTAGTTTCTCCAATAAATTTTCTTAGAATAGGTGCATCAAATCCAGAATACCAACACATACTCAGCTTCAGAAGACAGGTGTATATCGCTCCTTCCCCAGATATTACCATACCCGAATTCTTAGAAATAACACATGATAATCTATCATATCATATCTTTTTAGCCCTAGACAGTCAACGCTGCTTCACCTGCAAATTATCGGGTTATGTTGCATCCCAATGCCCTTCGGGCAATATTAACCCACATTCCCAACAATCATCACAACCCACACATAATGTTCCAATATCTCAACCGGATGAAACATCTCCTAACGACTTAAATTCCCACTCAATAAATAATATTCTACCCGAAAGTTCCTCAGTAGTAGAAAATTGTGCAAAAGTCGCCAATACTGCTTTGATCACATCCAATCCGGTAACAAATCCAGATCACACTGCTCAATCTGAAAATATCCCAACCTCGGACAAAACTACTAAGTCAACAACTTCATCCGCAACAAAACGAACAGCTGAAGATATGACCCCAGCCACTCCAGAAGAACAAATGCCACCCAATACTTCTACCTTCTCTCTTCCCCAAACAGTCGTTCAGAAAAACAAAAAACCCAAATCTAATACATTAGATCAAGAAATAGAACTTACTGAATCTATTATAAACTATATTGACTCCCATTCTCCTCCCTTCATAATCAACAGCCAGCAGCTTAAACAGCTCCTAGAAAATACATACGGATCGAGGGATGTTCTTAGCATTGCGGAAGACTTCACAGAAGATATTCCAAAACTAATAGATATGTTAGAAGAATTTCATCCTCACGCAAACACTAAGAAACTAAAAACTCGTGTCACAAGGCTAAAAAAGAAATTACTAAAGCAATCCCAAGATGTAAGTGATACCCAATCTGATATCTCAAATACATCTCAAGATACCCAATAAATACATTCGAGTCATTACTCCAGTGGAACTTAAATGGGTACTATACCCGTTTAAATATGCTACAGCATATCATAGCCCTCCATTCTCTGGACATATTGTGTCTACAAGAAACTCACTTCCGGGACGAAAATGTCCACAAAATGAGGGGATACAATGAATTCGTTAAAAACCGAAATGTACAAGTTGCGAGTGGCGGCGTAGCCATTTACGTCTCAAAGAATCTACAAGCAACACAAATTAGAATAAATACAAACCTAGAAGCGATAGCCGTAAAAATTAAAGCACAACTAAATTACACCATCTGCAACATATACATTCCTCCTAACCATTATTTAATTGAGGATGAACTGGAGTCTCTAGTTAATCAACTTCCAACTCCTTTCATTCTTCTAGGAGATTTTAATGCCCATAATTACTCCTGGGGTTCTCAAAAAACAGACAGAAGGGGACGAATTCTATCAAACATATTCAACACCTTGAACATAAGTTTACTGAATGATGGCAGCAATACTAGATTCAATATAGCTACTGGCAATTCTTCTTGCATCGATCTTTCATTATGTAGCCCAACTATTAGTCCTTACCTTGAATGGAGAGTTATGGATGACTTACTAGGCAGTGACCACTTTCCTATAAAATTAACGAATTCAACTATAAAAGACAAAATATCAAACGGAGATAGTATCCATCAGAAATGGAAAATAAAGAAAGCCGACTGGAGTTCTTTCTCAAAAACCATTGAGAATAACATATACAAAATTAATGAGTGGAAGGACGCAAATACAGCAGTAACTCAACTTAACGAAATAATCATAAAAGCCGCTGAATTTTCAATAGGAAAAACAAAACATATCAAGAAATTTAAACTTGTGCCTTGGTGGAATGACGAATGTGCCGAAGCAATACAAAACAGCAAATCTGCTCTAAATAGATGTAGGAGGGAAAAAAGCGCAACAAGTATAATTGAATACAAAAAACATAGGGCAAAAGCAAGATATATTACCAACAAAAGTAAAAAAGAGTCATGGAAGAAGTTCGTAGGAAGCATAAACAGAAACACTACAATATCATCGGATGGAGGAAGATACAAGCTATTTATGGAAACAAAACTTACCATGTCATTAAAGCATTAGATTATGACGGCAAACGAATAAACCAAACAAAAGAAATAGGTGAAGCATTCGCAGACTATTATCATAGGCTTTCCATAAACAGAAATATAACTAATGATAACATTGCCCTCCCTACGGAATTCACAGAGCTGGAAAACCTTAATTCTCTAAACAAGCCACTGACAAAAGAAGAAATGGAGGAATCTCTCTCATCACTAAAAGACAGTTCTTCTGGTCCCGATGACATCCCTCCAGTTTTTCTAAAAAATCTCCCAGAAACGGCGAAACAAATCCTGCTTAATATCTTTAATCACATGTGGAATAATAGTGACTTCCCCTTAATCTGGAAGAAAGCAACAATCATCCCCATACTTAAATCTAACAAATCTTCACTCTTGCCTGAATCTTACAGGCCAATCTCCCTAACCTGCTCCATGAGTAAATTGCTAGAAAAAATAATCAACAAGAGACTAATATGGTTTTTGGAAACTCACAAATTATTAATTCCCGAACAATCCGGATTTAGACCATCTAGAAGCACACTTGATAACATTATTGACCTAGAAAGTCATATTCACGAAGCATTTGCTACTAAAGATAAATGTCTAGCAATTTATTTTGACATTAATAAAGCCTTTGATTCTACATGCCAAAAAATCATCCTAAATAAACTACATCACTGGGGATTGAAAGGCAATATAATAAATTTCATACGCAATCTTTTATCTCAAAGAGAATTCCAAGTCCGAATTTCTGGAACAATATCATCAACCAAGAAACAATTAAACGGCACACCACAAGGATCAATTCTCAGCCCAACTTTATTTTTAATTGCTATGAATGATGTCTTAAAAGATTTAAAGAAACCAGTTGTAGCCAGACTTTACGCAGATGACATGATCGTGTTTGTCAAGGGAAGATGTCTTAGCACCATGGCTCAAAGCCTTCAGCAATGCATAACATCCTTCGAACGTTGGTCTATAATGTCTGGGTACAATTTCTCCCCAAACAAAACAAATTGCATATTATTCTCAAAAAGAATCATACCAGAGCAGCATCGACCATCAATATTCCTATTCACGGTGTGCAAGTACTTGGAAAGGGAAACGAGAAACGACCGTGCGCAAGTCGCGGAGAAATATTGCAACTACCTTAAATAATTCATATTGTCAATTGAAATTGTCAAATTGACGTATATTTCATACCTTCTGTCATTGAAGCAAAAAAATTATATATTGCTCCACAATATTGATATGATATGCAATTATTATATAAAGGTAAATTTAATTAATTGTATTTTGCTTGCAGTACTGCATTTTAATAACTAATTTTATTTACTACATACAATTGTTTATGTTTGTATAACATAACCTGCATCTTATTTTTTCTTCTTATTATTTTTTTGGACTATGGCCTTGACAATTATCCAGCAACCAGGACTAATATAATTGGCCAATATAATTAAAAGTGCGAATAAAAGTACAGAGCGTAGAAATAGAGGTCGCTTTGCCGAACTTGCACGGTCCCAATACAACCAGAAACTAAGCTATACTCCACACATAAATTTTCTGGGCATGATATTCGACGAACGTCTGTCGTGGAAAAATCATATTAAAACACTAACTCTTTCTTGTCAAAAGGGCTTAAATTTATTAAGATGCTTAGCAAACAAGTCTTGGGGATCTGATGGTATAATGCTGCTAAAAATATACAGAAGCCTTATTCGATCGAAAATTGATTATGGATGTATTGCATACACCTCTGCTCGCCCTTCAATATTAAAATGCTTAGATACTATACACAACACCGCAATAAGAATAATTCTAGGGGCTTACAGGACAACGCCTGTAGAAAGCCTATACTGCGAACTGGGCGAACCAGCTCTATCTTTCAGACGACAAATTCTTAGTTTATCCTATGACTCTAGAATAGCATCAATACCATCAATTCCTGCTCACAAAAACACGTTCTGTAATCGTTTCAAATCAACTTTTCAAGATAGCACCTCTCCACCACCCTTTTATGTTAGAATTCACCGGTATATCGACGCTGCCAAGCCAAAACGGCATAAACGCCAAAATGACCACTTTTTAGTTAGCTGCACTAAAAAATAGGATTTTAATTTCCGCACCAGACAGTCAACGCGGAATAACCGCAGAAAAAGTGAAATAGGTGTAATATAGGTTTAAAATTTTTATAAACGCCAGTCTAGTCACGCACGTGAACACCGACGTGAACACCGATTGACATAATCGCCAGTGCCCGTAAGATTATCATTGTGTACATTTCGGTCCAGTAATAATAGTAAAGGTATGTATTTTTACAATTTTTATGGATAAGTAACATGGTATTATCTACTTTTGCAATATTTTCAATTTGTATTGATTTTTGAAGCGTAAACACACTAAATTTCTTTAAAAACTATGAGGCGTTTATGCCAAAACCACATATTTACATCGTGGTTGACACAAATGCCATTCCTCAATGGTATTCTTATGCAGGTTTCTTATTTAAAAATTGCGCAAATAAAAAGTTTATTTTAAAATATTCTATTGTAACTTTGTACTAGTGTGATGAACAATTCATTTTGTATTACAGCATAGAGTTCAAATCAATTTTATATAACTAAAAATGGCGATCGATTTTTGGCGTTTATGCCATTTTTTTGTTGCACATGAATAGCAGAAGTAAAAAAATAATGGCCTAACTAAATGAAAATAAAACATATACCGAATCAGTAAAAAATTATATACTGACTGACAATAATCCCCCTATATTTCCCTTAGAGGTTTATGACATTTATAATGCCAACATTGCAGAAGCTTTTAGCAATGACATTATCATCTTTGAGGAACCACCAGACGTTGCAGTAGAAGAAGAAATATTTAGTCACGATCTCACATCATGTTTCAACTTAGCAGCAGATAATGGTTTGGATGCCGGTATAAGTAGTGATCAAAATAAGGAAAATACAAGCAATCAAATCAATAAGGATGTTGAACCAAATATTGACAGTGATTATGAATTAGAATCCACTACTTATTATTAGATATCCACTTTTAAGTATTGTATATTTACTTTTAAGTATTTCATCCTAGCACCAAAACATGTTTAAAGAATTTAAAGTTTTGTTTTTAACTTAGAATGTATTTTTGATTAATAAAAAATAAACCCTATCAAAAATCTTCGTAATTTCATCATTTTTCTTGTTGGCATAAACGACAATTTTTGATTTTCGTTTCTTTTTTTATTAATGGCATATATCCCTTTTAAGCGCCATATTGACTAACCTTACAACGATGCTATCGACACAAACGCCAGAGGTAAGTTTGGCATATTCACCAATGTTATATCTTGATTGGACATAAGCGCCATTTTATAGTTTTTAATTTATTTCAGACAGTATTTTCAGCCACATTAATGTTCACAATATATTAAAATTTGAAAAAAAATCCCCAATTTTTTTGAATCACTGTGCAGATAAGCAGAATTGGTAAAAATAAAAATAATCAGTTTTTTGTGTTTCCTGAAAAATCAAGTTAATGTCGTTTATGCCGTTTTGGCTTGACAGCGTCGATATATCAACGTTAAATCTCCAAAATTTCCCCAGAACGTGGTTAATGAATGAACACAGCATTCCTCCATGGATTATCAGAACCCCACATGTAAACACCCAATTGACGAAATATAATAAATACGATACCAATCCACGTCTTATATATCAAAATTATAAACAAATAGTCGCAAAATATAAAAATTACACCCACTTATTCACTGATTCGTCTAAGTCTTCCCAAGGCGTAGGAGCAGCAGTATACATAAACAATGAAACCAAATATTTATTTAAGCTTCCCAGCTCCTACAGTATCTTAAATGGTGAACTTTATGCCATATTACAAGCGTTGAAGTACATTTCCAATGCACAAACCAAACACTCCTTACTCCTTAATAATATCTGACTCACTCAATTCACTGAGACTCATACAACAAACCTTCACGAAAAATCCTATAGTCATATTAATCAAAGAAATATTGCACAGTCTGCATCAAACAGACTCAAAAATAGTTTTTCTATGGGTTCCCTCTCATTCTGGAATCGAGGGAAATGAAAACGCTGATCGTTGGGCTTACACAGCTGCGCAATTACCATCATTGGCAGAACAATCAATTCCAGCCGCAGATACAAAACAATTACTAAAATCAATGACTCTCAATTTATGGAATGAAAAATGGAAAACATCTACGAGCAAGTTAAGAGACGTTAAAGAAGATACTGGTCCATGGAATCCACATAAAATGAACAGATCGAACCATAACTTACTGTTACTGGACACTGTAAACTTACTCATGAGCATCTCATTACCCATACCGAAGCACCAAAATGCAGAAGGTGTAATATACCATTATCAGTAAAACATGTGCTAACAGAATGTGATGAATTTGCCGCTTACAAACAATCTATATCTGGTTATTCAAACAATATGAAAGACATTCTTAACCTACAAACCGACTGTAAACCTCTTTTTCAATTCCTTAATAAATGTAACCTAGCAAGTAAGATTTAATTGTACACAATTTCATACTTTTGTAAACTTATTAATTGTATTCTCGTTACACCGCTGATGACCTTCGTGGTTAATGCGGTTATTTCTAAATAAAAAAAAAACCCAATTATAGCCTCATAATTCTCTTAACATTCTGTTTTTTGATTAATTCGCCTATGTTGGATAATAAAAAAGTTAACTTAGATTACGTAAAGGTTAAAAGTTATTTTAACAACTAGCCTTGTTTTGCATTAATACAATGTCTTTAAATAAGTTTGGCAAACTTTAAAGGACAATCCTGTATGAAAAAATAATTACAATTTGCTATATAAACATTATTTTGCTCTAAAACCCGTCAAGTACATTCTGAACATGTTTCAAGTCACTGAGGATCACATTCGTAAGACCCTGTATCGAATATTTTTTTTGTTCTTGTTCGAACTCGGTGCACTGAGTGAGAATATGCTGAACGGTTAGTGATTCACTGCACTTTTCGCAAACACTTGATGTCTCTAAAGCCATGAGGTGTCCATGTGTCAACCGTGTGTGACCAATTCTGAACCTGCGAATGATTAACTTGTCTCTTCTGCTTAAGTAAGGTAGCTGAAAGGTTTCGACTTTAGGTTGTATTTTGTATAATTTCGAGGTTGATCTCTTCCATTGGTTTTGCCAGGATTTTTTGAATAGGGACCTGAAAAGTGATTTTAGATCTGATGATAGTTGAACGGGCTTGATGTCTGATTTGGCTGTAATTGCTTCCTTTGTAGCAGTATCGGCGGTCTCATTGCCTGAAATTCCAACGTGTGAAGGAGTCCAGATTAACGTTATATGTGTTCCAGAAGAAATGAGACAGTTTGTTTCTTCGTGTATGGTGTGAACTAATGGATGTTGGTAGTATATATTTTTAATTGAGTCGATGGAGGACATCGAATCAGTACATACTGCAATGTTTTTGGTTATAGTTTGGCTAGATAACCATTTTCATGCTTGGAGGAAGCCATATAGCTCTCCTGTATGGATGGAGTGGGATGCTGGAAGGCAGAAGAACAGTATTTGCAGTTGTTACAGAATATCCAACCCCTGTCGCAGTTTTAGATGCATCTGTGTAGAGAATGTCATCGTATGAGTTTGTGTTGACCAGCTTTAGGAACCATTGTCTCAGAATTTGGCTATTGGTTTCATTTTTGGGATAGTTGTTAAGCGAAAGGTTAATTTTTGGGATGTTGTTAATCCAGGGAGGAGTTGATGATATTATATGAGTTTCTGTTACTGATAAATTAACAGGTCGTGAAAGAGGAAGTAAAATTTGAGGTAGTGTCTGATATTTATTATTGGGCGTGCAGTTATAGGGTTTACAAATTAGTTCATATACAGGGTTATTTCGATTCAAAGGCACCCTAGTAAAGTATGTCAGAAGCAATTGTTGCCTACGAAGTGAAAGAAGAAGTTCACCTGCCTTGCAATGAAGGCTTTCGGTGGGACTGGATCTAAAAGCTCCAAGACAGATTCGTTATGCGGTATTCTGAATAGTGTCAAGAGTTTTTACATAAGAATTTGATGCTGAAATGTATCCAAAGCATGCATAATCTAAAGGAGAGCGAATGAGAGATCTGTACACCTTAATTAGGACGTCCTCATCAGCTCCCGATTAATGGTTTGCTACTAGAGATTTTAATAAATTTAATCTGGTTGAGCAATTAACTTTGACATTTGAAATCTGTGGTTCCCATGTTAGTCCATTATCAAATATTAAACCTAGTATTTTGTATTCATTACATACCGTGAGCAGAGTACCATTTAATGCAATTTGAGGTGATATAATGCTACGTGTTCTTCGACTTCATTTGAGTACTTTTGATTTTTCAGCAGAGAAATTAATACCAAAATTTGAAGACCAAGAAGTTGGTACATTTATTGTATTTTGGATTAAATTTGTAGTTGTCAACGCATCTTTACCGCGGCAATATAAAATGAGGTCATCTGCGTATAAGTTGTACTTCACTGGGCTATGAATATTATTGCAAATATCATTGATAATGATTTTGAATTTGAACTTAAAACTGAACCTTGGGTACTCCGTTTTCTAATTCGTTGGATTGTTACCTACCTGGATTGTGAAATGCATGTTGCAGAATCCCCAATGTCTATTCATTTATCGTTCTGTTTGCCTTGCAAATTGTAGAGGGCTCGGATACAGCTTGTTGCCAAAATTTTACTTTCCAGTGTAAGACATCGATAGTGCTCCTCTTCTTTAGATTTCTGGTTGTTTCTTTATTTCTTGTTTAAGATAAATAGTGGACCAAAAAGGGGCTACCTTTGTTATCTTTAGGCCAATAGAGAAACCGACTATCTTGCTTTTCACGTTCCGTATTGTCTTTAAATTTCTAAACTCTAAATGGTTACTAGATAAACATTTGATGGGTGTAGCACGTTGCGTCAAATTCTCATTATAAGTTTTGTTTTAGTTAACTTTTTATAATATACCTCCTCTAAGACATTCTCGCCAATCTTGAAGAACTAGAATTATTTTATTCTTAATAAAGCCTAGCGCCTTCTTAATCGCTTAGAAAATCAGTGAAACGGTTTCAAAGTAAATGAAAATTTTACTTTGTGCCAGATTAAATGCACAAATACAACTGATGGAAAGTTTGTGGCAGGGAATACTGCGACGAATAAAACGTAATGAGAGGCTGAAAGATTTGGGACAAATAAATTCACTTCTAAAATAAAAATACGCGAGGAAATTTTAGATTTCAGGTGACCATAAATATAGAATTTGGAAAATCTTGTTAATAATTATGTTCTTAAAATTATTCACAGCGTTATTAAATTTCGAATAATTGTATTATACATATACTAGAGAAACAATAATAAAAAAACATAAAAAATATTTTTAAGAAACGCTATTTTAGAAAAAAAATTTCTTCATTTTAAAAACAAGAGAATTCAAGCATTTTCCGTTAAAATCGTTTTTTATTTAAATAATTAATAAACAAAAAATGTTTTATTGACTATTCATGTATTGTTCCCGCGAATGCATATTTCTGCACATTTTTAGTTATTTTCATTGAAGAAAAGGCAGTCAAATTAACGTACAAAAATTTGACCCAAACGATTGAACTAAAGACAAGCGTTTAATTAATTAATACGACAAAACGAATTCTAATGTTAATTGTAGCACAAAACGTCTCTACCGGTGGTTTTTCTAAGACTACGATAAAAACGCGAATTTTTTTAATTCGAGTTTTGGTTGAAGTTTCGTTTCGTATCGTATTGAAATTTGACAGGAATAAACGCCGATTGGACAAAATTAACGCACCACTAATATTTTTCTCAATAATCTTTATTCATTGATAATTTACTGTACGACAAGTTGCCTATGGACCTTGTTTGACAGTGACAAATGTTATGTAAGCTAATAATAGTCTTGTTTTAACAATAATTTGTATTAAACTTCGTTTTAGACTAAAAGTGAGTTAAACTTTTCATAAAAAGTGCCGATTATAGCAAAGTGCTTGTGAGAAACAACCTTTTTATTGTGATATTTTTCATCACATGCATGTTTGGAAGTTCATTAGCATAAAAATCAAATAAAAAAGGAACCGCCAAAGAAATTTGTCAATGGAGGAGGCAGTGAGAGCATCGACTCTCCTAGATGAAGGATATTCAATGCGATACGTTGCAGGTTTGTTAGGAAGATATCATTCCAGCATCAGTCGCAAGGTGAGGCGATATAATGAAACAGGGTCGTACCATCTAAGACCAGGGCAAGGGCGAAAACGTTGCACTAATCAAATTGATGATCGTTTTTTGAGACAACGTGCTCTCAGAGATAGGAGAGTCACCAGCAATTTGCTAAAAAATGAACTAGTAGATGTTCGAAATGTCGCGATATCGTCTCGAACAGTTAAAAGACGTTTACATGAAGCAGAATTGAGCAACAGGAAACCGGCCAAAAAACAAGAAATGTTTGCCAGCTGCAATATCTCTCCTAAAGTACCTTTTGTTGGTGGCTCTAAAATGTTTTGGGGGGAATTTGTTTTGAAGCTCGTACGGAGTTGGTTCCCACACGTACGAGGTCTATGAATACCCATTATTACTTAAAAAATATTTTTGTCGAACATGTAATGCCATTTGCTTAGTTTCTTGTACCTAAATTTTTATTCATGCAAGACAACGCTCGTCCTCATGGGGCTCGACAGGTTATTGGCTACCTAAATAATGTTGATATTCCATTATTAGAGTGGCCACTTGTCCAGACATGAGTCTTATAGACTTATCTATGGGACTATCTCAAAAAAAAAGATTCGAAATCGTAGACCCCCTATTGCCAATCACAACCAATTCATTGAGGCCGTTATTAAAGAATGGGAGAATATTCCGCAAGCTTTTGTTGAACACTTGATATCAAGCATGCCTCGACGTATAAATGCAGTCATAAGAAGTAGAGGAGGGCCTATACGGTATTAGTGTTGACCCAGATGCATTTTATTGTGTTACTTTACTGATTTTTTTCTTTGTGCAATTTGGGGTTAAGCTAGCTTATTTACGCATTTCCGGCAAAAAACAAATTTTTAAAGAAACAATAAGGCAAATTAAGGTCATGATAAAGTCATGTTGGACTTATCTGAAGGTGTTTATTATTATTTCAATGTAACTCAGTTTTATTTTGTGTTCATATTGTAAATATTTCGATTAATTAAAGTGGTGCGTTAATTTTGTCCAAGAGTTTATATGAGCGTTCCAAATTTGAAACTTTATTGTTTATTTATGAAGCATAACGTAAACAATTAAAAAGTGTATGTATAGTTCATATCATTAGCTACAATCCGTAAAAGTTTTAAGTTTCTACATTGTAAAAAACAAGAGAATTTAAGCATTTTCCATTAAAATCGTTTTTTTATTTTAAGAATTATTAATAAATATAATTTTTTTTTAATTGACTATTCGTGTATTGCTCCCGCGAATGCATATGTCTGCAAATTTTTATTCATTTGCATTGAAGAAAAGTCAGTCAAATTTACGTCTAAAAATTTGATGCAAACTATTTACTTGAAATAAAGAAAAGCGTTTAATTAAAAATACAGTGTTTTGTTGACATTAATTGTAAATGGTTGATAAAATATAATGATTTTAAGTTCTTCTTCTTATAGTACCTATCCATTTCGGATGTTGGCGACCATCATGACAATCTATACTTTGCGCACTTATGCTCTGAAAAGGTTTGTGGTTGTTGTAGTCCTCGTTTTCCTTCTACTTTTCACTGTAACGTAGGGATGGCGGTTTTTGTCAAAACACCGGTTTTCGGTTATACCGGTTTTTTTAACTTACGGTTTAACCTGGCCGTTATAACCGGTAAAAAAACCGGTTATGCCAAAAACCGGTTTTAAGTTTTTTGAATTAATATTCAATACTCAATAGGTTATAACGTTACATTTGTATTGCACTTTAGTTTGTGATACTCCACATGCCCATATAAAATCCATAACAGTTTTCGATATATTATATATTGCAAAAAATCTATTTTCATTTTGTAACTTCTAAGGGCTGCAACTTTTTTTATGTGCACATTTGTACTAAGGTTAGTTAGGTTCAATCGATCTATTTTTGGTCCCAGAAAATGTGATTTAATTTCTGACCTACCTTTGGTTACATCCTTTATAATAAACTAACGCAACGGAAATTTCGGCTCCAGATAATATCAAATAACTGAAAAACACAAGTAGTGGTGAAATTGGGTATGAGACTATAATAAACGTAATAAATTATGAAGTAAATTAGACTATAACGTGTAGGTATGTACATGATATAAGAAGTGTTTCCAGAGGAACGGTTTTTTCCTCCTGGATTTATTAATGATATAAGTTTATTTTAGTTTGTGTAGGTATATCATCTATACCAGGAGTTCTCAATCTGTGGTCACTGGTTCCCATATAAAAATATCCAGGTAGGGGGGGCAGACGTGAAGATTTTGCACTTTATATTTTGTATACTTTGGATAAACATATATAGTTAACAGCACCCGAAAAGCAAGGGGGGCCACGGCTCCCCTGCCCATGTGTATGGGCGACCATGTGTAGCACTGGTGGTACATATCATTATTTGCGGTGGTACACAAAACACAAAAACACAGCCAAAATTCAGGTGGTACCAAAAATAAATAAAAGAATTTTGTGGAACATGACTCAAAAATATTGAGAACCACTGATCTATACAATTATAATACAATAATAACTGCACAGCTGATTGATACTAATATCTATTTTTAACTAGGATTCCCCAATTCAACAACCAAGACATGCATAATCTCAAGTTCATCAAAATAGTCAATTCAGCTTATCACATTGCTTAAACCTATTTCAGTGAGTGCGAGAGTTATTAACGAATATGTATAAACATTAAACAAATTAAGAATTATTGATGAATTTAAGCAAACAATATTTTTTCTTCGAATTTCTTATTTTTTTTTCAGAAGTTACTTATCCGGTTTTCCCCCGGTTATTAGAGTAAAAAGAAAAACCGGTTAAAATTGAGACAAAAAAACAACCACTAAAACCGGTTATTTCGAACTAAAAAAACCGGTTTTAGGTTATAACCGGTAGGTTTTTCCCATCCCTACTGTAATGTTAGTTGCAACAGTCAATAGTGACCGGGTAATCGATTTTGGCTGTTTTTATTGGTTAACAGCTCTTTTTATTTTTGTGTTCCTAATAAAACACCCTGATTAGTAATGTGATAAAGCCATATTTCAAAAGCCTCCATCTTCTTGCAGGTGGCGTCTGTGAGAGTTCACGACTCAACTTACAACAGCGTAGGAAAGGTATAACATCGTACTAACTTGATTTTAACGGGTATTGATAAATCATGACATTTGAATAGCTTAGTCTTGTTTTGAAATGCAGATCTTGCTTTCTCTAAGTTTAAGTTCTTCTTATAGTGCTTATCGATTTCGGATGTTGGCGAGCATCATGACAATCTGTACTTTGCACACTTCTGCTTTAAAAAGATCTGGGGTTGTACTGAAACACGCACGATTTATTTTTCAGCCAGGAAATCCTTCACCTTCCTGGTTCTCGTTTTCCTTCTACTTTTCCCTACAAAGTTAGTTGCAGCAGCCCATATATCTCGCTGTTCCTCGTGATGTGACTGAAATATTTCATTTTGGCTGCTTTTAGTTTAGTTAACATCTAGACCAGGGCGCATCTGTAAAAATATTAGTACATTTGGACGTTGAGAGGTGACTCAAATTTTTTTGCAAAAATTGCTTGAAAATAAATCAAATAATAATATTTGAGTTATACTCCCTTTCAATCAGGTCCGGAACATTGTTTAAATAATCAAAATATCAAAAAATTAAGGAAAAATCGATTTTTTTCTTCGTTTTTTTGATTATAACTTTAAAAGTATTCATTTTCGAGAAAAGTTGTACTGACATAAAAGTTGCGTAACTAAATTTCCTACAATATGAAATTGGTTAAAAATTTAAAAAATAGTCGCCCTTATTGCAAAATGGCAATAATTGTGAAAAAAACATACAAAAACAAGTATTCGCATTATACGTTTTTCAACCATTTGTGCTAAACTTAGGACCTTCATATTTCACCCCGAAAAACTGTATGATACAGTAAAACAATACTGTGTATTTCATTAAGATTGGTTCAATAAATTTTGCAAAATAAATTTTGCAATCCAGCTTTCGTAAAAAAAAATAATTTTTTCAAAATGTTAGAGGACTGAAAATAAAGCAGATAGCAAGTTGAAAATTTTTTTGCATATAGAAGTGTACTGTACCTTTCATTTGCAATTTTGCAAAATTAAAATCGATTAACACCACGGCGTCAGAAATTTTTTTAAATAAACATTAATTATTGGTGCTACGCGCAGGACAGCGGGTAGTTTGTTTTGATTGGGCATTCCAATGACCTTTGATAATGATTGATACATTTTAATTTTTATTACATTTCGATATAAATAAATAAATTGTTTATTGCAAAATAAAAACACATACTCTATCCTTTGAAATAACACTTTTATTAGCAAAAATTTTCTTTGTTAATATATTTTGACTTAAATAATAAAAGTTTATTATTTTTAAACATATGCAATTGTTTAAACAATATTTCACAAACAATAATAAAATTAGTTTGATTTTTGTGGAATTAAAATATTAAAATACAACAAAATATAGAGTAAGAAAATAATATATTAGTTAAAGATTGGAAGAAATTTTGGTGGGAATCAACTTGTGTGAATCGAACACCGCTGTCCTGTGCGTAGCACCAAAAATTATTATTTATTTCAAAAATTTTCTGACGCCGTGGTAATTAATCGATTTTAATTTTGAAATTTGCAATTGAAAGGTATAGTACACTTCTATAAGCAAAAAAAATTAAACTTGCTATCTGCTTTATTTTCAGTCCTGTAACATTTTGAAAACATGAATTTTTTTTGCGAAAGCTGGATTGCAAAATTTATTTTGCAAAATCTATTGAACCGATCTTAATAAAATTTACAGTTTTGTTTTACTGTATCATATAGTTTTTCTGAGTGAAATATGAAAGTCCTAAGTGTAGCATAAATGGTTGAAAAACGTAAAATGCGAATACTGATTTTTGTATGGTTTTTTCGCAATTATTGCTGTTTTGCAACTAGGGTGACTATATTTTAAATTTCTAACTAATTCTATATTATAGGAAATTTAATTACACAACTTTTATGTTGGTATAACTTTTCTCGGAAATGTATACTTTTAAAGTTATAACCAAAAAAAGAAGAAAAAAATCGAATTTTTCCTTCAATTTTTGACATTTTGATTATTTAAACAATGTTCCGGACCTTTTTGAGAGGGAGGATAACTCAAATATTATTATTTGATTTATTTTCAAGCAATTTCTGCAAAAAAATTTGAGTCACCTCTCAACGTCCATCTCAAAACAGATGCGTCCTGGACTAATCTCTTTTTCTTCAAAATATAAAAAATATTTGTCAACGACACCCGATTTGGGCATCGAAACGTTAATAAAATCATTTTTTAGTAAAATTGTGGCTTATTTCCCATCAAAAATAGTTAATTGTAATGTATTTTGTTAGGTAACTAAAAAAATGAATTTAGACAACAAAATATTATTTTATTTAAAAATAAGCAGAATAAGTTTGAAAATATATAAAATAAAATATATTCGCTTAAAAAAATCCACGAGGAAAAATTTCCTGCAGTTGGCTGTATACCATTTATTACAAAAAACCATGAAATCCTTTATAAAAGGTATATTTGTTAAAATCCCTATACAGGGCTACATCATAAATCAAACAGAAATAGTTTTCAATCGGTAGACCGATCATCATCAGTGTTTCTTGAATCATTCATGCTAACCAGCAAATTAAAAATATTAGGGTAAAAACCCTTTAAAATTAATCCGTCATAGGAACGTATAAAATTGATGTGACTTTATATGGTGATATTTTATACATCCATGTGTAAAGTCACATCAATTTTATATGTTCCTATGACGGATTAATTAAATGGGCTTTTACCCTAATATTTTCAATTTGGTGGTTTTTTTTGGCTTGGACTATAGTCATTCAGCCAGTCTCAATCAAAAGTAAATGTATTAAAGATATTGCCAATTAGTGAAACATGGTTATTATAATAATATTACAATTTTTTTACTTCGTATTTACCTACTTATTACAGCTAATGTACATACTATGTTAATAAATATTATAAATATATTATACTACTTAATGTTTATCAAGAACACATAGTGTATACATTTTACAAATAAAAATATTAATGTTAATATTAAAATAAATGCATTCTTTTTTGTATTTTTTTTAATTTATTTTTAGTTTCCTTTTTGCTTTGTTTGTTTTTTTTCTTTTGTCACTACGATAAGATGTCAACCCGGTTCAACTCCTCGGAGGTTTAAATCCTCTTAGTGATTTTTTTTGTTATAAGATTACTTTAGATAGTAGATCTTTTTTAATTTAATCATTTAATTTTTATTTTTTTTTGTTTCATTTTTTTTATTATGCTTTTTTTTATTTTTTAAACATATTTTACAAATACCTAGAACTAATTAAAATAATATTTTACTATCCGAAAGATACCAAACAGTCAAAAATTTTCTTTTTATTCAGTGACAGAATAAAGAGAATATTTACAGGAAGTGGGATGTTCTGGTCTATAATTCTTTTAATTAGGTGATTGGTTAGGTGTTTATGCTTCTTGCATTCAAAAAATATGTGGTTCAAAATTTGAATCTAATATGTTTATTTTAAATGAATGTGCAGGATAACATGCATGTCCAAATTTGGTGGTTAGCATGTTTGATTCAAGAAACACTGATGATGATCGGTCAACCGATTGAAAACTAGTTCTGTTTGTTTTATGATGTAGCCCTGTATAGGGATTTTAACAAATATACCTTTTATAAAGGATTTCATAATATTCGCTTAGATTTATAAACACAAAACTTGTATTCCAACAATAAAATAAAAAATAAAACGTAAGAAATCAGTATTTTGCAGTCATTATACTCGTAATTTGCACATAATATGAACAGAAGTAAAGCAAGGTATACAATAAAATTTACCGCACTGTATACATTTATAATGCGACATATTGGCCTTAGACGTGGCGTATTTTCTACCGTGTTGTTCGGATATGTTCTTGTAGCAATTTGAGCATCTACGTCTACTAGTAGTGTTCACTTCCTGAATGTGATGGCTCTATACCAATGGAGGATTTTCTCTTGAGGTTATATTTAGCAAGTGTTTGGCAATATCTTCTTTAAATTGGGTAATTGTGATATTTTAACCAGTAACCTGTTTATATACTTAGTATAAACGCGATTACGATAGTTGAACCTAGAACAATTTCTATTGCCAATTTGCGATACCACTTGGGGCTACGTCTGAGGCAAGAAGAGTAGGCTTTTAGTCGATCAGAGACATCAATGAAACTTTTGTTTGGTTATAGTCTCTAATAGCTGTTGGTTTTTTCCTTTTTAGTTTCATTTTTGGACTTTACAGTAACCATCGTATTTTTGTGTTTTGTTGTCAGCATCAAAACTTCACGTTTATCACACCACTTCAGTATCACCACTCCAGAATCACTTTCCTTGTCAATAACTTGGCTATTTTTAATTTTTTTTTTTGTACTATGTTTTTTCGGATTCCCTTCCGATTTTTTCTTAAGGTGCCGACCAGATGAGTTTGTCTGTCCAGCAATTTGTGAGCAAGTTCGATACTGGTATAGTAGTTATCCACAAATATGGTTCGACCACTATCCAATAAATTTTTGCAAAGCCTCATAACAGATGTTGGTGCGCTGTCAGAAGCAGTATTTTTTCTGTCCCACAATATATTTTGAAATCATACGTGTAACCTTGTTCAAGACAAAGTTTGAAAACTTTTACCCCAAACTTGTGTCTTTTGTTTTTTATATATTGTAGAAAACTAAGACGTCCTCGAAAAGGCACGAGGGTTTCGTCTACGCAAACATTACGTGACGGGGTTACTGCGTTTTGAAATTTTTGACTGATATAATTTAGAAGGGGTTTGATTTTGTAAAGTGTGTGTGAATTATCTGTACTTTCATTATCAGAAAAATGCCAGTGGCTCAAGAGGAGCTCAAATCGGTTTCTGGACATTAACGATTTTATTTTGTCTGAATATAAGATATTCCTACTCCAATAGGATGTCACACTAGGCATCTGAACTAATCCCATCCAAATCTGTATATCCAAAAATATTTTCAATTCGTCAGTAGTAGTATCCTTCCATTGTCGAATACGAGCTTGAACTAAATTGGTTCTTTATGCTTTTTGCGAAGCGTATTTATTGGTTTCTTGTACCATCAAATTCATGATATCGTCATCCACAAACAGTGAAAAAATCAATAAGCTGTTATCATGCATACCTGAGATATTTTCATTTATATTCAACCCTTGCTCGAAAACAGTGAAATGTTTCAAATTATCCCCGGTTACCTCATTCCAGTTTAACACTGTAGAAGCACTAGGTATTTCATCAGCTGTATCACTATCCCACTCAAAGTTTCTGATAACACTTTCAATCGTTTCATCTATTAGATTCGTAGGGCTGCTAACAGGATTAGTTTCCATGTTGTCAGCATGCTTTTCTTGTTCAACGCTTTCGATTTGTATTGCAAATGATGTATTGGGTTGGTTGATCTATGCTATTAGAGTTATTAGAAACGTTGAGTACATACCTTTTTTTCTTCTTTTTTTGAACAGATGATGAAGAATAATTAGACGCATCTGAATAATAACTACTTGCGATATAACTTTCCGATGAATACTGAAGCACCTCTTCATCTGACAACATATCATCCATTAGTTTTTGTAGTTTACTTTGATTTTTTTCATAATCACCACGACAACATACTACGACAACAAGTTGATGCGAACTAAATAATACACTGGTTAGACCCATACCGCTACAATGCGCAGGTTTATTCTTGCGAGGCACGTGCGCATCGCATGGCCTCAGCTTAACAATTTTATTTCTTAGGCTGTGCGATGCACCCGTGTCTCGCAATTCAAAATCATGTTAAGAAAGACATTTTGCTATATTTAAGGAATGAGTTGTTTTTGTACTGCATTTTAATGCGTTTTAAACGAAAAAAATAAATTGGCCTGGGAAAAGGCAAAAATATTATCATTATGGCGATCAACGTGTTAAATTTGACCGGGGCCACTTTTCCATAAGAAGTATAGCGGTGTCCTTTGCGCTACCTTTTATAATGCACTCGAGATACACAAAATTAAGAATCTCATTGCAGAGCCATTTAAACACTAAAATTAGGAGTTTTCTTCTCCTGCTCTTGCTTACTGTTTCTGTAACTGTTTTCTTGATGACTTTCATGGCAGATATTTTCCCAATTGAAATTTCCTTGGGTACAAATTAAAATGATATAGCATAGAAAACAATTAATTGCTTTTTAAGGTAAATTTTCATGTTAAGAAGTTTTCGAAATCTATGATATCGTCCCTTGAAAAGAGAAAATGTAACTAGGATTTACTAGAAAAAAGGGATTGAGGGATTTAGTATTAAAACTTTATAAATGTTTTTTTGTAAGATATAACATTTTTATTATATTATTAATTGGGAATATTAAAAAATTTTACAACCAAGGTATGTGAAACCATCCTTGCGAAACCATCCTAACCTAAAATAAAAGGCTGTCCGGTATCCTTGGCCTTGTGCATTACTACACTCTTCCTCGAAGCACTTACGAGTGAAAAGCCAAATTGTTCATTAAGTTTCCACTTCTTCTTCATGTGCCGTGCTCGATTATCGAGCGTTGGCTATCAAATTGGCGATAGTAATTTTGTTGACGGAAGCTCGGAAAAGGGATGCAGAGGATTTGTTAAACCATTCTCTCAGGTTTTTAAGCCATGACGTTTTCTTCGACCTGGCCGTCTTCTTCCGTCTACTTAGCTTTGCATTATTAAATGGAGTGTATTGTATCTCTCTGGGTGTCGCATAACATGGCCAAAATATTCAAGTTTTCGATTTTTGACTGTTCTGACGACTTACGTGACTTTTCCCATCCGGTGCAAAACAACTTCGTTGCGAACTCTATTCACCGAACTTATTCGCAGGATTCTCCGATACACATATAACCAGTTTGTTTAAAGTTATCACAGAAAAGGATAAAACGTTACATTTTTTCTAACAGCACGACCAATCCCGGGTTAAAAGCTCTGTTAAATACCAGAAGAATAATAATATTTACCTTGGTGGAAAAAATTTATGTCCGGTCCAGCAGAAATAACAATTAAAGGCGAAAATCTACAAGCACGAAAATTGAAATCTCCGAACGAAAGACTGTTACTATCACATGTTTGCCCTTCTATTCAACATATTCTAATAGAGAATGAGTTAACCAGATTAGGTCTGAAATTAATGTCACCTTTAACTTTCCTTAGAATCTGTAGTCAACTTCCAGAATTTCAACACGTCCTCAGTTTCAGAAGACAAACTTCTATTCAACCATTTGTAGATATAGACCTTCCTTCTTCTTTATTAATTACATATGAACAAACTTCGTATCGCATATTTTTAAGTTTAGATAAACCTTCGTATTTTATCTATAAGAAAATAGATCACATTGCAGCAAATTGTCCAAATCATAATCAACAAAATGATTCCTCTCATATCTAACACCAACCACAACAACCAATACAACAACAACCGCAAGAATCCCCCAGTCTAATCCATCACCCTTAGAAGTGGAACCAGATCATTCAGTCAGTAATTCTAGTGCTGAACCTCTACTTATCCAACAAACAGATACTAATTTAATACCTTCCGTATTACTTATGGAATCTAGTTCTAAGTAAATCTAAATCTAGTATATCTAAATATCAGTCAAAGACCAATAAGAGGCCAATAAGAGAACAATTTTATAAATTAATATTACTCCATCTCCCACTGAAGAATTAAATAAAGAATTTGAAATACAAACACAAACCAAAAAGAAACAAAAAAAGCAAACTAAAGCTACCACATCCATTCAAGAAATGATGATGCCAACAAAAACAGTATTTCACGATATGTCAAATAATTTTAACTTAATATATGAAAAAACTGTTGACTTTTTTGAAAATTGTACTAGCTCGACTGATCCCTTGAGTTTAATACAAACATACACAACGAATATACCCAACTTTATTTGCATGATACAAATAATTAAGCCGTATCTTACAGAAAAAAGCATGAAAACCAAATGCATTAAATTATTAAACAAAATCCACAAAATGTTAGACGATGCCGATAATCAAGAAAGTGATGGTACAACAAATTCAACTCAAGACATAAATTAAAATCTTCGTTTCGACTATTCAATGGAATGTTAACGGTTTCTAACCCCCTTTAGGAAGATATCTCTCTCCTTAATATTTAATTCCCAAAATTGTTTGATCAGACAAACACAGTTACTTCTCCTCCCTGACCTTTCGTTCTACAATATGTTATCTAACTCTTTCTGAATACAATAAGCTTGATACCACCCATGCAACAATTATTCAATCGTTTCTCAACGTACTTTCTTTTTTCCCAGATCATTGTCATATTTATACAGATTCATCCAAAAATATTGATAGTGTGGGATCAGCAGTTATAGATTCGAACACTATATTACAATTTAAATTATGTTCCACTTGCAATATTTACTCTGGAGAACTATATTAAATTATTCAAGCCCTCATTCATATTTGTGCTCAAAAATTTCCAAAATCTGTCGTAATTACCGACATTCTTAGGGCATTACATACGATAGAACAGTTATATACAAGTAATCCTATAGGCATTTTAATAAAAAAAACAATTACATTTCCTAAAGAACACGAGGCAGCAAGCAGGCTTTATATGGGTTTCATCACACATTGAACTTCAAGGAAACGAAAAAGCAGTCTTTCATACCAGAGAAGCAATACACAGTACGTTTTCAGTGTTAGTGAACTTAGTGCCTGTTTCCGACAAGTGATAAACAAATGGGAAAACACTCAATACCTAACAGTATAAAAGCAGTCTTAAGACCACACTGTAAGCTTACAAATTATTTGAAAGACATTAATGATTTAAACAAACTGTAACCACTGTTAACATTTTGTGAATCCCATTTCTAATTTGTAAATTGTGATATTGTTACTTAACTGTGAATGTAATAAGCAAAAATACTATGTATTAGGTTTAAGTAACCATGTATTAATTATAGTACAGCTAATAACCCGAAGTGGTTGATGCTGTTTTCAATAAAATAAAAAAAATAATAATAATATTTAGGATTACGTGAAAAAAATGATAAGAAACAGTGAGTAACAGAATATTGACTTAAATTAAAAGGCTAAAGTTAAATGGAAGTCAAGAACTTACAGGTCTGATGTCTGCTCCGTCTTCTTCGCTTCTTCTTCTTCTTCTTCTTCTTCTTCTTTTTCTTCTTCTTCTTCTTCTTCTTCTTCTTCTTCTTCTTCTTCTTCTTTTTCTTCTTCTTCTTTTTCTTCTTCTTCTTCTTCTTCTTCTTCTTCTTCTTCTTCTTCTTCTTCTTCTTCTACTATTAACTCCTACTCCATAGAGTGTCGGATTTTTTGTTGTGATAGTGTACATTCTCTTTTGTGTACAACTCTTTTTATTTCTTGATATTATTTTTATATCTGTGTAGTTCCTTTCTTTGTCCTCTGGCTTTACCGGATTTTATAATTTCATGTCTGTATCCAACTTTATTTTAGCCGTCCCCTCTTTTAGTTTCTATTTTTCGTCTCCCATCCTCTGTATGTATTCAAACCATTCCAATTTTTTTCTGGTTATTTTACTTATTATGGATTCTTGTTCTAGTTGTTTTCTTATTTGATGGTTTCTAATTGTCTTTATTGTTGTTGTGAATCTATTTTTCTCCAAATGTCTTAAAGAACTGAATAAATTTTCTTTTTTAGGTTATGTTTCGGTGGAAGATAGGCAGGTGTTATTGTTACATTATATTTTTGTGTATTGACACTTATACTGGCTGTCTAGATATCTTGTCTACGTACCTTGACTTTCAAAGTGAATTAATTTAGTTTTTACGATTGCTGCTGTTCTTCCACTCGATGTGATCCTAGGGCAAAGACAACAGCTGGAATGGTGCAAGAGGCCATTTTCATTCCATTGAAATATTTTTAGCTCTTTCGCCATTTTATCGTATATTAACTTCACAGCCATTTTTTGATCTTTCTGGAACTAATTTTATTGAATTATTCTTTTTGCTTGTTCATGTATTCTATTAATATTTGTAACATTTTTGGTATCGAATCTTGATCATTTGCGCATATGTTTGTATTTGGCGTAATTCTCTTGATTGGTTTTGTAATCAAAATGTCGTCTAGACCTTTAAAAAGGCTTTTTAAAAAGCAGATTTATCATAGATTACATCTAAACCACGAGACAAATATTAAAAAAAGCAGAACCATGCTGTAGGGCACTCTGTTCGAGAAAGTTATGACTTTTTCTGTGGGAGAAAGTTCTCTTTCTATTTCTCTGTCGGAGAAAATTATGACAGGCTCGGGAATAAAGTTGACTATTACCTACGATATATACCTGAAATCTACAAATAATGGCATATTCGGATGACATCATGATAATTCGAATAGCGCGAGATGCTCCAGTTAAAGATTTCACATAATCAAAAATTACCCTGCTGTTATTCTCGATTTTATCATATGTTCTGTTCTCCATCAGTATCAACATTTATTTAGAAATGCAGGGTTCTTTGATTATATTTTTATCAGATTCTTAGACCTTTTCTGTTGTAACAGTCCTTCAAGCTTCTTCCACGTTTTTTGTGCATATTGTTTCGCTTCCTTCTATTTTGCTTTGGTATTCTGTTTAAATATTTTTCGGGTAGCTTATGTTTCAGCACCTTCTATATAATTAGTCCTCTGAATTCAGTTTCCTGTCAATTTATAATTTACTTAATATTCAACTGTTTTATTTTGGCTTAACTATCCCAAAAAACCGAATAAGCGAAAGATATAAAAAAAGAAAATCCGGAGAGGTCCGGACAATATACCAAATGAATTAATTAAATACGAGAGTAGAAGGGATAGCAAAAGAAGAGATAACAAAATAAGAAGTGAAAACAAAATTATTCAATAAAATTGAAGACATGCCAGTACCAGAGAATAAGTAGAGATTATAACAAGACCCATCTATAAGAAAGGCGTAAAGACAGATCCTACGAACTACCGAAGAATTACACTACTCAATTCTACATCAAAACTATTGACAAAAAATCTATCCCAAAAAAATATACAAGAAAGTAAGTGTATCGGAAGAATAACAGGGTTTCTGCCCAAACAGATCTACAATAGACCCTATTTCCATCATGCGACAATTAGTTGAGAAATCAATATAATTCAACAAGCCCATGTTCACATACTTTGTTGATCTGAAACAAGCATTCGATATAGTTCGATTGAAGGACGTGCTCACTCTCCTTGGAAAGAAACACATGTCAGAAATATAGAAACATAAACAAGGAGCTCAATAGATCCAACAAAACAAGAATAAGAACCACATGGGCTCACGGAAGAAATCAAAATCAATGTCGGCATTAGACAAGGGGATAGCCTGAGCTCATTCCAATTTAATTTGATAATAAGTATATGAAGTTATAGTTAGTGTTAACAAAATGAATTAGGGATACAGAATGGGTTACCAAACAATGAGAAACTTTGTGAACAAAATGAATTAGGGATACAGAATGGGTTACCAAACAATGAGAAACTTTGCTCCGCAGATCATGCTATCCTAATAGCCAAAAACGAAGATGACTTACAAAAACTACTACAAAAATTGTAAATAACCTCCAAAAAGTATAGCCTGTGACTATCAACAGAGAAAACCCAATCGATGGTCATATCCAAGAATCCAATTATATGTAAATTAGAGGTGGACGACCATATAATCGAACAGGTAATGTATTGCAGATACCTGGGTGAGAAAATATCTAGCGACAGGCATTTGTGGCAAGAAACAAAACAGCAGGAAACAAAAGCAGCGAGAATATCTGGTTTTCTGTAGGATATCATCTGACGGAATAAATATATGAGCACAGAAAGCAAACTCCGCATTTATGCAACATGTGTTAGACCCGTACTTACATACTCAGCTGAGACCAGGGCCGAGACAACAAAGACCAAAGTAATAACGAGAACAACAGAGATAAAAACCCTAAGATCCATAAGAGGTATCACACTCAGAGGGAGCATATGAGACGAAGACGAGAGAACTAGGTCTTCAAGACGTAGTGACATGGACAAGAGCACAACGACGCATGTGGAGACACCACGTAGATCAGATGGACCGTGAACGTATGGTGAAATGAGTGAAGAGACAGAAGTCCAACACCAAGCGACCCATAGGAAGAACCAAAAAACGATGGTACGAGATCTGGAGCTCCGGATCGCAGCAGAGACTGAGACAGAAGAAACAGGACATAGTCCTTTTAAAAGAAGAAAGAAGAAGACGAAAAAGATATAAAAAAGATGCTGAGCATGTATGACTTTGATAGAAAATAAAAACTGATGCATAACTCTATGCAAAAATTAAAGAGTAAAGAAAAATAACGATACTGAAAAGGAGGTGAAGAAAACAATTTTAGCTCTCTCTCTCTTCAGTTCTGAGCTCATGGAGGGAGTGTAGTAGTAGTCATCGTGATGTCGTGTATTGTTCGTCTTCCATGACCTTTGTCTCTGGTCACTTCTTTTAACTCAGTCATATGCCTTTTGCATATTCCTGTAATTTGGTCGATCCATCTTGTTGGAAATATTTCTCGTTATCTTCGGCCTTCTACCTTTCCTTGGATAAGTCTTTCCATGTGAAAATATGTCCAATGTCCAATATCCTCGTTGAAGATAGATTTTCCTGGAAGAAACGTTTGCTGACCGTTAGCTCTTTTAAAATTGAATTATTTGTCCTGTAGTTGGTCCAGGGATTTCGCAGCATTCGTCTCCAAGAGAACATTTCAGTGGCGTCTATTTTTCTTCTTTCCTAATTTCTCAGGGTCCAAAATTCACATCCGTATGCCAGTACTGGGAATATTAAGCGGCTGATCAACCTCATTTTTAGCGTTCGTGAAAGGTCCTTCCATATTTTGACATTTTTTCCTTCGAAGAATTATGCTAGATAACATCTACGTTGTATTTCTTTCTGTAGTGACCCTGTGTTTGTGATCAGTGACCTCAGATTTTACTTAGTTACCAAAAAATTTGACAACAAAGCAGACAACATAAAGATGAATTATATGAAACACAGAAATATGTAGAGAAAATAGAAAATAAAGGTCTTCTTCTTCTTCTTCTTCTTCTTCGCGCGACTAGGATTACTCCTGTTCGTCTGCCTCTTATTCTGTTTCAGTTGTTGTTGAGTGTACATTGTCTTTTCACCTTTTCGGCGGTCTTTCAACGGGTCTTCTGCTATACGGCTTGTTGCTTTTATAGATGTTCGCTAATCTATCTGGTTCCATTCGGTTTACATGTTCGTTCCAGTTTTTCTTTCTTGTTTTTATCCACCTGTTAATATTATGAATTTTGCATTGTTCGCGTATACCTCTGTTACTTGCCTGTTTCTTAATGATATTCCCGCTATTGATCTTAATACTTTCATTTCGATATTGTTAATTTGTTGTTTTGTCTTTCTTGTATCGGTCCTTGTCTCCGTTGCATATGTTAGGATAGGTCTTACTGTTGTCTTGTATACTTTTATTTTGCTTTCCGTGGTCAGATATTTGTTTCTCCATATGGTTTCTCGGAGGCAACCACTTACCCTTGCCGCTTTTGTTGCTTGTGTTGTGGTCTCTGTTCTTATATTCCTGTCACTAGTGATCTCTACTCCTAGTTAATTGAATTTCATTACTTGTTCTACAATTTTGCCGTCTATTTCTAACTTGCATCTACGCGGTTCTTTACTTATCACTATACATTTAGTTTTTTCTACTGATATTCTCATACTAAGTTTATTTGCTGTGATATTGAAAGTGTGAAGCTGCCTTTGTAGGTCATCCTCGTTATCAGAAATTAGTACTGCATCATCGGCATAGCATAGTATCTTGATTTTATGCGCTCCCATGTGGTATCCATGTCGTTTTCTTACTTCGTGAATTATTTGATTCATCACCATATTGAATAACAATGGGCTGAGCGAGTCTCCTTGGCGGATTCCTCCTTGTAGTTCTATGCGTTCTGTTTCTCCTGTTGACATTATAACTCTGTTCTTGTTGTTCTTGTTAATTTCATTAATTAGCCTTATTATCTGGTGGTCTATTTGTTCAGCTTGTAATAAATTTAAGATTGTCAAAAGCACTTTTAAATCTACAAAGCATATGTATGCTGGTTTTCCATATTCAATAGACTTTTCTACTATTTACCTGATAATAAAAATTGCATCTATTGTGCTGCGGTGCTTCCGGAAGCCTTGTTGTTCATCTGCCATGTTCGCATTTTAGTCGATTTTATCGTTTATGACTGCCGTCAACAATTTTAATGTTCATCAGACTAATGCCTCTATAATTTTCAGGATTTTTCGAGTCTGCCTTTTTGAGTATCGGTAGCAGAAAACTTTCCTTCCATTCTGCTGGTACTACTTCGATATTTATTATATCGACAAATAATTTTAGGAGCCATTTGAGTAGTGTTTAAATGGCCCCGAACAG
This sequence comes from Diabrotica virgifera virgifera, assembly GCF_917563875.1. NCBI lineage: Eukaryota > Metazoa > Arthropoda > Insecta > Coleoptera > Chrysomelidae > Diabrotica > Diabrotica virgifera. The sequence goes on from NC_065452.1 coordinate 45,079,444, forward strand.
AAAATATAGGTAACGATTTTTATTCCAACTCTACTGAATTTCACTGCATTCAAGAGACATTGAGAAGTAACTGGTTAGGCAAATATATTTTTCTGTTTTAAGCCGTCGTTCATTATCTCACAGAGGCTCATTTTCGTCTTTGTTGGCAAATTACTCGCTTCAGAGGTTTAAGTAGCTTGGTAATAGTAGGGCGATATCATCCTATAATAGCATTATATTAAAAACAGAAAAACTTCACTGATATAAATGAATGATATCAGGAATGAAATTATACGTCATTTATGTTGAAATATATACACACATCGGAAGAGTCCAGGAACATTTTTATAACATAATAAAATTAATAAAAATAAATTCACGTGATCTTTTGATCTGAATATTTTGATTTAAAAAGAGCCTTTTACTGGAAAGAAACAAACTATATGTTTTACACTGCAGTAAATATTATGATAGTTTCGATTTTATTCACGCTGTAAAGTTCTTGTGTACTTAGTGCATTGAAAATATTGCTTTTTTTCATGGAACGACAGCATTTAACTTTGCATGAGATAAATACGGATTTAGGCCTTCTTCAATGTGGCAAGCGGCACACTAATGTAGTTGAGCGCATGGGAGTCTCGCAAAGTGTCACAAGTCAATTGTGGCGACATTTTTGTGACACTGGAAATCCAGACTAACGTCATCTAGGACGTGAGTGCGCTACAACTGCAGCTCAAGACCGATTTTTAGTGTTAACCGCTACAAGAAAACCAACAATTACAGCACCTGAATTGGTAGGCGACTTGTAGAGGGCACACCAGGTATTTATAGGCTGTGATACTGTAGGAAATCGTCTCCATGAAGACAATCTCCATAATCGAAGGCCATTAAGGTGTCTACATATCTCCAGAGGCAATAGCGCTACAAGATTAGAGTCATCATCATACAGCCAAATTTGTCCACTGTCAAACATATGCCTTCTCAAGATGTCTCTACCCTTCTCTGTTCTGGGCAGCTGCAATCCAGTTTGTCGCTATTCTTTTAACATCGTCGGTCCATCTGGTAGGTGGTCTTCCTCGACTTCGTTTGTCTGCCCTTGGCCGCCACTCTAAAGTCTTCTTTGTCCATCTGTTGTCTCTCTATCTTACGACGTGTCCTGACCATTTCCACTTTAACTTCGTAATGCGTTTTATGATGTCTTCCGCTCCAATTCTTCGCCGTAACTCATCATTTCGTATTCTGTCTCTCAAAGTTAGGCCAAGGATGGATCTTTGCATTTTTCGTTGTACTATTTGTAATTTTCCTATTGATGTTTTAGTCAATTTCAGTGTTTCAGCTCCATAAGTAAGCACGGGAAGTACGCACTGGTTAAACGATTTGCTTTTTAGCTTTATTGGGATGTTTGAAGATACCCTGGACAGCAAGAAAAACTAATGAAGAAGTAGTAAGGAAGGTCAACAAAGATAGAGAACTGCTAAAGACTGTTAAAACATCAAAAAGTGTCTTATCTGGGACATATAGTGAGGGGAAGTCGATATAAAATATTACAACTGATCCTTAAAGGCAAAATAGAGGGCCGTAGAGGTGTAGGAAGAAAACAAGTTTCTTAGTTAAAAAACATTCGTGAATGGACTCAGATATCAAATGCAGGACAATTGTTTCATATTGCAGAAGATCGAAAAGCCTTCGCAATGGTGATCGCCAACGTCGGATAATTCTGATATGGCACGTGAAGAAGAAGAAGGTTGTCTCTACTTATTTGTATTTCGTGGCCCAGATAGATGTATTTATCAACTGTTTCGATATGGCAGTCCTCCAGTTTCAATGGTACGCTAGGTACTAAATTGGTCATCATTTTAGTTTTCAAAGTTTATTTCCAACCCCACTTTTTAAGAAACTCGTTGTAGTTCTTGCAGCATTTCGTGGGCCTCCTTTAAGTCGTCGGTTATTAGAACTATATCATCTGCAAATCGTAGGTGGTTCAGCCTTTTACCATCGACATTCAAACCTCTGTTTTCGCATTCTAACACCTGGAATGCATGCTGCATGACGGCATTGAATAGTTTTGGTGACATGTTGTCTCCTTGTTTATCTCTCCTTTTTAGTTTTATTTTTTGAGTTTGGGTATGGAGGTTTGTTGCTGTTGTGGCATTTGCATATATACAGGGTGTCCAGAAACTCTACCGACAAACGAAGACAGGAGATTCCTTAGATAATTTTAAGACAATTTAACCCAATTCACCTAGTCCGAAAATGCTTCTTAAGGGAGCTAGAGCTCTTTGAAAATGGCGTCATGAAATTAGTTTTTCTTAAATACCTCCAGAAGGCTTTTATTTAGAAAAACGTAAATTGGTATGCATATTTACTTTTCAGAGATGAATCGATTCCATCCATTGCAAATTTCTAGTACCGGTCATAGGCGTCCGTTTTGGGTAGAGAAACGGGTATTTTATGGCATAACTTTTTTGTCCTTAACTTTTATGCATTTTTGACACCGGATTATTAAATTGTGAGGTATTCTAGTACTAAAAGGTACTCTTGCTTTAAGTCGGCAGGACACACCGTTTTCTAGAAAAATCGATTTGAAAGTTTTTCGTTTTTGGAATTTGAAAAAAAATTAAAAGAACTTTTCAACAAAAAACGAAGTATTTTACCAACATAAAGTAAGAGTAACTTTTAGTACTCGAATACCTCATAATTTAATAATCGAGTGTCAAAAATGCTCGAAAATTCATGACAAAAAAGTTATGCTAAAAAATAACTGTTGACCTACCCAAAACGGACGCCTATGACCAGTACTAGAAATTCGCATTTAATGAAATCGATTTATCTCTGGAATATAAATAAATGTACCAGAAAGCGAAAAATTTTCAAATCAATTTTTCTAGAAAACGGTGTGTCCTACCGATTTAAAATAAGAGTACCTTTTAGTACTAGAATACTTCATAATTTAATAATCCAGTATCAGAAATGCATAAAAGTTAAAGATAAAAAAGTTATGCGATACAATATCCGTTGCCCTACCCAAAACGGACGCCTATGATCGGTACTAGAAATTTGCAATGGATGTATTAGATTCATATCTTGAAGATAAATACGCGTACCAATTTTTGTTTTTCTAAATAGAAGCGTTCTGGAGGTATTCAAGAAAAACTAATTACAAGACGCCATCTTCAAAGAGCTCTAGCTCCCTTAGGAAGCATTTTCGGACTAAGTGAATTGGGTTAAATTATCTTAAAATTATCTAAAGAATCTCCTGTCTTCGTTTGTCGGTAGAGTTTCTGGACACCCTGTATATATGTTGAATAATATTGGAATATCGGTAGTCAATTCTACAATCTCTAAAAGCTCTTAAGATGGTTACCATTTCGATAGTGTCAAAGGCTTTTTTGTAGCCAACAAATACCAGAACTAGCGGCCGGTTGTACTCCACAGTTTTTTCGATCAGGACCTTCAGACAAGTTAGATGATCATTTGTACCATACCCAGGGCGGAAATCTGCTTGCTCTCTCGGTTGGCATGCGTCCAGTTTTTTCTCAATTCTGACAGTGATTATTCGAGCAAACAATTTATACAGATGGTTTAGAAGAATAATTTGCCTACAATTTTCGAGGTCTGTTCGATCTCCTTTTTTATGTTTGAGGAGCGTTATAGAATTATTCCATTTACCTGGTATGGCTTGGTTTTCTAAGCATATATTGAAAAGGTGTTTGATTGCCCTGATTAGAACAGAGCCTCCGATTTTTAGCTCGTCTGCCACTACTCCGTCCTCTCCTGGTGCTTTGTTATTTTTCATTTTCTTTAAAGCATGATATATTTCCGCCGTTATTATCTCGGGAGTATCCTCTGAACCTTGAGTGGTGTCAAAATTAGAGTGGTGTCAATGATATCAATGAATGTAAATGATTGTGCTACAGTTTTATTCTCCGTCGAATCGAGATTTGGATTTCATCCAGATTCTGGTCGAGTAAAAGTGTGGAGACGATCTGGAAATTTAGAACGCTTCAAACATGTCCAGGATGTTTGCACATACAGAAGTGGTACAGTAATGCCACCTCTAATATAACTGCCACCTCATGCATGATAATGCTCATCCACATGTCGCACACCCAGTGATAGACTGGCTCACTATACAATGAACCCTATATAGCAAATTATATGTAAATACAAAGATTGCGCTGGCCAGGTCACCTTATAAGAATGGATAACGACAGAGCACGTAGTAGAACGCTTAGAGGAACTTTAGTGGGACGTAGGCCAGAAGGAAGACCACGGGATAGTTGGATAGACCAAGAGAGAACCGATGCTAAAGAGATATTGAGGCTGTACAACTGGAGGTGGATGCTGTAGGATGCTAGAGAGCTCAAATTGGGTTGTAGAGCCATAGGAGAGACATATTATGTAAACTTTACGATATAATGAATAAAAAATTTCATATAAATCTAATATTGTATTGTCAAAAATACTTAGAATTCTATAAAAAATATGAACTAATTTATTCTTGATACTACGTTTTTCATTAAATTCGTTAAACTTTCCTTTGTTTGAGTTTAAGATTATTTCCAATCTGTTTTTGTTTAGCCCCAAACATCATTTTTAATGATAATTCTTAAGATTCAGTTGAAGATTTATTTAAACTGATTGTATTGAAATTCTAGGTGAGTGTATAAAGATTTTCATTTCAGCGATACTCGATAGTTGGTGAATTTTTAAAGTTTTTACTTTTCAAGTTAACACTTTAACTTATTGGCTTGTAACTCTCATACGTGGCACTAGGGTTCGGAAGTTCGTCCAATAAAAACGTAACTGCGGCACAAGTAAATCAGTTGAGAGCCCTCTCAAAGTTCAATGGCAATTTACAAACTTTTTAACGAAAATTTGTATTCCCTATTGCCTTTGTGAGGTTTACATTATCCATTGCTGGTTCCCCTGGATTCGACGTATTATTCTAAGGGTGAAATTTTAATGCCAGTGAAATCTCTAACGCTATTTTTGGAATTCTGAGGGTTAGATACAACTACTAAAAATATATTAGTTACTAAATAAAAATATGTAATTGACAAAAACAATGCCCTGTCTTATTAAAACCCTTTTAATAACATGAAGAAGTTACTAACATATCGGTGCCTCAGAAGCAGCCAATCGGCGTAAGTCAATAAGTGTTTAAAATGAGATACTAAGATGGGTTTCTGAAAATAGTGGCATAAATATTAGTAGTTATGAAAAACAAACAAACTGTCTTTATTTATCATAATAAGGGTAACATATTCATAAATACAAACAAGGAAATAATAATATTATTATATATAATAATAAGTGTTATATCTCATGAGTAATTTTTAGGGAGAATGTGACTTACACCGTTTGAATTCTGAGGCATCCATATTAAAGAGAGATTATTATAGCTTTACTTATTCATAACATATTTTTCACTACTGCTTTTACATTTTGTTAAGATATAATCAAAACAAAATTAAAAAAAAATACAGTATCTGAAAAAATTAAACGATTGTTCCTAAGCACAACAGCGATATGATCTCGTGAGAATGAAAGTGGCATATAAGTCATAACATTTCTACAATGGAGTAAAGTAAAAGTAAATTTTCAATGAAATCCCTTGATTGTAGTACTATTCAAGATGAAAGTGGCTTTAGTTATTAGTACTCAAATTCGCTATTAGAAACAGTATTAGTTTTCTTTCTCTATAAAACATTTGTCTCTACCTTTTATATTCGTCATTCTGTGTACCCTCAACCCTCAGAATTTTTTATTTTTCCTGTTGCCTCTTCTCTTTTTTGCCTAAATTCCTCCCGCGACCCCTCTTTGTCTTCTTGGACTATTATTTATGCTCCCTTTCGTTTTTCTTTGTAACTTTCCTAATTTTCCAGTCTTTCGTAATTAAGTATCTCTTCGATTTTTCTTGTTTTTTTTTCTCTTTATTTTGACTATTATTTCCTCTCTAGATCATTCAGTTTTTCTTATGTTTATATTTGGTATTTTTGTCTTTCCGCATGTTTTATCCGCAGTTATTATTATGTTTTTTCAGGTATATATAGTCTCGTTTTCCTCCATATGTTTGTTCTTTGTATTACATGTTTGAAAATGTTGTCTCATTTTTCCTGCTATATTTTTGTGTATCTTTCTTATTTCACTTTATAGCTTATTACTTTTTTATTTACCTTTCTTCCCCTCTTTTCTTCCGTTTCTTCTATTTCTTTCTGTCTTTCTTTTAACCTTTGTATCTTTTACTCTATTACATTTATTAGCACTACAGAAAATAGTCTATTATGGATTTTTCGTTTCTGTTTTCTACTACTCTTTTATATCTATGTGTATGCCTTTATACTTAAATCTCTCTTTGATACGACCATTCTGTCTTCGCTTGTAATTTATTATTTATTTTATTTTTTAATTTTTAATTAAATTTATTTTTTCTTAATTTATTTTGTTTTTTCATCGTTTTTGTTCACTATCCCTTCGGTTTCTTCCCCATACATTCCTCTATACCTAGACCTTTGCTGTTATTTCCAACTCTAAATTATTTTCGTCTGCATTATTCATCTCTAATTGTAGCTGTTATAAACATTTGTCTTTCTCTCCTTTTGCTGCGTCGTCATTTTCACGGTCAACTATTAATACTGGTCATGTTTTGTCTGTCATTAATTTTATTTTCAATGTTAGTATTCTGTCGTTACATAATTTTCTTCTACAGCACCTTTTAACCTGTTTGACGCTAGTATTAGTCCCAATAGTGGGACAGTATTATTATTGTGGCTCTATGTTCGAAAATTGAAAATTAGCTGGATCGACAAATAAAAAAGTAAACCAACGAATAAATTAAAAACCCGAAATAATAGGTACTGAATTAAAAAAATTCAAATATTTGAGACACCAAACAATGGAAAAAATACACATTTCTACAAAATATACTGCAATTAAGAAAAAATCAAAGGAAAAACCAAAATCGAAGGAACGCAGAAGAATGTTCTGGTTGTAATGCTTCGGTTGCACTACAAACGAATCGTTTAGCCTCAAAGATATCCAATCTCCTCTAATAGAGATATCGCCACTTAATAGTATCATCAGTATCATATTGCTTCTCGCAAGATGAATTGATAGCGTTTTCTAACTCTTCCTCTATATGAAGAACCTTTGTATAGAATCTGGCAGTATACAGTACAGTACAACAGATCGACGTTTGACCAAGTATGTCAGTCATTTCTAGCATCTCCTAGTCAAACGCCGATACAGATTATTTTTCCTTCGACCTTTGACTGAAAATACTTCAGTCAAAGACCGAAAATGGAATTTATTTTGGGGTTTGACTAAGATCGTTTGTCAGACCTGAGGAACGCCTAGTCAAACCTAGGAGTGTCGGAACTTCGGGGTTTGACTATCTATACATCTATACAAAAGAACTGTGTTTTAATTTTATTTATACATTATAGTCAAACTCAGAAGTTTCGGCACTCCTAGGTGTGACTAGTCAATCCTCACGTCTGACTAACGTTCTTAGTCAAACCTAGAAATAAATTCCATTTTTGGCTTTTGACTAGTCAAACCTAGGAGAGACTAATTTTTTCAGGCCCATGTCGAAACTTAAATTTATGAAATCGGGCCATTCAAACCCCGATCGGGTATTAAAATATCATAATTTTTTAGATTTTGCATAATTTTTTAGATTGAGTTTAGTAAATCGTCATTTTTTAAATTTAATACCTATTGTTTTTATATTGTCGTACTTAAAACAAAAAATTAGTCTTTATTCTCTCATGGCGAAACATTATAACAGCTAGAATTGCACAATAAGTTAGACCTTTTATATTTACATAACTTTGAAGTGCATTTTTTATTGTAGTAGCATTTTATAAAGACTTGATCCCCTTTAGAATCTTTTGCACAGATTTTTCGTAGAGACAGCTGACCGTCGGAAATTCTTTTGTATTCTTGTATTTGGTTCCTCGAAAAAAGTGTGTTTATTGTTTCATCACCTTGTATAAATCATCAACAGTTTTATGATATTTGTATGATTGTATGATACCCAAGACATTTTGAGTATCTCCTTTAGCTCTATTAAAGCTGAGAGTAGGTATGGTTACAGTTTTTCCGACTGAAATAGGCCGAAAATTTTTATACCGTTAATTGTTTCATAACATTAGCCTGAACACGAATCTGATGTAGGCTTCAACTCAATATGTACAACCTGATTACAAATTCTGCACGTATGTGCGCCAGAGCTCTCTTTTTGCCGAATACAAATCACATCGAAGAAGTAATCTCAATTATTGAACAATTTTCTTCCTCACTTAGTAACAACGATCTAGGGGATTTTTCAGTATGGTAATTTTAAGTTTTCTCTTCTATTGAAGTATCTGATTCACAGTTGACATGACATTCCCATTTCATATCTTTGAGCTAAAATAAATTTTTTAGTTTAAGCTGAAACGTTTTTTATAAACTTTTTTAAGATTATAGGCAAATCAAGAGCAAGGCACGTACAGGATACAGTGCACTGTATAGAAAACAATTGATTTAGCCTGCAAGTTATAGAGGAAATATTATTCAAATAAACAGTTAAGTAAATCTAAAATTCCAGCTTTCAATGAGAAAGTTGTCACTTAATAGTATCATCAGTATCATATTGCTTCTCACCAGATGAATCGATAGCGTTTTCTAACTCTTCCTTTATCTTAAGAACCTTTTTAATCAAATCTGGCAGTGTTCAGTACAACCGATCGACGTTTGACCGAGTCTGTCAGTCACTTCTAGGATCGCCTAGTCAAAGCCCGAAACAGATTATTTTTCCTTCGACGTTTGACTGAAAAGTTAGGCACTCCTAGGTTTGACTAAACTCACTTTAGTAAAAGGCCGAAAATGGAATTAATTTCGAGGTTTGACTAAGACCGTTAGTCAGACCTGAGGATTGCCTAGTCAAGCCTAGGAGTGCCGAAACTTTGAGGTTTGACTGTAACATAAATACAAAAGCACTATTCTCTATTTGTTCATAAACATTTTTAAATATAGTTTTCTTAAATTAATAACTATTAATAAAATCTAACAATATTAAATCATAACTGTTGTCAGTAAGTGAAATGATTAGCTAAATTTCAAATCTGAATTATTTAAATGTCACTTTGATAGCCTCCATTAATTACGTATTTTTCGATAGCTCAATATAATTTACTGTTGTAGTAATTATATACTGAATATCAATATACTTTTATTATTCTGATATGAGTCATAAAATTATGCTAGTACTGATTGGGTATTGTATAATTAAATTTTGTAATTAAATATATATGTTTCACTGTATTGGGATGATAATCATGAATTTTTGCAATGACGACAGGGGCGTAGCTACCGCCTTATCAATCGTATCAATTATGCGGGGCCCCCGACATACAGGAGCTCCCGACTCGACGTGTCAAAAAAAAGTTCAATTTATAAAAATGGAAAAAATTATTCCACAATATTTCATTATTAAGTCGTATGGTCAATAATGTATTGCAGTTAGGAAAACAATTGTCTCATAAATTTTAAAAGCTCCATGTGTGGAGATTATTTTGGATACAACTCAAGACTTGTCAAAAAGTGAGTAAGGCGGGGGTCTCCTATACACGCTTTACGCAGCCTACGGCGTCTGTCGGATACTATCGGCTAAGTCGGTGGTCACTTCAATTCACCCCGTAATTTGAATTTGTTTTAGAATACTCTTTTTTATCTATTTTAGGTTGTAAGATAGTTTTTGTCTTTCAAAGTTTATTAAAAGTATCGAAAATGAACAACTTTCCTACGGAGTAGACCACAGCCAACGGAGTAGACCACAGCCAAACTTTCTGCAGCTTTTCGATAAGTGTCAATAGTTGAAAATATTGAGTGTGTTAAATAAATCAAAATTTTTTTGGAGTCTTTTTTGGGTTCATATCAGTACTTGATTGCAGTGCAGAGGGGATTAAAACTCTTATATTGAACAATGTGACAGAATATATGTCATATAATTGATTTGCCTAAATGTAAAAAGCACGGTTAGAGTAAATCAAACATTGTGTATATATCAAAAATAAAATTGCCACAAGAAAGTATGTCCTACTAGATAGTGCTCAATATACGATGTTTTTATAGGCTAAAAAAATATTTATTTAAAATGAAAACTTTGTATGAAATAAATTTAAAAATGAAGTAAAAGACAGACGTACTCCCAACAATTTATTGTAAATCCCGACGACCGGTTTCGCTCTCTATAACATGCAGAGCTTCTTCCAGTCAACGGCTACAAGTAACTAATTGATTCCGCTACAAGCGGCTCATTCTTGAGTATCCAATAACATGATTTATTGCCCAAATTTTCCCACATATTCTGCCAAAAAAGCAAGTTTAAAAAAAATTGAAGGGACTCGTGAGAGTGCCGACAGAAGTGAAAACTTCTTATAGTATATAAATTACGAGCTCAATGCTTTTGCCAATCCAAAAAGAAAAGGTATACCTATATCATTTACGCGATGCGTTTGCCCTATGCTATTTATGTATACATACACATAATTTATATACGTACAAAATTTATTTCAGCGAAGTGATGACGGTCGCAAATTCAATAATTTTTCCCCATCCAAGAAGTGCACAACGTCAATAAATAAATTTTAAATTCAAAATTTAATTTGGTCTAAGCGATGACGGTCTCTAATTTAATACTTTTTCTCCATGAAAAAAGTGCACAACGTCCCTAAAGAAATTTTCACTTCAAAAATGTATTTCGTCGAAACGATGACGGTCGCTAATTTAATATTTTTCCCCATCCAAAAAGTGCACAATGTCCCTCAAGAAGTTTTCACTTCAAATATTTTTTTCGTAGAAGCGATGACGGTCGCTAATTTAATACTATTTCCCATCTAAAAAGTGCACAATGTCCCTAAAGAAGTTTTCACTTCAAAAATTTATTTCGTCGAAGCGATGACGGTCGCGATGGCGGTCTTTTTTCAATATATTCAATACTTTTCCCCGTACAAAAAGTGCAAAACGTCCCTCAAGAAGTTTTCACTTCAAAAATCTATTTCATCGAAGCGATGACGGTCGCTAATTTAATAATTTTTCCCCATCCAAAAAGTGCACAACGCCCCTCAAGAAGTTTTCACTTCAAAAATCTATTTCATCGAAGCGATGACGGTCGCTAATTTAATACTTTTTTCCATCGAAAAAGTGCACAACGACCCTAAAGAAGTTTCGCTTTAAATATTTATTTCGTCGAAGCGATAACGATCGCTAATTTATTACTTTTCCCAGCCAAAAAGTTCCCAACGCCCTAAAGAAGTTTTCACTTTAAAAATTTATTTCGTTGAAGTGATGACGGTCGTTAATTTAATAATTTTTCCCATCCCAAAAGTGCACAACCTGCCTCAAGAAGTTTTCACTTCAAATGTTTATTTCGTCAAAGCGATGACGATCGCTAATTTAATAATTTTTCTCCATCCAAAAAGTGCACAACGTCCCTAAAGAAGTTTTCACTTCAAAAATTTATTTCGGCGAAGCGATGACGGTCGCTAATTCAATAATTTTTTCCCGTCTAAAAAGTGCACAACGTCCCCAAAAGAAGTTTTCACTTTAAAAATATATTTCGCCGAAGCGATGACTGTCGCTAATTCAATACTTTTTCCCCATCTAAAAAGAGCACAATGTCCCTAAAGAAATTTTCACTTCAAAAATGTATTTCGTCGAAGCGATGACGGTCGCAAATTTAATACTGTTTCCCCATCCAAAAAGTGCACAACGACCCTCAAGGAGATTTCACTTCAAAAATTGATTTCTTAGATGCGCTGACGGTCGCCAATTTAGTACTTTTCCCATCCAAAAGTGAACAACGTCCCTAAAGAAGTTTTCACTTCAATACATATACGTACAAAATTTATTTCGCCGAAGAGATGACGGTCGCGATGACGGTCGCGAAGTAAATCCTTTTTCCTCATTCAAAAATAGCTTTTACATTTATTTTAAATTTAAATACTTCCATACAATTTATGTATATATACACATAATTTAGAAACGTACAAAATTTATTTCGCCGAAGAGATGACGGTCGCGATGACGGTCGCGAAATAAATCCCTTTTCCCCATCCTAAAATAGCTCTTACATTTATTTTAAATTTAAATACTTCTATACAATTTATATATACATACAAATAATATATAGCATAAGCGATGACGGTCGCAATGACGGTCGCGATGACGGTCGCGAATTCAATGCTTTTTCCCCTACCCACATATCGCACAACGTCCCTAAAGAAGTTTTCACTTCAAAAAATCAAGAATTGAAATTAACATGGTTAAACAAATGTAGTGCTCCTGAGCTAACTCCTCTTCCCAAACTATTTGTTGTCTTGTCTGTGTGTTCTTGTGCTATTTGTTTTAATGTGGATTTTGCTTATTCATCGATGAGCATAACACAAAGTAGGTACCCCTATTTATTTTCTTTTTCTTTTATTTAATTCAACAATTTATTAAAATTTCTTCTCTGCTTAAGTCAATAGAACAAATTCTCACTTTATTTTCAATTAACTTTCAACTGAATATTGCACTTACATTATTTCTACCCAACCCCAACAAAAAACCTTTTGTTTTCTATCTCTTCTTTTCCTTCTGTTTTGTATTTCAGTTTCAGGTAGCTACATTGATATTTACCAAGGCACAATTCATTATTTTTATCATATGACTGCTAATACAATTATTTAGTTACAATTCGGACCTTTCCAACTGTTTCTTCTTTTGTACGACCACTGCTCCTGACATTGGAACATCAAGGAGCATTGACCTTAACAAATGGGTTACAATTGCACAACCAGAGTTATTACTAATATCAGATATTAACTTTTTTGATCCAAACGTTGCCAGCCTTAATTTCACCAACAAATAAATAAATAGAAACCTTTTAATAAATATATATATAAAATTTTTAAAACTTTACATATTAAAATTGTATATATGACATCCACTTTTAATCTACTTCACAAACAAAAATAACAAACAGAATTGTTGGTTGTCTCTGGCCACTTATCCTACCCTTAAGAACTTTTCCATATACTTGTTAACCTTTACAACATTTTCCGTCTATTCCACCATACCCCCATTGGCATAATTTGAGCAATAAATCATGTTATTGAATAATCAAGAAGGAGCCCCTTGTAGCGGAATCATTTAGTTACTGTAACCGTTGATCTGAAAATGCTCTGCATATTATAGAGAGCGAAACCGGTCTTCGGGAGTTATAATAAATTATTAAGAGTACGTCTGTCTTTTACTTAGTTCAAAATGAACTCTCATATGCAACCCATTCAACATTTGAAATAAATTTAATTTCTACTAAAAAAGGTGAACGCGATGAATGTAAAAATAACCTTAATTACTGTTTTGAAAAAATTACGATTGTATGGCGCTTGTCGTATTTTTTCACCATTGTTTGAAATAATGAATCCTGTTTCTAAAATTCTAAAACATGAAAACAATACATTACAGAAAGCTGGTATTCTACTAACTAATCTTTTAAATGGGCGGAAGGATACAAGAAATCAAAATTCATTGCATGATTTAATAAACGAGTCTCACAACATACCAAAAATTGGAGGGTAACAACTATTTTTTAAAATAAAAAACGAAATGTAACAAAGCGATTTTTCGATGTGTTCTCAGAAGTTGACAGGATTTCCGACCCAATATCGTACAAAATATATTATTGTGGTTTAAATAAATTGATCCCTCAAACCAAACAAAGGTTTCAAAGTCTGTGTGACTTAAGTAATACATTTGAAGTATTACAACCCGAGAAACTTTTATCATTTTCAAATGGAATTATAAAACACAAGTCGAAAGACTGATTGGTAAATAAGTACGATATAGACATTTCATTTGATCTTTATGAACAATTTCTTGCTTTAAAAATCCGCTTGCAAACTGAAATTTATAAAATTAAATCTGTTAGTTAACTTACCTTGTGAAAAATTTGCACTTGTATAGTCGGTTCGCTAAACTCAGCTCAGACACAACTGGCTAGTGATTTTAGTAAATAATTTTGCCAATTTCGTAAAATTGGAAAAAAATAATTACTAAATTGTTAATAATTACTAAATAGTTAGTAATTTTGCCAATTTTGGCAAAATTGGCCAAAAACAAAAAAATTTCCTACTAAAAGCACTAGCCAGTTGTGTTTGAGTTTAGCGAACAGACTATATCAGGGTTTTCCCAAAGATGCGATATATTAAAAATATTAATTGTTTTTTTTTATGTAATTTACTCAAGAGATTTGTATTTCTCAACCTTAGGTAATATTAAATCTTATTAACAATATTAACTTTTTGTGACTTTTTGTTTAAAATTATTTATTACCGTTCTATATTTATCTTTATAGGTACTAGTAATAGTCGGTATGATGTTCAAGCCGTTTAATGCTGAGTCCATCAATCTTCTCGATAGTGAAAAAAGATCTAAAACTTCAATAAAATAACTTTGGTTCACCGGGATAACAGCCATTTCCTATTTATTATATTGACAGCAGTACGTATCAAGGATATTACACATCGATATACGTTTTACTTAATGTTTTGATTTAACTTGTTTGAAAATGAATGATGACGTTTGGGTAAAGATAAAATGTAACAATTATACGCTGAACCCTGTGGGGCTACGCCAATGAATGACGATCGCATTGTGCAATTGATGTATATTTTTATCCATTAGAGTCCAACATCAATGCCAAAGGGAATTTTAAAAAACAATCGTTAAATTTTACTAAAACGGAGATCTCTTTGTATTAAAACACGTTTAAAAACAGTTAAAATGGAGGGCAACATAAAATGAATTTAATTCTAGTAAACACAAATGAATCCCATGATTAATTAGAGATATACAGTATGTCCCTGTAAGTTGTATCCGTATGGCAAACTTTTTTATTATTAATTTTACGAAAAAAAGTCATTCCTCATAAAAAGCTCTGCATGGTCCAAAACCTAAGATTTAACTATCAAATATCAAATTTTTTGAATATTGTACGAGGTATGTCAAAAATTTGAATTTCACTTAAGAGTAAAGTGGCTTTATTTTTCACAATATTGAAAATTGCTATTATGAAAAGTTGTTTGGAATTAAAAACTATATTTTGGTATGCAATTACATCCTTCTAATTGAAAATTTTTTTTTGAAAAATTATGGATAACAACTAACAATATATTCAGTTATTTCAATTCTGATAACTCTTTTATTATTAATTTTACGAAAAAACTGTTTGTTTGTAAAAAGTTCTGCATGGTTTGAAACCTAAAATACAACCATCTTATATCAAATTTTATCAATTTTATACGAGGTATGTCAAAAAAGATACATTTAGATAAAAAGTAAAGTACATTTATAGTTCCGAATATTTCAATTAGAAGGATGTAATTACATACTGAAACATAGTTTTTAATTCTAAATAACTTTTCATAATAACAATTTTCGATATTGTGTAAAATAAACGTATTTTACTCTTGAGCGAAATTTATATTTTTTGACATACCTAGTACAAAATTGATAAACTTTGACATAAGACAGTTTTATTTTAGGTTTTAGGCCATGCAGAACTTTTTAATCACTTTTTTTCGTAAAATTAATAATAAAAGAGTTATCTGAATTGAAATAACTGAAAATAATGTTAGTTATCCATAATTAAAAAAAAAATTCAATTAGAAGGATGTAATTGCATACTAGAATATAGTTTTTAATTCTAAACAAATTTTCATAATAGCAATTTTCAATATTGTGAAAAATAAATCTACTTTACTCTTGAGTGAAATTCAAACTTTTTGACATACCTCATATAATATTCAAAAAATTTGATATTTGATGGTTAAATCTTAGGTTTTGGACCATGCAGAGCTTTTTATGAAGAATAACGTTTTTACGTAAAATCAATAATAAAAAAGTTTTCCATATGGATACAACTTACAGGAACATATTGTATAACTAACTGACCCGATATACGTGGGTACCCGATATACGTTGTCCTGCCTCGAATATTCTGCTATTAATATGATATTCTAACTGGAATATGGAATATATATAAATAGTGAGGGGTAAACTTATGGAATAAATTAATTTTTTCGGGAATGAGCGATTTTGGAGACAAATCCCGAAACAAACTACAACGGAAAATATACGAGCTAATACTAAAGATTTGGGAAGAAGAAAGAATGCCCGAAGAATGGAAACCTGGATGGATATTTCCAAATCTAAAAAAGGGGACACTACAAAATTCAACAACTATAGAGGAGTAACACTGTTAAACAGCTGCTTCAAAATATTGACAGCACTAATCAGACAAAAACTTTTAAAATATATATTAAAATTAAAATAGGAGACTACCAGCACGGATTTAGAGAGGGAAGGTCAACAATAGACGCAGTTCACATAATCACACAGTCAATTGAAAAATGTTACGAGCATGATATCGACTTACACATCCTTTTCATAGATTTCAAGCAAGCCTTTGACAGCTTAACAAGACCCGACCTAATAGAAGACATGAAAAACCAAATATACCAATGAAACTTATAAAACTTACGAAAATGACAATGGAACGATCGACTGCAGCAATAATTACAGATAACGGTCACCAAAAATATAGAAATAGCAAGTGGAGCACGACAAGGTGCCTCTCTATCAACGTCATTATTTAATGTCGCAATAGAAGGAACAATAAGAGTTACAGAAATAAAAGATGCAATTATAACATTGACTTCGCCACTTGTGGCGTATGCTGACGATATAGCATTAATTAGCAGAAACCTGAACAGTTTAAAGGAAGAAGTTACGAAGTTATTAAAGGAGCATCCAAAAGGGGTTTAGCAATAAATCAAAACAAAACAAAATACCTAATATTCTCAAGAAAAAATCCAGTAAATGTGACAAGTTTAAATATTGGTGAATATCAGTTTGAAAAGGTAGAACACTTTAAATATCTTGGAGTCGCAGTTAATGGAACTAATGATAGAAGCATCGTAATCAGTGAAAGAATCCAGGCAGGAAACAGAGCCTACTGGAAATACAATAACTTTCTCAAAGATAAGAAGCTTACTCAGAATACTAAACTGAAAATTTACAAAGCAGCAATTAGACCAGTAATCACATATGGTGCTGAAGTAATGTGTCCGAGCCGGAAAGAGGAAGAAAGATTGGGGATCCTAGAGAGGAAAATAATTTGGATGATAGCAGGCCCACTAAACTTAGGTAGTAATGAATTTAGAAAACTCATGAACCACGAAGTAAGAGGACTTCTGAAAGGAGAAGACATCGTCAGATTTATCAAGGCACAGAGACTCAGATGGATGGGACATATAGAAAGGAGAAATCCAGAAACCGTCATTAAGAAAATTTCCAAATGGAGACCTGTATCAGGCAGACCACGAGGAAGACGCAAAACTAGATGGGAGAACCAGATAGTCGAGGACCTTAAGAAGATGGGAGAGAATGGGTAACCATAAGCAAAAACAGGAAATCGAGACCGAAAACAGGTAACCATCGAGAAAAATTGTAGAAGATGCCAAGTCACACAACCAATAGTAAAACCAAAATGTTAATACGAATCGGAACAAATCGGAAGAGCCCAAAGAGGGCGGCAATCACTCCGCTAGGAGTGTGGATGTGGATGCCATGATGATAATATTTACCGGTTTCCTACAGTCTCTGCCACATCCCGGATTTCTATCTCCACCTTTTTCCGTCGGTCAATTCTTTCTCATTTATCGCTCTATCTCTCATTATTACTCTGATTCCTCCTCTCCATTCTAATGCTGGTCTTCCTCCTCTTCTTCTATTCTATGGAACATAGTTTAAGGCCTGTTTTGGCCATCGTTCATCATTCATTCGCATTGCATGCTCGTACCATAAAAGCTGTTTGGATTCTATTTTATTGTAAATCCTTCTTTTTCTTCTTATTATTTCTTCATTTGGGATGGATCAAATCTGGATATATAACCCGCTCTTCTGAGATAGTCCATTTCTATTACTTCAAGTTTACTCTTCTCTTTCATCGTCATTTGCCAACATTCAGATCCGTACAAAATTGGTTCCACAACGGACTTGTAGATTGTCATTTTTCTTTTCTAGGACTATATACAATATATTAAAATATATAAACGATAAGTCTACTCCAGATATAAAAGTATTTTGAATTTATCGACCATCACTTCCCCCTGATGCACAATCTTTAACCGCGTCTCAGAACAAATAATCGACTATTTCATAAAGTGATGTTGATTAATTACTCAAGAAGCTAGCTGCAAAAATGATTAACGATTTTACTCATCAAACAGATCAGTGATTTTCATTAATTTGGCAAAATCACTGGTTAAGGATATTTTGTGAGGGAGAAATTGGGAATTCCGACACCCTCTACAGCCTCGCGTATTCAACAATCGACTTGAGTTGTCGAAACAAATTGAACAAAATAAACACTTCACTAACTTTCAGCCCGCTCTAAACGACAGTTAAACTTTGCCTTTTGCATGGTTAAAAATTTCAATGAAATATAAATCGTCTTTCTCCTCGACCAAATCGGGTCGAGTCCGCTTACTTTTTTTTTACCGATAAATACTATAAAATAATATACGGCGTTTCTAGCTGGCACGCTATTCAAATTTATGAGTTGTATTTCATGCGCCCGTTACATGAACTATATTTATTAAAATTCTGTATATGCATATATATATATATATATATATATATATATATATATATATATATATATATATATATATATATATATATATATATATATATATATATATATATATATATATATATATATACATATATATCTATATCAACATTATAATATAACATCATTGATGATACAATCTCAATAAGTTTCTCCCTGATGAAGGACATAACTATGTCCGAAAGCTTGGAATAAAAAATTTACAAGAGTACACATTTCACTTTTTATTGCTGCAAACCCAATATTGAACGTTTACTTCCTTACGTTGTCAGCAAATACTTTTGGTTCATTATATATATTTATATAGATAAAGTAGTAACTCGTGAGGATGCACTCAGTCTATTTATTGGCCCACAAGACAAAGAAAACTGTTTGACTTACTGTCAAGCTTTCGAATTGCTTTAATTCTTTTTCAAGCATCTACAAAAATTTCAAAATATAAAAATGGTGTACTTATAATTTATTTTTCTAACTTACTAGTCGTGAGATTAAAAGATAAAGTTGAAGCTTTACAAAAAAGGACAAGCACACACATATTAAAATATTTAAAGCAATCTAAAACATTACGTTGTTTCCACGGTACGTGGTTCAACATTATATGAATTGTTTACCATTTCTTTAGGAGGAAAGCAAAACCAGTAACAATAGTTGTTTTTATTATAGTTGTTAATTTGATGAAAATAAATTAGTCCAGTCAATTTGTCTTCAGCCTATTATGAATTTTTAATGATGGAATGTACGATACAAAATCAGATTATGATGTTGTGCCAAATTTTTGTTGATATGCTAATATATAGCAATAAATGTTACTCAATTTGTCTATATCTGACTTTCTTTTTATGCATTTTTTATTTTTCTGGATGTGTGTCATTTCTACAAATAATCTCTTCTGCTCATTTTTCACCCTCTCTAAAATTGACGCTTGTGAAAAATTAAATGAATGATTCAGATTAATTGAGTGGTCGGCTAATGCACAAGCTTGTGATTTGTTTGTGTTAATATCACTTCTGTGTGAAATGATTCTGCTGTGTAATGTACGAGAAGTTTCTCCTATATAAACCTTATCGCAGTCTGAGCAAGGTAGTTGATACACTACTTTTGAACTTTCCTTAGTTGTTAGTGGATCTTTAGTTTTGGTGTATAAATGTGCTATAGTTTTAACGTTTCTAGTAGCAATTTTTATGTTTTCGAATCCTTTAAATAATTTAAGAAGTTTTGGTGTTAAGATAGGAATATAAGGTAAAGATCCAAATATTTGTGGTGTTGTTGGTACGAAGGTGTCAACTGTTGGACTATTTTTTATTACTTGGCTTGCCTATATATATTCCTATCTTAACACCAAAACTTCTTAAATTATTTAAAGGATTCGAAAACATAAAAATTGCTACTAGAAACGTTAAAACTATAGCACATTTATACATAGGCGTAACCAGGGGGGGGTTTTGGGGGTTGTAACCCCCCCCCCCCCATTGGGATGTACTTTCAGCTCTATACGCTTAACATCATATCCCTCAGATATTTCCAGTAGTTGTAACCCCCACCTTTCAGGTAGATGTAACCCCCCCCTTAGGATCATCCTGGTTACGCCTATGCATTTATACACCAAAACTAAAGATCCACTAACAACTAAGGAAAGTTCAAAAGTAGTGTATCAAATACCTTGCTCAGACTGCGATAAGGTTTATATAGGAGAAACTTCTCGTACATTACACAGCAGAATCATTTCGCACAGAAGTGATATTAACAAAAACAAATAACAAGCTTGTGCATTAGCCGACCACTCAATTAATCTGAATCATTCATTTAATTTTTCACAAGCGTCAATTTTAGAGAGGGTGAAAAATGAGCAGAAGAGATTATTTGTAGAAATGACACACATCCAGAAAAATAAAAAATGCATAAAAAGAAAGTCAGATATATACAAATTGAGTAACATTTATTGCTATATATTAGCATATCAACAAACATGTGGCACAACATCATAATCTGATTTTGTATCGTACATTCCATCATTAAAAATTCATAATATGCTGAAGACAAATTACCTGGACTAATTTATTTTCATCAAATTAACAACTATAATAAAAACAACTATTGTTACTGGTTTTGCTTTCCTCCTAAAGAAATGGTAAACAATTCATATAATGTTGAACCACGAACCATGGAAACAACATAATGTTTTAGACTGCTTTAAATATTTTAATATGTGTGTGATTGTCCTTTTTTGTAAAGTTTCAAATTTATCTTTTAATCTCACGACTAGTAAGTTAGAAAAATAAATTGTAAGTACATCATTTTTATATTTTGAGATTTTTGTAAATGTCTTGAAAAAGAATTAAAGCAATTCGAAAACTTGACAGTAAGTCCAAGAGTTTTCTTTGTCTTGTGGGCCAATAAATAGACTGACTGCATCCTCAAGAGTTACTACTTTATATTTATATATACAGTCAAGTATACCACCATCTTATATATATATATATATATATATATATATATATATATATATATATATATATACTTTGTCATTTTTCAATGGGTTTGATCCTCATTTGCAGTTCACTTGTGAACTTAAGGACCACACTAATAACAGTATCCATTTCTTAGACCATTACCATTCTTGTCATCCATTTAAATATAAATTAAACCTCATTAAAGCTTTAAGCTTTGGGCTAGATAGGCTGACACATTCGATTAATCGGAGGGAAAAGAACATATTAATCGAGAATTCCTACCCACATTCCCTCATTATTAAATATTTCTTCTCTCAGATTTATGGTTCTTCTTTAAATGACAATATGACCAAATGGTGACAAACTTAGAACAATACCTAATAATACTATTAATAACAGCATTCTGCCTACTACTACACTTGGGACTCCATCCATCCATTACTCATCTCTACCATACTTTCCTCAGGTTACTAAAAAACTTATTAAACTTTATAAATACAATAACATTCCATATTCCTGTAAAAATTGTTGTGAAGGTTGAAAAGACTGTCAAAAATTTGTTGTGTAAAATTAAAACACCCTTGTCCCCTTTGGAACAAGTTAATGTAATTTACCATATACCGTGTACTGAATGTGACTCATGCTATATCGGCCAGACTGAACGCTCCCTAAAAGGGTGCCTAATCTCCAATCTGAGTGATATCAACTTATCTTAGCATACATGTGCCCTTGCTCAGCATGCTCTAAAAACGAAACATAAGGTGCACTTTAACTAAGTCAGGATTCTCTGTAATGAACGCAATCTTTCCAAACGGGCACTTTTTAGAAATGTGTTATATATTGAAACATCCCAATTATTAAAAAAAAAAGAACAGATATTAGTCACCTGAGCCAAATTTACCATGCAGTAATATTACAGAATAAGGCATAATTAGACTTACTTAAATATTTTTTGCAGTATCTGTAACAGGGCTAGGAGGCTATATAACATTAGTGTTATATAGCCTTTTAATAAATCAAAATAAAGATTTGTTCAATTTAATACTTTGCATCTGATGCTTTAAAATCCGATCTGCGTCTGATGTTTGAATGGGCTTATCTAATTTCTTCTTCGGTAGGGAGTGGCTGCCGATCTTTACTGCAGATCTTCAGAATTATTCACCCATCGATCTTTTCCTAGTCACAAATTATAGGATCATCTCCAATTTACATGCTATTATTTGAGGTTTGAATTGCTTTCTTCAGTTTTTAATCTGTTGATAAAATCCTCATGAGTTTTCAGTAATGGTGGTTAAAAATCTTTTTCCACCTACCTCTACCGAAAGTATACTTTTCCTGAGCTGATTGTAGGGAGCAAAGTCGTACTTTTTCTGCCTAGTGAGTAAAAGTACTTTTCCTCCCTAAGGAGTGAAAGTAAAAGTGACGTCATGATGTGTCATTGAAAAATGTACATACTCTAGACTTATACCGTAATATTAATTATGAAATCTTGTGTTTGTTGTATTTATTGATGCGTTTGATATTGAATATAATGTACATATATATAATTTATTTACAAATACTTTACAACGAGTGCCTCACGTATGGTTTATCTGATTATTTGTTTGTTATACATATAATTTGCTATTAATTGATTCGTTAAAAAAAGCACAAAGCCATAATAAACTTTAAAAAACTAAGTTTAGTTAAATCTTTGAATAATTTAGAAATGCCCTAATTAGAAGCGTTAACATTTTGCAACAAGTCATTGTTCGACACAATGTTTTTCAAATCCGCGAAAAACGTTTCAGCTAATTGCGAATTAGCTGAAGGAGAGACCAGCAAATACATTTCTAAATAAAAAGAAAATTCGCCCTTTCTTTTTTAAAATTAATTCTAATAGTCCTTAAAGATATTTCTCAATTCTTGGGGAAGACTTTTCTTTACAATCATTACATGTTTCTGAATATCGTATTATAAATTTGTGACTTGGAGCTAAAAGGGCTAATGTGAATTTTTTCCTGTTTTAAATAAACCAGTGCATTAAATATCATTCGATACATACATGTATTTTCATATCGTCGCCTTAGTACTATAACTTGATAACCCCAAAATTGACGTTTTTGAGATAACTAGTTCACAAGATGTATTTTATTTGACTCAGTTGATAAAACTCAAATGCTCCTAATATTCGGTGCTAAAACTTGACAAGATAAGTTATCAAGTTATTGTTTAATCGAAATAATCGTGAATACGACATACACTGAACTGTTTTTCTTAAATAATTGAGCTTACCACGTAATTGCTATCTGTTTATTCGGTTCATGTTAATGCAAAAATTCGAGAATTGTTAGCAGATCTGGCAACGCCCATGGCAGAGGGCTAATTTTCACCAAAATAATGCTTAAAACATTAGTTTTGTTAAAAAGTTCACTTAGATGCAACTTGGCACGACATGTGACATTAACAAATGTTAACATTATGGTAGTGCTAAAAGTTAATAACTTTAATTTTTCTTGTTATTTTTCATATTGAAAAACAAATTTTCACCGTATTCCTAAGTATATCAGTAGCCAAAAAGTTAAGGAACAGTATTTTAGAGCTGCAGAGTGAATTCCTTATTTACCAACATCGTGGTAGCAGCACAAATATCTTTAAAATCTTTAAACCCGTTTACCTCAGAACTACTAATTTCTAGTTATCACGTTATAGTATTAAGACGACGATATGCTAAAACAGCCAATGACAAATTCAACCAAATACAGTGAACTCTCCCTTGAACGGACAGTAGTCGTTTGGCATAAAGTGTCCGTTTAAACGAGGTGTCCGTTGAAGAGAAAAAAATATGTTATATTAAAATTTTGTTTTAAAAAAAGTGCATATAATATGTATGTGTATATACATATAAATATAAATATTAGTTCAATATTACATAACACAAGTTACGGATGAGACGCAGCATTGTCTAGGAACAAGAAATTTTCGATTTTCTCCCTGCATTCTTTTAACAATAATTTTTTTTATTTAGCTAATGCCTCGACAACTAATGGTCGTTGGCATGGTGATGGTACAGTGGATTTTTACAATTAGGTACCTAGTGTAATGTGTAGTGTGTGTGTTGAGTAAGTGTCTTTTTACTTTGCAAAGTCGACATCATTGTATTTGCAAAGAGACGATTATTGTATCCGAACTTCTGCGGTCCCTCCGGTTTTTAACAAATCTAATTGTCCAGTCTGTCTTCATTTCCCTTGTCATTTGTTATCCACGACTTCTTGTTGCTGCACCATTCGATAGGTAATTGTTCTGCGTGCAAACCACTTGAACCAACGAGGAATTTTACTTTTTCCGGTTACCAGTGCCCTTTCTTTGGCGCCCATCATATTGGTACAAAATAGAAAGGTGATCCTATCTTTGGAAGCCTTACTTTCAGTGCACCTTTCTCCTTTCAGGTTATAAAGTTTTCTTGGGTAATGCTCTAAACTTTAAAAAAATAATCCCGTCTCATCTGCGTTAAGAATGTCTAGTGGAGAGTATACTTTCATTAAGGCGGTCAGTTTTTCCTTCCATTTAGAAACCACTAATAAATGTACAGCAACTGCTTCGCCACATATAAATTTGAAGAAAATAATATTGTGTTGCTTACAAAATTTCTCATTTCTCTCAAATTTGCCATCCACCAGGAGCTTTCATATCAACGCTTACTTCCCTTACAACTTCTAATGCATTTTCTTGAATAATTTAACAAGAAACAGGACGTTTCCTTTCAAACTTAAAACTTCTTTTTGGCGGACCCCATATTATTCGCGTTGCAAAAACACTCATAAAAATACAACTACGTCCATTAAATAGGCTTAATCAGACATTTCGGTTAAAATTCTTAAATCCTTGTTCCAGTCAAAACAATATTTTAACAAGTTCCTGGTTAATTCCCATTTCTTTCATCGACGGACACACACATTAAATTTTTATTACTTAGTGTTGATATCGTGAACAGTATTACATATCCCGTCGTGGACATCTGTATTGATTTGAAATAATAAATTTATTCTATATATTTTTATATTGTAAAATATTTGAACAAAAATGTTAATTTTTTTCATTTACTGTCCGCATTTACACCTCATTTACTGTCCGCGTCCGTTGTTGAGAGTGTCCGTCAAAGGGAGTTAAAAGGTACAGGTGCATATATCACTGAATGATTTTTGTTTTAAAAATCGTCCGTATAGAGGAGGTATCCGGCGAAGAGAGGTGTCCGTTAAGAGAGAGTTTACTGTAGCAGTAATATTAGTAGGTATAATGGTGGCCAATGTGATAATAAAAAAAATTTACATCAATTCGAAGTTTTATTTCCGGAAAAATAAAACTTCTAATAAGACCAAGTGTCTGGTTAAGCCTTCGTGGTTTCTATTACATACTTACAAACCAAACGATTTTAAGAAGACACGGGGAGGTCTAATTCCAACTAAAACGAGGTCTCAATACTCAGTTAGGAGTAAAATTAATACAGAAGAATTGGCCGCAAAACGAAATCAATAGACGTATTACATTTCAGTTCGTTCAGAGAGCGCCATACATTCTCTTACTAGTTTCACTCTCATTAGAGATCATCAGTGTATATATGGTTATCTCATCAGAGAGTAAGGGTGTTTATGGCGCTCTCTAGAACGAACTGAAATATAATACGTCTCTTCATTTCGCCGCGACGAATAGGCAGGAAGTAAGGTGCAAATTATAGATCCCCGTGTCTTCTTTAATTCAGCATTCGTTTGGTTTGGAAGTAATAGAAACCATGAAAGTGTAACCAGAAACTTGGTACATCGAGAGAACAATTTCTTTTCTTCTAAAACACCGATTTCTTTGAGCCATATTTCTTGAATTTAACATATCATATTAACTTAAACATACAGATTTTACATACAGAATCAAAGAGATTTTCTTCCACAAAAGAATTGCGCAGATTAACTAAAAAAAAAATCGTCAGTGTTTGTCAAGATGGCGTGATATTAGTTCATGTTCATATAGATGGATTTTGGATTTGTTGGTGTTCTTTAAACATTAACGGATATTTTGAAGGTACACTTCGCGTCAAAAAAAACTGGTACAACTCTTATAACCGAAAATCGTGTTTTTGAAGTTGTGTAAGTTGGTCTTGTAAAATCTGTCATTCTAATTTCTAGGGCATCGTTGCCAGTTCAACGAAAATATTATTCAACTCTTAAGCCAGTTTTCCGACAGACCAACCATCTTCTATTTTAGAAATTATTCTCGTTTTATCACATTCAAGTGGCATCGTTAAAAATTTACTTTAACCAACTTGTCAAATCTGACAGATATTAAGTAATTAAATAAGTCATCGAGGACTGGACCTATTGCTTTTTATTTTGTTTAATCGTTAAATTATTCAGTTATAAGTGGATTTTTTAAGATCAACTTAACCCTCTCTCTGTTTATTAAATTTATTAGATACGGTTTTTTGTTATTAATGATAAAAATAATACATACCTATAAACTTTTTATATTTTTAAATGTTATTTTTTTTTTATTTAGATTTAGTGCAATTCCGTTATCTGTAATGGCAACAACGAAGTAATTCACGAACCATTGTGTCAAGTTTGAACACAAGTTTACATCGGGAAAAAAAGTGTACCAGTTTTTTTGACGGGAAGTGTAGGTACATAATATATAGGTATTAAATAAAAGTAAACTGAGTAATTTAGATGTAGGTACCTTGTTAAAAATGTGTAAACTTATGTATCAACTATAATAGGTTTCTTGAATGTATCGTCTTCTATAAAAATACACAATACAACGCTATATCAAACATGGCGGGTGCAACGCTGATGATGTTTTCTGTTCATTTATTTGTGATAAAGAAATCAGTTAGCCTAAAATAAATATTTTAATGGTTAAGAAACTTTATTGACGAAAACTGTGAATTAGTTAATATGTATTAAATGACTTAAGATGTAAGCTAATAATACTTTCCCGTAACAAAATTTCTTAATGATTAGGTATGCTGTCTTTTTTAGAATATAAAAATAAAGAAAATTACATATTATGTCTGCTTCAATGTTTTACATTGGTTGTATTTTCCCTCTTGTTTTAGCTAAACAATGTTTATTGTGTGACTTAATATTATACAGATAAATAATTAATATTTTATTAACAAAAAGAAAAAATAAACAAAGATGTGTAGGTTAAATAATACCATGATTGAACCAAATAGGATTGATTATATTAGTATTAATATTTCTTACGTGTATTTGTTTTTTTTGTACTTCCTAAATTTGTCAAAATAAATGTCTATAAATATCTTTATAAAAAAAATTTATTAAAATAAGTTTACTCTTTCTACATAACGATTTTGTTTTAGAGAATTGCTAATATACAAAGTGCTATTAACAAAATAAAGGAAAAATTGAGGAAGTTGGATTTGACTCTCCATCCTTTTATTGTTGTGTAGAAGCCAGTGGTTTAAGAGTGGAATAACGTTTTATATCTTGTTTTTGTTAATAAATAATGATTTTACCTTAACACAATGATTTATTTCGCCATATGTAATATCACTTTATTTTCAAGAAATATTAACTTAAATATACGATTATATCTGCGAAATATATTTCTTAACATTAAATACATTAATTATTAATAGTAAGATAATAATCTTCCTTACTAAGAAATATTATTGCTCAGAACGAATAGTTTTGTAATGTAAAGAAAATATATTCTTATGACTAATAAAATCAATTAACATCAAGTGTTATTTCTTTTTGATAAATGGGTTTGAAATTTTTCAGAAAGTGATAGTTCAATCATGTTTAAGATATATTTCTTTGGCTATAGTAAAATTTATTTGAAATATTTTAGAAAATTATATATTACATACAAAGATATATTTCTTAGGCAAATGCCAAGTTGATCTTTCTTAAATATAAATAAAGTTTCTTTATGTCAAGGGTTTTTTTCTCTCGGTGTATCATTAGAGGTTTTATTTCTCCGGAAATAAAACTGCGAATTATCATATTTCTTTTCATATTCCTTTATTTCGTGACACTGTTCAGTTAACCACATTTCTTTTGCTGTTATTATATCTTTTCCAATCCTGTCGTTCGAGGATTTGTATTTTCTAATGTTTTTATTTTTATATCCTCTTTTTTCATTCGTAAGAGTTCGTCCGTCATCCACATATTATGTCTTTTCTTAGATATTGGTCCACGTATTTCTTCGCCGGCTTCTTTTAGAGCTTGCTGAATCTCTCCCGAGTTTTCATTAACGTCATTAAACTTGGTACTTTTTGACTTGATGGGTTAAAGATTGTTATTGTTATTCTGTTTAACTCTGTGTTCTATCTGAGTATGTTGTAACCTTGTGTCATCGAATTCTTGTCAAAGTTTTCCGTTTTTAACTTTTTAAATTTTGCTTTCATTTATTTCCATTTTTTCTTTGCCCAACATGTATTCCATATTTCCAACTTCTCGTATAAATTAAAGGAAATATTTTTAAATAAATTGGAATGAGAAAAAAGTTTTGAGACGGATAACACGACTGACACATTCATATCCCATTTGTGTCATAAATTTTCTACTATATGGTTTGTAGGTCTGTTAAGCGACACGTCCTCGAACTCCTCTTTGCTCTTCTCTGCTCTGCTCTGCTCTGATGAAATAGATATGCGGTGAATAGATTTGCCACCCTAGGCCAGCCAAAATTACATTCTGAGTTCGCACGGATTTCCATCAATTCGATCGTAACCGGCGTTTTACATACAGACAATGCAACATTATTTTCATGTTTTCCTCTTTCTACCATTATATTATATTTACCTTTAAAAAATGCATTTCTATTGAACTGGATATGTAAAACCAATTTAAAATATGCAAATCTAATGGTTTTTGTTTAAAAAACGTTGAGTAGTTAATAAAAATATAAATAATATATTCACAAATATACCTGGAGAAAAGAAACTAGATAGCTAAAATCTATAATTGATTTCCTAATTATAAAAAAACTAAAAATATGGAAATGTTGGATTGCAACGGAAACGACAATAGACTACCCCAGCTAATTGAAAAAATATTCGAAAATACATTTCAACCGACTAAGATAGCTATCGTTCACCCCAGCCTAGCTCCTTCTCTCCGGGTGTGTGTTCGTCTTGTCCTAATCTTAGATATTATGAGCTATGAAGATTCGGAATGAAAGCAAACAAAACAGTATTTTAACCAATCGTGTTCATTGTTCATGTTTTTGAGTAGGACAAGGTGGACTCACAACTTGGGAGGTTGAGCTAGTCTAGGGTAGACGATAATTATCATAGTTGATTGAAATATTATTCTCGAATTTTATTTCAATTATCTGGAGTAGTTTATTGCATCATTTTGGCGCTCCACGTTGGGCGCCCAGTTGGGCTGCACAATTCACAATAAAAATATCTGTGGAAATTACAGAGGAATCGCACTGTTAAAAGTGGTATATAAGGTATTGGCAAAAACTATAAGAACCAGAATAAAAACCTATGCATCAGAATTAATAGGAGAATACCAGGCTGGTTTCAGACAGGAAAGAGCAACAACCGATCAAATTTTTATGCTAAAATTGTTACAAAACAATAGTTATGAACAAAATCTAGGCTTGCATATGCTCTTTATTGATTTTAAACAGGCTTACTCCACTCTATGAGATCACTTGGAATACCAGAGAAACTGATACGATTAGTTAAAATAACTCTAACCAATACAGTCAATAAAGTCATGAATGAAGGAAGTTTCTCAAATCAGTTTAACGTCAATAGTGGATTAAAACAAGGAGACCCCCTGTCAACAGACTTATTTAACCTAATACTAGAAAAGATAATTAGAGGAGCCAATATCAAGACAAGCGGCACGATTCTCAACAAAAGACAACAATGCATAGGTTTTGCAGGTGACTTGGTGTTTCTGACACGTTTAAGAATATAACTTCAAAAAATGTTCAAACAATTTGAAGAAGAAGCTAGAAAATATCCCCTGACTATAAACCAAGCAAAAACGTAAAAAAAAAAGAAAAAAAAGAATGTGTGTGTACTTTGTACGCACGTAAGAAGTTATACTTCTATTATAATATAATTTCAACGAAATAAATATACCTACTTAACAGTTACAATACAAAAAATTAACAATAATTACCAAAATTTAACCAAAACTTAACAATGCCAAATATTAAAAAAAACGAAAAAAGTATGAATCGTCCGGGAATTGAACCCGCAACCTCGCGAATTCTCAATCTCTGGTCCAATGCTCTAGAAACAAGACCATCAAGGCACATACTATTAACGTGTCAGATATACATATTTACACATCACGGTGACAAGTGAAATATAAAAATAGATGTTTTATTATTTTACGCCCAAGGAAGACAAATCCAAAGACACAAAATTAAAATAAAAAACCTTTTAAACCACATTTTTCAAATTGCGCAAGTTGTATTATTAATATTAATGTTAATAAATGAAATATAAATATTTTGACGTTTCAAAATTTGACAATATCATAACAATATTTGATCTACTATTTTTAAAACACTTACCAGTGTAAGATTCTTTAGCTTTGAATAAGCGAGATCGTAGATCGTCCCGGTTGATTGTTGTTATCCACAGTTCTCTACGCCTTCGAGCTAATAGGCTTTTTATCAGTAATTTTGCGGCACTCATACTAGTCACAGTTTGATGGGCTTGATGAGCTTTCACATTGACATGCAACAATCATCTCTTCTATGTTAATAAGTCCAAAAATATAATATGAAAACTATTTAAAAAGGCAGTATAACCATTAACTAACTTTTTGTTGGTTGTTTCTCTTCCTACAAATTTTAAAACGCAACAACCATACACCATACATAACCAAACCACAGTTCCACAGCTGTGATACAGCTGCCATATTGGATAATTTTTGTCATGTCATTTGAACATCAAATCAGAGCAAAGTTGTAATGCGACTGCGCCGGGATCAAAGGTTTTAATCCTATTAAAATTCACCCTCATATGCGCGTAAAGATTTATAACTTAAAAAAAAATGGATCACTCTAAGGATGAATTACAGAGAGTACAAATATGAGAAGCTAACTTAATTTGAGTATCTTGGAGTAACAGTTACAAATAGAGGAGACCAAGAGAGGGAAATTGATAAACGGTTTAAAGCTAGCAAAGCAGGAGGATCATTAAACGCACTGTTGAAGGTCAAAAACGTGTCTAGGGCAGCCAAGATTCGAACTTAGTGAGACCAACGGTGATGTATGCATGTGAAACTTGGACCATGAATCAGAAACAAAAAAAAAACGCTAGAGATTTGGGAGAGAACAATATTGAGAAAAGCTTTTGGTGGTATCAAGGAATCTAACGGGAAATGGCGCAGATGAATAAGCCAGGGTCTAATGGAGATGTATAAGAGATACAAAATAACACAGAAAATTAGGGCGCAGAGAGTTAGATGGTTGGGACATGTTTCATGAATGCCACGAGAAAAAATCTCCTAAGAGTTTTGTTAGCAGGAGAACAATGGAAGAAGAGAAGCGGGAGACCACGAAGGAAGTGGTTGGATGCCGTCCGGACTGACATAGAAGAAATGCGGACAAGAGACTGGAGAGAACAAGTGAAGGACCGGAAAGTGAAAGAATTTGTATAGCATGTGATTTAATTTCCATAAACGCATTTTCGCCTGTTGCTTTGGTTCTGCTCATGATATTTATGTCATCTGCATGTGCTGTCTGTTAGACTGATAAGTACGTTGTTTCTTCTAACGGCTTTCTAACTACTTATTCCAATGTTCCAGTGCTGGTGCCAGCCAATCACCCTGTTTTAATACTTGTTATTTGAAATGGATCTGTCTCCTTACGTTATATCTGTACCTGTGCCCTTGTATCCGTCATCGTCATTCAGATGAGCCCAACTAGTTTGGATGGATTTCAAATTCACTTAATATTTTGTATAAATCAGTCAAATGTATAAATAAATGTATAAAATGTATAAATTGTATAAATTCAGTCAAAAAAAACTAATTGTCAACAACAGACACAAAACATCTGCTCCTAAAAATTCTTTGAATTTCATAGTTTAAAGTGAGTCTTTTATTTTGAAAATAATATCATTTTGTGGACAAAGTTGTGAGTTATACAGTGGCTGTATCCGTTTTTGTCCTATTTTTGAGGTATTTGTGTAATTTGCAATATACTGCTAAAAATAAAATACTAAAAATTTTAATTCTACAAAAAACTAGTTCTGATAAGGTAATTTGAAGATAGGCCAGTTAATGAGTTTGGCTTGTATATGGATTTAATTTAAGCAAGCAGAACCTTTACTCATTATAGGCCAGGTGTAAATTTGATTTTGCTTCATTAGTGAACTTAATATCTCCAATTCAACTTTAAAATGGTTAGCAAATGTTCCAGTTGTAATGATGATCTTCTTGACAAGTTTGTCGCATGTGATAGCTACCATGTTACTGTGCACCAGTCTGAACACTGTACTGGTTTATGCGCCTCTGAACTACGCGCTGTTGTTATCCAAAAAAGAACCTTAATGTATTTTTGTGCTGATTGTCGTTTATCTTTTAAAAGTGTACCCAAACTTATTAGGGAAATTGACAATTTTAAAAATGAACTTAGTGCTTTGAAACAGGACATGTTAAAACTTAAGGCTGAAAAAGGTGCTAATTCATTTTCTGTTGATGATGTGGTAAACGAGCTTCATGAACGGGAAAGAAGATCTAAAAACATCCTCATTTTTAATCTTCCTGAATTAAGTAACACTTCTGAAGATGCTTCTCAAGTAAAATCTATTTTATCAAAGGCCCATGCCTCCATCAACACAAATGAAGTCAAAATCTTACGCTTTGGAAATGTGAACAAGAATGGACATCGTCCCATTAAAGTAATTTTTTCTTCAGCAAGTGATGCTCTTCATGTTATTAAAAACAAACAAACAGTTAGTCGTGAAAAAAAGATATATTTTATTTTAGATCAAACCCCTAACCAAAGAAAGCTTTTAGATAGTCTTAGGTCCGAGCTTTCAGAGAGACAAAATGCTGGAGAGGTTAATCTCACGATTAAGTATTTCAATAACATACCTAAAATCATTCAAAAAAACCTTTAAACGCTACTGACTTGGGCAAGTTTACAGTCTATTACCAAAATGTCCGGGGTCTCAGAACAAAACTTACTGAATTAAGCCTCAATGTTTTTAATTGTACCTATGATATTATCATTCTTACAGAAACTTGGCTCAATAGTGACATTGCTGATGCTGAAATTGGTCTTGTCAATTACAATATCTATAGACAGGATCGTACACCTGCCTCTAGTTCATCTCTTAGAGGGGGTGGAGTATTAATAGCTATTTTAAAGAAATATTCATCATTACGAATCCAATCTGATCCTTCTATTGAACAGCTGTTTGTACGGTTCCACGGCAAACTTATTCTGGGAGCTCTATACATTCCACCTCAATCTCCAGCCTACACCTATCAAGTTCATGCTGACCAACTGATGCTTCTAAGTGAACAGTTTTCATCCCTGAAATTTCACTTATTTGGTGACTATAATCTCCCCTCAGCTAGGTGGAGAGTTGAAGATTATTGCTCTTCTGCAACCTCACAAACTTCATCACCTCTAGCTGTAGTTGATGCCATTGAGGTTGTTTCAAATATGTGTGCTTATCATAATCTTTTTCAATGTAACTTTATATTTAATAGCAGGGGTGTTATTCTGGATCTTATCCTGGCCCCAGTAGAGCTTGTCATTTCTGAAGCTGACGATGCTCTGGTTTCACCTGACTCTCATCATCCTCCTCTGTTAACATCATTGCAGCTTAATGTTTTTGATAGGTCAATTTCTGGTAACGAATATTATTATGATTTCCGTAATGCAAACTTTCCAGCAATTCACCAATGTCTAGAATATATAGAATGGGATAACCTGTTTCGTGGTAGAGATCTTTCCGACATGATCGCTATGTTTTATGACATTATTTACTCTCTCATTGAACATTTCACTCCAGTTAAATATTTTAGTACTAAGAAATTTCCTTGTTGGTATTCTTCTGAGCTTAAGCAATTGTTAAAGGAAAAAATAAAAGCTCATAAAATTTATAAAACCTTAAAGACTCCTGAAAGCTATGCTGATTTTTGTCATCTGAGAACAAATTGTAAAAATCTATCTAAATGCTGTTATGACAATTACATACGTTTCACCGAATTTTCTATACAAAATAACGCAAGGCATTTTTGGAAATTTGTAGGTAGCAAGCGTGAAAACAATTGTATACCTGACTCAATGACCCTGAATGACTCTGTAGCTTCATGTGGCAATGATATTGCCAACTTATTTGCAGATCACTTTTCATCAGTTTATAGTGATATTACTTTAAATTGCAATGTTGACCATATTCAGTCTCAACTCAATATCTCATCATATCGTATCCAGATTTCCAAAATTTACGAAAAGCTTTCATCATTAAGTGTCAACAAGGGTCCTGGGCCTGATGGTATACCACCTGATTTTCTTAAGGAATTCAGTTTTGTACTATCGCGACCTTTGTTTCATATATTTAATAAATCTTTGGATGTAGGTCAGTTTCCAGACTTTTGGAAACTTTCTTATGTCACACCAATATATAAATCTGGTAATAAATCTAATATTAGTAATTACCGCCCTATATCTATTCTTAGTGTTATACCAAAGGTGTTTGAGAGTATTATAACTGATTTCCTCACCTTCGATAGCTCCGGGATCCTAAACTCTCAGCAATTTGGTTTTACTACAGGTAAGTCTGCTGAACTGAGTTTGTTGACCTATGTTGATTTTCTGTCTGAAGCCTTGGAGGAGGGACTTCAAGTTGATTCAATTTATACTGACTTTTCCAAGGCCTTTGACAGAGTAAATCATGAACTCCTGATTCAAAAGCTTAGCTCCTATGGCATAAGTGGACCTTTGTTGCAGTGGTTACAGAGTTATTTAACCGAAAGATTTCAACACGTTCGAGTAAACCACTTTTACTCACAAGCCTTTCCAGTTAAGTCAGGTGTACCACAGGGGTCCCATTTGGGTCCATTACTCTTTAATATATTTATTAATGATATTACCAACTGTTTTCACGATTGTAACGCCTTGCTATTTGCTGATGACTTGAAGTGCTTTAAAGTTATAAAAAATCATTATGATGCTGCCATATTGCAATCAGAACTGAATAACCTCTCTGCATGGTGTTCACTTAACGGTATGAACCTTAATTCAATCAAATGTCATGTAATTAACTTTAACCGTACTCACCACCCAATATTATCAAACTATTACATTGATGGCCAATTGCTCAACACTGTTAATAGAATCAAGGACTTGGGGATTACACTGGAAAACTCTCTTTGTTTCAATACTCACATCATCAATGTCATTCAAACATCTATGAAAATGCTGGGTTTTGTAAAAAGAACAACTCGTGATTTTACAAACATATCCAGTATTAGAGTTCTTTACTTCTCTTTGGTCAGGTCTCACCTTGAGTATTGTTCTTCAGTGTGGTCCCCACACTACTTGGTCTACATTAGGAAACTTGAACAAGTCCAAAATAGTTTCTTCCGTTACATTGCTTTTAAGCTTCATACCTATCAAGATTACGCTGTATGGCAGCATCAACTGCAGGTCCCTTCTCTTGCAAGCAGGAGAAAACAAAGGGACCTTTTGCTATTATTCAAGATCTTAAATGGTATATGCAGTTGTTCTCAACTACTTAATAAGATCGCACTGTTTGTACCACCTCGCACCACTAGACAAGTGCGAACATTTTATGTACCATTCCACAGGTTTAATTATTCACTTTTTTCATTCGTACCCAGAGTCTTGAATTTAGCAAACTCCCTTTGCAATTTACAACTGTTCGACAACTCCATCAGTCGTTTTAAAAGAAATTTAGATGGGATCAATATTTGAGTGAAGCGTCTGTAATTTGTTAACTTGGTTTTGTAATTTGTTAACTTGGTTTTATGATATTATTTCATAGTACATATTTACTTCTAATATTGTATTTATATTTCTGTATGTCTGTTTTTTATATTATATTATGTTATTGTTTTTTTTCTGTACACTATGTATTTTTGTAGAATTGGGCTTGCCCGTAAAATAAATAAATAAATAAATAAATGTGCCCTACTATTGACTCATATGCTTGCTTACAGTCGACGAAAATATTATAGACATCTATATCATGTAACCAGGTGAAAGACGACTTGCGAGTGTTGGGAGTGCGAAATTGGAAAATCAAAGCGAAGGATAGGAAAGAATGGAAGCTGATTCTGGAACAGACCAAGATCCACCACGGGTTGTAGAGCCTATGATGATGATGTCATATTCCCAAGCTTTGCTTAAAACTTGCTTAACCATGATTAGTTAGTCATGGTTGGTCTTCCTTTTCTAAATCCTACCTGATAATCATATAAATCTTGTCTGCGAGGGCTTGTAGTCTATAGATAATTATACTGGTAAATATTCTGAATAAAAAAACACAGCAAGGAAATTCCTGTATAGTTTTGACAGAGCAGGTTATCGCCCTTCTTACGGATGGTGCAGATAATATTCTTAGACAATCCTTTTGCCATTTTCTTTTGTTTCCATGTTCTGTGTATTATCTCATATATCATTTTCTTAGTTTTTTTTCCGACTTGAACAATTCTGCCGATATTATATCACATCCAGGAGATTTATTACTTTTCTGCAGTGTGTTTTCCCTTTCAAATTTTTCTATCATTGGCGGTTTTGTTGTCTCATTCTCCTCAATTTCTGCTTCTTCCAATAGTTCATGTTCTGTGTGTTATAGATTATCATTGTGAGAGTTTTCAGTCAACAGTTTTTCAAAATATGTTTTCCAAGCTTCTTCAATTCCTTTAGAGTTGCTAGTTGCACCGTATTTGTTTCTGCTTAGATTAATTTTTGGTTTATATCCTTGTTTCATTTGTTTAATCAACTTATAATATGAATTTTGTGTTTTGTCTTCTTTAAAGTTTATTTCCGTGTCCGTTAATTGTTTGTTTATATGTCTTCTCTTTTTTGGTCTGCACAGTTTATCAGCTATTCGTCTGTTGTTTTGAAAAACCATTTTTCTGTCTTTATATTTCTCTACAGTTCACTTCATTTCATTCTTAAATTGGCGCCTTACACTGATCGTCGTCCACTGTTATGTTTTCTCTTTTTTGTGACACCTACCTAAATAACTTCATCTTCAGATAATTAAAACATGCAAAAAGTCTGGAAAAAAACTAAATTTTCTGATCTCAAACGCATTCAAAATATCCCGCACCCATTTATTACAGTGAGCAGTTTTTATTTCCAGACAAAAATCACTAATGCATCTACAGCAGAAACTACGCACAATGCCCTTTCTTGAATAATTTGAGCATAAACGCGTTTAGACTGCAGTTTTCAAAACCAATGCGGCACCCTCAGTTTTCAAAAAAATTCTTTTCTCTTCCATGTTTCCGCTCACAGAAAATGGCTTAATTAAATCACTCTTCCGCTTTAAAATTTCACTGGTTGACTTTTTTCAATTCCAAATAATGGATTGCCATGTTATCCGCGTCGAAAAACGTTCACGATTGCGATTATCTCAGTGGTTGTAATTTTATAGAATGCATTTGTATAACATTTCTTGGGGAGCACTCTACCTACTGTTCTTATTATTCCTGTTTGTCGGTTGTTTTAACCTGCAGGATCATATATTGGAATGCTCCTTGTCTTTAAGATTTTCCGCTTGAACGATGTGCCCATTGAATAGAGATGTCCTTTAAGAGAAATACCATATTTAGTAATTCATAGAGTTGAATCAAGGAAACAGCGGGGCTTAACCCTTATCTGGGCAACACATTTTACTTACGTAACCGGGCAACTCGGCTCCGTTGGGCCCACCACTGTTCTTGAATGTACTATTCATATTTACCCATATGTTTCTAATATTCGTTTTTGCTTTTTTATTAAAGTTACATTTAAGTTTTCTAGATAAAAAAAGATGCTACTATAGTATGCGGTCTACCTCGAAGGTGCGATCTCCCTGAAGGATTTGCATAAAATAAGGAAATGCAAGAAAACGTTTGTAGAAAAAATATTTATTCACAAGTAATAAACATTTTAAGCCAAATAAAGACTTAATTAATAAATAAATAAAAACTTTTGTAAATCTACCAGGCCATTTTATTTGAAAAGAGGGGTTGATGTTTACGTATACCCTGGAAAAAGATAAGGGTTGCCTTTCATTATTGTGTGAAAACCCGTCTGAGAAAAGATTATAGTAATTAGCAGCTCATGTATAAAATACCGACAAAAACAATCTGTACAAAATGAATAAAACGCATTAGTCAGAAGAATATTATTATTTTACTTTTACAAATTAATATTTTTTCATATCAATTTACTATTTTAGTTGGGACTAAGCCAAAAGATTAGCTTATTCACTATTTCGTTCACAATTTTTTCGTCCACAAACAAACAAAAGGAATCAACAGGATCATCTACACTTTGACTAGGGGCTAACAGTACTTTGTGCACTTTGCTTTTTATTATGTCGCAGGATCGCATACGTCCTGTCGGTTGTGGTTTACTCTTCCAGTTAACTCTATCCTTAGTTTCAAAAATTACACACTTTGAAATCTGGGAACTTGCAGCTACACATTCTTCTTCATTATCACTCAATACTAGTTGCTGATCATCCTCTTCACTTGCTTCCGAAAGATGATCTTCAATTTCAGAGTCACTTTCAATGCCACCTACTTCAGGAGTTTCTTCATCATCGGAATCCCCTTAAGTATTAGCAACATCTTGCAGTTCTGCAGCTGATAATGGTTTTCGGGACATTTTATTCTAAGTGTACCACTATCTACTTTCACTGTAATTTAATATAATTTTAGGAGCTTAGTTGTCGACACTGACATCGATATCAACCTACTGATAGCAGATGCATTATTTATTTAAAAATATGTATAGGTACCTACCTAACAATATTATTGCATTCCAACAACGATTATTAGTTTTTAGAATTCATTTAGAATAGATATAACAACTATTGTAAGCATCTATTTATGTTCACATCAAAGAGAGGTTTACATTGTTTGCTACACATTTAGACTTTATTATTGGATTTCCGGAATCATAAAAATCGTTTAGATAATCCACAAAATCATTACCTGACTGCCAGATTAACTTCTGTAACAAAGATTTAGACTTTAGGTATAAATGCAAATAGGGTCCGACGGGCCCGTGTTGCCCCTTTACGTGACAAAATTCTTTCTACGCAATAATTTCAAAAATGATAATGAATATTTTCAACAGCTCATGACTATGTTGAAGGAAACATCCTTCTAAACAAATTTAGTGATGCGTAAAATTCAATAAAAATTTTTTTGTCAGTTTATGATAAAATAATTGGCGTCTCGGGCCCGTTGGACCCACCTTGCCCGGATAAGGGTTAAAGTAAATGAGTTTTGGATTGACATTTACGAACAACGCAATTTATTAAATGTTGTGATATATAGTATTGGAGAGATCCTCTATATCGGTCTTAAAATTGAGGGGTATAGGATCAAAACTCGCTTTCTCCAAAATTTTCGTTTGTCACAAATCACTAAAAACTTGTAAAAACAAGCAATTGCAGTTATCACACGGATTTAAGTTTCATGTTATAGATTTTAACCATCAAAATTGATATTACATAATTAGTGAAATCCAACTTTCGTCAATAATTAAATAATAGGCATTTTTGATTGGAGAAAGCAAGTTTTGAAACAAGCTCGTTAGGGAAAAACAACTTTTGAAACAATTCCCTTTTTTGGAAATGGAATTTTACAACTTTTGTGTTTTGCCGATTTTAATAGAATAAAAGTAATTAGCTTGAGGGTGGTACAACAGATCTTATCGGTTCCAATTACTGTATAGTTCTTGAAAGATCATGCCTAAAATCCGTAATTTTCTCAACTTACAGATTTTTCTTTTCTTAGTTTTTGCTCATTCGTTTTGCATCTGTGTTCTTTTCCTTTCCTTTTTACCAGGCCCTACAGGAGTCACTTGAACATCCATTACAAATAGACGAAAACTATTACTGTAAAACTACTTATTTTAAAAGAAAAAACTATGCAAATAGTTAATATTAAAAGTTAATGGCTAATAAAACTAGTAAACAAACACTGACATGGCAATAGACGAATAGAGTGATTAAATCTTTGTGGGTCCCCTCCACTCACCTTACATGCTTCCTATTGGTTGGTTGGAGAAAGACGGGTTTAACGCAGAACTTTCATAGGAGAAAGACGGGTTTGATTCAAAAGTCTACTTTTAACATTGAATTTATATTGGATAAAGCTCTAATTTTGAGTCAAACTAGGTCTGGATTCGTGTAGGGTTCAACAAACAGATTCAGAAAATATAAACAACTCAATTTCGGCCATGGATGGAGAAATAGAGTTTTGATTCTATACCCTTCAATTGATACAATTTTGATCTTTTTATGTTAATCATCTCCAATATACATCTTTTGTTGTAGTTCGGCTCTTTTTCTAAAATCCATACATTTTCAAAGTTAA
Source organism: Diabrotica virgifera virgifera (assembly GCF_917563875.1). Classification (NCBI taxonomy): domain Eukaryota; kingdom Metazoa; phylum Arthropoda; class Insecta; order Coleoptera; family Chrysomelidae; genus Diabrotica; species Diabrotica virgifera. Next base: position 45,120,168 of record NC_065452.1, read on the forward strand.
AAGCATGGATGTGTTCTATAGATTACTTAACTAAGGCTTTAGGGTTTCATGTGTGTACACAACAAACATACTGTTCGTATTATTTCGTGTTCGTGTTCTTATTATGTTCATTTTTAAATTCGCTATTACTAATTTGTGGTCTGAATCAGCGTTTGCTCGCCTGTATGACCTGATATCTTGCATTAGTCTTAATAAGTACAAATCTATCTGGTTACCTTATTGTTTTACCTGAAAGAAGCCATGTTATTTTATCATGTTTTTTATGCCGGAATTTTTACTGGCAGTGTGTATTTGTCGCCAAAACTAGGTTGCACAGCCTTGTTTCATTATCATTCGCTTCTTCGTGAATTTTTTCCCTATTATTCTCCTCTTTTCCAACCTTGGCATCAAAAGCTCATATTATTATTAGAGTGTCGTTTCTGAGTGCGTTTTCACAAGTCTCTTCGAGTTTTTCGTAGGAGTCTATTTTTTTCATTCGTTCTGTCTTCTGTTCGAGTGTAAATGTTTAATATTGACAAATTGGTTTGTGTGTTCCTAATTTTGACGTACCAAATTCTGCAACTAATTGCTCTGAAATATATGACTGTTTCTTGGTTTTTTACTCATCATAAATGCTCTTTGATTTTTCTCCTCATTATTTTCTCTAGAATAGTTGAGTGTGAAGTGTTTGTTTTTGAAGTTAATACTTCTTATCGTTCGGTATGGAATTTTGGCGGGTGTAAAATCGTATTTCGCGTCATTCAAAAATCAAAAATCGTGACGCGAGAGGTTAGCTTGCGGTTACTTCTTGAGGTATAGGTACGTTTATCATCATCATCACCACCACCAGCCCTTTGCGTCCACTGCTGGACATAGGCCTCTCTAATTTTTGTCCATTATGCTATATTTTGAGCACTTTGCATCAAATTTCTTGACATTTTCTTGAGATCATCAGTCCAACGAGTAGGAGGTCTTCCTCTATTTGTCTAATCTCGGCTTCTACTCAAGCAATCTCTTCGTCCACCTGTCGTCACTGATTCGGGCGACGTGTCCGGCCCAGTTCCATTTCAGTTAGTGTTGCCAAATGCAAGACCAAGACGAGACTTAGACAGTCTTGGTCTTGGTCTTGCGCCAGTACACCTGGTCTTGGTCTTGGTCTTGGTATTGCGCTCCCGGTTTTGGTCTTGGTCTTGGTTTTGCAGCAAGAGTCTTGCAAGTCTCGCAGTTGCCTATTAGCCTATTGCATATCTTTGAACAACGTGACAGAGATGTACATTTTAAGCTAGAATATCATAGCCGTAGTAAAGACCAACCAAATTAATAAATATCTAGACCAGCGGTTCTCAATTTGGGGTGCATGTACCACTGGTGGTACATATCATTATTTGCGGTGGTACACAAAACGCAAACACAGCTAAAATCAGCACCACAATTATTATTATACTTAATTAGATTACCTAGCTAGATACCTATTTCAGTTAGTTGGTAACAAAAATAATAAAAAGTATTTTATGGTTCATGACTCAAAAAGATTGAGAATTACTGAACTAGACAACTGATACCGGGTGGAGTTTGAACCCATGATCTAAGTGATCCGTGCCTATGTTCTAACTAACTAAAGTTTATTAGAAACTTATATACTTTATTATATTAATACAGGGTAGCAAAGCCATATCCATGAAGAACGGCATTCTGTGGGACCAGACAATATCTAAAGCGAACAAACAGCTCATATACAATAGCATACTTAAAAGTATAATCACATATGGCAGTGAAGTTTGGCCACTGAAACAAAGAACGGAGAAAATGCTACTAGTAACAGAAATGGACTTCTGGAAAAGAGCAGCAGGCAAATCAAGAAGAGATCGGATACCAAATGAGAGAATACGAGAAATGATGGGAGTCACACATACAATAATTGATGACATAAAAACAAAACAACTAGTATGATACGGCCATGTACAGAGAATGCCAGATTACAGGATCCCTAAGCAGATTTTGGCATGGACACCACAAGGGAGAAGAAAAAGAGGAAGGCCGGGAAGAAGCTGGAGGGAGGGAATTGAAAAAGAATTAGAGGAAAGAGAAATCCCTCCAGGTCTATGGTTAAACAGAGAAGAATTGCGGTTAGGAGTCGGAAGGCGTCGAAGAACGTTGTAAACCGATAGTAATAGTAGTAGTAGTGTATTTTATTATCCAATATAAGCGAACGTAATGTCCAATATAAGCGAAAATATGAGGTTTTCGTTGTAATTTCAGTATTTTATAAATGCTAGAATATTCCACAGAGTGATGCTAGCTCTGTGAAAAAACACACTTTTATTGGTACGCCCGGTCTACAGTGACAATAATAATTGACCTGTCTAGCAACAATAATATTACAGCGATATTTATAAAAATAAGAAAACAAAAAAATCACTTAAATCCCACAACAGGCTTAGGAAATTCAAGATATTAACAATGACCTGTTTTTAAGGTGGTGAGTAAATTTTTTGGAGAAGTGTATATTGTTAATTTCGGTATTTTATTTACACTGTTCCTTTGTCTCGTTATCATACTATTCATACTTTTAAATAATAGCCGCGCTGTTTCGGCAAATTTTCTGTAACCCAGTGATCTCATAGCATAGGTCATAGCACATTCAGCAAAAATAATACATAATAGTCTTACTATTCTATATATATACCGATAATTTGCCGATAATTTATCAGCAAGGTGACATATTTTTAAAAAGTTTGGATACGATATTTTATATTACTATCGGCGTCGCAAAGCAAGAATGTTATGTTATGATTAGAAGGCGACTTATGAATTCTCATAAAAGGTCTGGATCCCGCGTATGAAAAAAAAGTTGATTAATAGCGAGCTGAAAATTTGTTAAGAGCTTAAGGGTGTCTAGTCGGACAAACTTTGATATATGGGAACACTGGAACAGGGGAAGTTTTAATTGTGGAACAGTTTAAAAATTTGGAACGATCAGACCACGAAAACGTCACATGTATTTTGTCCGACAGAACTTCCAATTGATTTGTTATCCTTTCATTAAACTCTCATGCAAAAATTAGACTGCTATTTATCATCTGTCATAATTCCTGTCATTTGACATGTTATACGTGTTTCACTCATTATCATGCCCATTTGGTGATAAATAGCAGCCTGATTTTTGCATGAGAGTTTATTGAAAGGGTAACAAATCAATTGGAAGTTCTGTCGGACAAAATACATGTGACGTTTTCGTGGTCTGACCGTTCCAAATTTTTAAACTGTTCCACAATTAAAACTTCCCCCGTTCCAGTGTTCCCATATATCAAAGTTTGTCCGACTAGACACCCTTAAGCTATTAACAAATTTTAAGCTTGCTATTAATCAACTTTTTTTTCATACGCGGGATCCAGACCTATAACCCGGACAACTTATTTCAGAGAAGTCGTCTGATGGGAAGGAAAGTAAAAAATATTTTATTTTTACATTGTAATAATGACCTGAGTACGTGTCAAATGTGTCAAGTGTTCTATAAATGGATATTTTGACTCGCTATGTATGTTTATGGTATTGTTCGTAGTGAACATAAGTCCAATTTTCAAAATTTTTGTTACAAATTTTTTTTGTTTCTCATAAGGTATGTAAGAATATAGCCGAACTAATATACATACTCCCTAAAACGACCCTCAGTTCTAACTGCAAGACGCAAGTGTCTCGCAGGCTAAGTCTTGTTCTTGCTCAAGTCTTGCGCGGTAAGTCTTGGCCTTGGTCTTTCTAAAATTAGGCGGTCTTGGTCTTGGTCTTGGTGTTGCGAAAACGCAAGAACAACACCAAGACTGCAAGACCAAGACCGATTTTGGGCAACACTAATTTCAGTGTGGCAATTCGGGAAATTACATCGGTAACTCCTTTTCTTTATCTTAAGTCTTCATTTCTAACTCGATCACGAATCGATATACTCAGCATTGACCTTTCCATCTTATTTCCTGGAGTTCTAAGATATCTGGTTCATATTTTCTTATCTGTTGGGCTAATTCCTGTATTTTCCCGACTCTAGGCATGGCTTTCACAATTAGTGAAAAGTACCTCTTTTTAATTTATTCTATTTTATTGTTTATTGCTTATTATTTTTATTTAGTATTTTTCCAATTTCAGTTTTTTCATTTCCTTGTTTTGTAATTATATTTCCAGAGCTATTCGTATTCATGTCCTTTTCCTTTACCTGGCTTGTTTCTTCTACGTCCGTCCTTCCTATCTATGCTACATTTTTTCTTTCTAACGTTGAGGTTTCTTTGTTATATTTCCAAACTTCTTCTTTAATTGTCATTTTGGTAAATCCTATTTTTAATTTTGACTTTTTCGTCTGCTCACTCTCCAACGCTTTTTTGCATTTCCTTCCCGATCTACCCAGGTCATATTTTATACAGGGTGTTTGGTAAAGAATGGGCCATAGCTTAAACTTAGATTTCTGAGGTTAAAATAGGTCGATTTAAGCTAAGTACAAAAGTTAATATTAACCGAAGTACAGGGTGTCAAAGTTAAACTTTTATTTTATTTATTCTTGAATATTTCCTGACAGGCATGGGACAAAAACACAAAATTTGGTAAGTGGTGCTGGTAGCGTACACCCTACTAAATTATGTTAAACAAACGTTTCTGGCTACTACCAGTGGCGTACGACGAGGGAACGTGTATGGTTGACCCTCCCCTACTTCTACGCCACTGGCGGAATTGCTATTTTAGTACAATTTTTTGATTCTCCAATACTTTATATGTAAATAACGTACTCTCCATTCGTAACGATAAAGCCATTAGTTTTCGAGATATTTGCAGCTAAAAACGAAGGAGCGTAATACATTAATCAAAATAAGTGTGCCTTTTCATTTTTAACGTCAAATATCTCGAAAACTTATGACCTTATCGTTACGAATGAAGAGTATATTATTTTCATAGAAAGTACTAAAGAATCTAAAAATTATGCTAAAATAGCAGTTTCATTAGTGGCGTAGAATTTGGGAAGGGTCAACCATTTACTTTCCCCTGTCATACGCCTCTGGTAGGTAAACATAATTTAGTAGGGTGTACAGTGCCTACAATTTCTGCCAAGTATGACACGGATATGTCAAATTATTTTAAAGTATTCTTTTTTTTTTAAATAATTTATTGTTTGTTTAAAACTTTAAGAAATATGTGTGCCCGGTACTATAAAACTATTTGGCATATCTTTATAATACTTGGTAGAAAGTGTATGTACTCTATACCCTACTAAATTATGTTAAGTAATCGTTTCTGGTTAATACCAGAGGCGTACGACAGGGGAAAGTGAATGGTTGACCCTTCCAAAATTCTACGCCACTGATGAAACTGCTATTTTAGCATAATTTTTAGATTCTTCAATACTTTCTATGCAAATAACATACTCTTCATTCGTAACGATAAATTCATTATTTTTCGAGATATTTGAAGTTAAAAATGAAATGGCACACTTATTTTGATTAATGTATTATGCTCCTTCGTTTTTAGCTTCAAATATGTCAAATATTAACGGCTTTATCGTTACGAATGAAGAATATGTTATTTACATATAAAGTATTGGAGAATAAAAAAATTGCACTAAAATAGAAATTCCGCCAGTGGTGTAGAATTTGGGAACGGTCAAACATTCACGTTTCCCCGTCGTACGTCTCTAATAGTAGGCAGAAACGTTTGTTTAACATAATTTAGTAGGGGTACAGTACCAGCACGCACCACTTACCAAATTTCGTGTTGTTGTCCCATGCCCGTCAGGAAATATTCAAAAATAAATAAAATAAAATTTTAGCTTTGACACCCTGTATTTAGGTTATTATCAACTTTTGTACTAAGGTAAGTTAGCTAAATCGACCTATTTTAACCTCAGGAATCTAAGGTTAAGCTATTGCCCATTCTTTACCAAACACCCTGTATACTTTTTCTATATTCCTCAATTTTTCTTCAAATATAACCTGTCGATTTCACTAACGTTTTTAATTAATAATATTGGATGAAATATTATAGGTATAACAATAATAACGGTGTATTAATAAAGATAATTAAAGAAATGAATGTCATCCCGATTTCCACCTCGCATTGATTTCCATTAGTTCTTAATAGTGAGTCAAAGTGTTTCAATCACCTCGTTGAACCTTCATTGTCTATGAAATTCCGAACAAATAATGAGCTTGTCTTCCACCCTCTTCGATAATTGGTTACACTTTGTCAAAGTTGCGCCGCAAGTCGAATCCTTCCCCTTTCCTTTTACCCAATCGTCCCCCGCCGCCGACAGACTTGATCTCGATCGGATCAGTAGTGGAAACAGCGATCACAAAAAAATATTTATGGAATTATGCCGCTTGTCGGCGGCCTCTTTTTACTCGGTGATTTATAAGTGAAATTGAGGAAATGCTCTCATTCTTTTACATTTTAAAAGGGTAAATGCAAAACAATGTGACATTTAAAATTGACAAGTGACAAACGGGCATTTGATTAAAGAATGTTCACAAAAAATAATTTAGATTTATATTATTTAACCCTTATCCGGGCAACACATTTTACTTACGTAACCGGGCAACTCGGGTCCATTGGGCCCACCACTGTTCTTGAATGTACCTACTATTCATATTTACCCATATATTTCTAATATTCTTTTTGATTTTTTATTAAAGTTAAATTTAAATTGTCTAGATTTAAAAAGAGTGCTACTATAGTACGCGGTCTACCTCGAGGGGTACGATCTACCTGAAGGATTTGCACAAAATAATGAAATGCAAGAAAACTTTTGTAAAAAAAATATTTATTCACAAGTAATAAACATTTGGAGCCAAATAAAGACCTAATTAGAAAATAAATAAAAAAACTTTTGTAAATCTACCTGGCCATTTTATTTGAAAAGAGGGGTTGATGTATACGCATACCCTGGAAAAAGATTACGGTGTTGTTGCCTTTCATTATTGTGTGAAAACCCTTCTGAAAAAATTCGGATTATGGTAATTAGCAGCTCATGTATAAAGTAGTTACCGACAAAAACAATCTTTACAAAATGAATAAAACGCATAAGTCAGAGGAATATTATAATTTTACTTTTACAAATTAATACTTTGTCATATCCATTTACTATTTTAGTTTGGACTAAGTCGCAAGATTAGCTTATTCCCAACTAGAATAGTAAATTGATATGACAAATTAAATAATTATTAAGTATTAGGTTAAAAAACAATAAAAATAAAAAACCATAGATTAGTCATTTATTTATCAATTAGTCATATACTTTATTAGTCATATATTAGTCGATATCAAACGACTGATAGCAGATGCATTATTTATTTCAAAATATGTATAGGTATCTACCTTACAATATTACTGCATTCCAATAATGATTACTAGTTTTTAAAATTTATTTAGAACAGATAAAACACATATTGTAAGCATCTATTTTATGTTGAATTCAAAGAGATGTTTACAATATTTGTACACGGTTAGAGTTTAGACTTTATTATTGGATTTCCGGAATCATAAAAGTCGTTTAGATAATCCACAAAAACATTACCTGACTGCCAGATTAACTTCTGTAACAAATATTTAGACTTTGGGTATAAATAAAAATAGGGTCCGACGGGCCCGTGTTGCCCCTTTACGTGACAAAATTCTTTCGTCGCAATAATTTCAAAAATCATAATGAATATTTTGAATAGCTCATGACTACGTTGAAGGAAACATGCTTCTAAATAAATTCAGTGATGCATAAAATTCAATAAAAAATTTTTAATCAGTTTATTATAAAATAATTGGCCTCTCGGGCCCGTTGGACCTACCTTGCCTGGATAAGGGTTAAATGGTGGTACCTTATGTAGTTTTTAAACGTTTCATTATCTAATAACTAAAACACACAATGTACAAGTTATGCACACAAAATCACACGTGAGTGCAAAACCACATTAATTCTCAACAAAAATGTAAAATATCTGGTTACGAACTTTAACGAATAAGCTAATATATCAGAACTTCTTTTTGTTTAGACCATTTCTATCCAACTTGGCAACTTTTCAGGGGCGTCATTTGAAATTTTGATTGGGGGGGGGGGGAAGCATTATATATACAATACCTATGATGTAATAATGAAAATTGATGTATTTTTTGTAAATTTCAGTCATTTTCAGGGTCAAGGGGGGCAAATGCCTCCCTGACCCTATGAAATGACAAATGAAGGCCTATGTCCTGGCAACTTTGGACATAGGCCTTCCCCAATTATTTCATATCTGTCTGTCCTTGGCTGCGCTCTTCCAGTGAGTTCCTGCAGCTTTTACAATATCGTCCTTCCATCGCATCTGAGGTCTTCCTCTTCTTCCTGTCCACGGTCTCCAGTTTTGTATTTCAGCATTACATCTTTTATCTTCCTGTCTCGCATTGTGGCCGGCAACTCTCCACTTTACCCCTGTTATAATATGTTCTGTTACATTTTTTACTTTTGTTTTCTCTCTTATCCATTTGTTTGATTTTCTGTCTTGCAGTTTTATTTCCTACATGGATCTTTTCATTTGTCTTTGAGTTATTTCTATTTTGTTTATGTTGGCTTTTATTAATGTCCATGTTTCTGAGCAATACGTCAGAACAAGAAGGATACACTGATCAAATACACGGGTTTCTAAGTACTGTTGTATCTTTGTGCTTTTTAGTATCCATCTTAACTTTCCAAACGCTGCCCACGCCAATCTGACTCTTTTTTTTTACTTCAATAATTGTTTGGTTCTCTTTATTAGCTTTGATTATTTAACCTAGGTATATACAGTGTGTCAATGTAAAAAGTTGCCACCCGCTATAATTTGGTCCCTATAGAAAATCTAAAAATATGTAGAAACACGTCAAATTTATTTGAGAGGGCGACATTTTGTAGACCAGTTGTCAACTAAATTACATCAACCTTATAGCGGGGGCGGATACAACCCCCAAAATCTTTAATGGAAAGGGGGGTTGAGTGATACCTCATTTTGAAGGTCATTAAATTACCTTTTCAAAAATACCACATGCCTTATATTTCTTTTCAGTAGTTTTGGAAAAATCTTGGACTCAATACAATAAAAATTTTGGAATTCTGAACTCTATACTTAATATCTTTACGGTTTTACTTGATTTTTCCAAAATTACTTCAAAAAAATACTCTAAATACTTCAACATCCCAAAAAAAATTCAATTTGGAGTTCAATACTCCAAAAAAATTTTTAGAGTTCTGAACTCGATATTTAATTATTAAAATTAATTATAAAAAAATTAAAATTACTGAAAAGAAATATAATGTATATAGTATTTTTGAAAAGGTTATCGAATGACCTTTATAATGAGGTATCACTCAACCCCCTTTCCATTAAAGATTTTGGGGGTTGTGTCCACCCCCGCTAGAGGGTTAGTGTAATTTAGTTGAAAACTAGGGACCAAATTATAGGTGTGGCAACTTTTTAAATTGACACCCTATATATTTATATATTCGTCAACAACCTCAACGTTTATATTATTTATATTTATTCTGTCATTTTTATTTATCATGATTTTTGTTTTAGTTATGTTCATTTTTAATCATATCTTCTCTGATGCTTGTGCTAGTTGAGTCAGCATAGTGGCTAATTATTCTTGGTTGGTTGTAATAAGCCTTTGGGGTTTTAAGCCATTAAAACGCCACGCTTGGCTAGTGCGTGTTGGCGAGTTGGACTGGATGTGGAGGGAGGAAAGGGTGGAGATGGGATTGCTTTGGGATAGGACATGGTTTCCCCGGTGAAGGGATGCTGGGGAAATCCATGAGCTCGCGTGGGCAGGTGTGCTATTCCTGAAGTAGATCTATTCCCTGCCGGGATCGCAGAGAAGTATCTACCCGCTACCATCATCTACTCGTATAAGAACGAAAGCACTAAAAGAAACAGAAAGGGAGTGCTGCCCGACTGTCGTGACCCATAAAGAAAAATTAAGCCAAAATACCAAAGAGTTAATAAGTAAAAGAAGACAATTGACGGAAAAATACGACTCCAACTACACAACACTGAAGAAATTAAATAAAGATATCCACCGATCAATCCGAAAAGACATAAGAGAAAACAACACAAGAGAAATAACTCACATAATTCAAGAAAACAAAGGTTTAAAAGTTTTGAGGCGTAAGACGAATAACATCGGTAACAAAAATATGTACAAAATCAGAAACAAAGATGGCAACATTGCCACGGATAAAGCCGAAATCCTCAAGGTTGTCGAATCGTTTTATCGCGAAATGTATGAGAGCACCAACGAAAGGCAAGATCAGCCCCTGCCCAAAATCACAAACCAGGGATCAGAATTAATGCCAGAAGTAACACCACATGAAGTTAAAAAGGCACTTTCAGAAATGAAAAATAATAAATCCCCTGGCGATGACGGAATAGTAATCGAAGCAATCAAACAAGGTGGAAATAAAATTATCCAGGCTTTGGCCAAACTTTTCACCCAATGCATTTACCAAGGAAAAACTCCTTCTCAATGGAACAATGCAGTCATTGTTTTATTACACAAAAAGGGTGACATAACAGATCTGAAAAACTACCGTCCTATCAGTTTGCTATCACACATATATAAACTTTTCACAAAAATTATCAAAAAAAGACTGGAGGCTAAGTTAGACTTCTATCAACCTAGAGAACAAGCTGGATTTAGATCTGGATATAGCACTAACGACCACTTACTGGTAATAAAAAATCTAATAGAGAAGTCTGCGGAATACAACAAACCATTGGCACTGATATTCGTGGACTACGAGAAAGCATTTGATACCATAACCCAGCAGAAAATGTTAAAAGCATTGACAGAATGCCGAATAGACCATCGCTACATTAACATGATCAAATATATCTACCAAACGGCAACGGCTAGCGTAAGACTGTCTGAACAACAAACAAATACATTCTGTATACAGCGAGGAGTACGGCAGGGAGACACCATCTCACCAAAGCTGTTCACAACCCTTTTAGAACACACATTTAAGAAGGCAGATCTAAACGAATATGGTATCAATATAAATGGAGAGAAGCTCAGTCATTTGAGATTCGCAGATGGCATTGTCCTTATAGCCGATCGTATGGATGATGCAATAATAATGTTGAACAAATTATATTACGCTTCCTTAGAGGTCGGACTAAAGATTAATATCAACAAGACGCAAATAATAACTAATCTGGTGCTAAATCGTAATATTGTTGTTGATGGAATGGATATTGAGCAGACTGCATCTTGTAAGTACTTAGGACATGAAATTCGGTTGGGACGAGATAACCAGACGTGCGAACTCCCACGTCGCATAGGATTAGCCTGGGCAGCGTTTGGTAAACTTAACTATGTATTTAAATCGGACTTGCCCATATGCCTCAAAAGGAAAATCTTTGACCAATGTGTGTTGCCTGTACTCACTTATGGAGCCGAAACATTAACACTAACAAAAAAGGTAGTGAACAAGATTCGCGTAACTCAGAGGGCTATGGAGCGCCAGATGTTGGGTGTCTCCCTGAGAGACCGAATCCCAAACGAAGAAATACGCCGTAGAACAAAAACAACAGACGCTGTCGAAAAAATCGCGTCGCTTAAGTGGAATTGGGCAGGACACGTCGCCAGATTGCCAGACAACCGATGGACAAAACGTATTGTCGAGTGGAGGCCGCGAGAAGAAGCACTACGGAGCAGAGGACGCCCACTAACCAGATGGGCCGATGATTTGAAACATGTTGTCGGTAACTGGATGCAAGCCGCACAAAATAGAGATGAATGGAAAGAGCTGAGGGAGACCTATGTCCAGCAGTGGACGCGTACGGGTTGATGATGATGATGATGATGATGGTTGTAATAAGAACAACAACATCACAATATCTGAGGTGATTGAGTTTCTTTCCGTTTATGTTGATACCTATGTCTTCACATTCCTGTTCTATAAAGGCGTCTTCCAGAGCTAAGGTGAAGAGTTTTGGGGATATTACATCTCCCCCTCTTACACCTCTACGAATTGCTATGGGATTAGTTTTTTTGTGTTTTATTTTTCCATTCGACTGTCATAGTTGCTGTTTTATAGATATTATGTAAGAGTTGCCTATACCTGGAGTCTATCGCCCATATCTCGACACTATCGAACGCTTTTTCATAGTCTACAAAAGCTAAACATAAATCTAGATTGTATTCGTTTGCCTTCTCTATCAATTTTTTATAGTGAAGAGATGATCTATGGCAAGGGTCACCAATTAGTTTCCCTGAGGGTCCATTTCGAAAACCTATATCACTTCCGGGGTCCGGATTTATGCTGCCTGTGTCTGGCAGTTCTGATTGGGATTCTTTGCGGATTCTTGTTAAAAATATCCCCTATAATCAAATCAGAAGAGTACCGGGGCCGGGCGAAATGTTTGGGCAGAAATTGTTTAACATTTTTTTAACAAATTCAAAACAGCACCTTTTTTGTCCCCGAAAATATGTTTCTAGCATTTTTAGGTCATGTTAAAGAAATATGTGTCAGTTTATTAAAACTTAACAGTTTTCAAGCATTGCAAATGCATATTTTCGCATTTTTTAGATTTTAAATCGCTTATAACTCGAAAACTATTAATTTTCAGAAATATCACAACAGACCTTTTTTGTTTATAACTACCCAAGAGACCTAAAAATACATTTTTTGAGGCAAAAAAGTTATTTTGAATTTGCTTAAAAAAATTGTTTCGCCCGGCACCCTTCTGATTTGTTTAAAGGGGATATTTTTGAACAGGAAGCCGCAAAGAAATCAAGTCAGAAACATTTTTTATACGAAAGTGGCATCACACATGGCCTAATATGAAAATGAAAACATCTGATTGTTTTTTGGTTACTGTATACTTTTCTGTAAGTTTTCCTGGTACAATAAATAAAATATAAATTCATTGTGTATTGTTGGGATGTTATTATCAATATTTTGACAACAGCAGTATTGTAAATTGTTACTGAGGAGTCCGGCACTGATATCGAATAAGTACACATGCTTTTTGATCGATCCTGACAAATAGTAAATTTAACTTACAAAAACCAATCATAGTATTCTTACACTACGTTAACATCAAGTATAATAGTGTTAGTTAAGTGTGTATAGAAAAACATTTTCTGTGAGTATATATTTTTCTATTAATAAGTATTTCATAACCAAAGAATTTTATAAAACCATCAATAAACAACACCAGTCATTGATCGACACCAATTTTTTGTCTTTAAAGACAATTACCAAAACCCGAAGCGGAACAGGTCCGTACTTAGGAAAATCAAATGGTGTTGAGAAATGGAATTCGACGTCACTAATAATAGCGATGAATCATTATCGCAATCCACATCACAAAAACCTTTATCTTACTCTGCTGCAGCTAGTAGACAAAAAGAAACAATCTATCCATCCAAGCTACAAGCAGTAGTTTTTAATTCTCTCAATGATGTTAAATTAGAAGAATACTTGTTAGCGGTAGGAGCTTTAGTTAGTCCAAAACACATTATTTTTTCATCAAGAATCACCAACAATCGTATCTGTATCTATTTCTCAACCAAACAAGTCCTAGATGAATTTTTTTCAAACAGTAGAGGTTTCATCACTGTAAACAATACACAAATTCAAGTCCGTAGACTAATTACTCCAAGTGAAAGACTCCTAATATCCAACGTTTCTCCCACTATCCCGCATAAGGTAATAGAAAACGAACTACTGCTCTTAGGGCTAAAACCAACTTCATCAATGTCATTTTTGCGAATAGGAACCAACAATCCTGAATACAAACATGTACTCAGTTTCCGTCGACATATTTACGTATCTCCACCCACAGGTCCAATTCCCGATACCATTTTAATAACTCATGAAGATACTACAAATCGAATTTTTTTGACATTAGACAACTTATGTTTCATTTGCAAACAACATGGCCACATTTCCAGTAGTTGCTCAGTAAATGTAAATCACTCAGAAACAGCTGTCCCAACTGCTACACTTTCAAACAGAAACGAACCTAGTACAGTAACTTCAACAGAAACGACTGCTATTACACCTTCAACAACATGCACTTCTACAAACATATCAAATAATTCAACGCCACTAACAAAAATATTATCTACAACCAACCTAACACCTCTTGATACATCAACTACAGATAATACAATGCCAGTGATATCCAAACCAAATATATCCACCTCATCAGCCCCCTCATCTCACATAGTCATAACTAACCAGCCTTCATCTTCCAGTCTAAGCAATAATTCTTGCTCGGTTAATGAAAATAAAGAGAATCCAGCACCAAAAGAATTTAGTGTATCCAACGAAGAAAATACATCTAAATCATCCTCCAAACGAACTGTATCTGAAGCAATATCACCCCCGATTGAGACATCAGCTAGTGACGATGTATTTTCAAAGCCAACTCAGAGACAAAAAAGAATAAAAACAAAAATATCAACAATACCATTAGAAACGCTAATGCAACCAATTAAAGAATTATTCAATTCCGAAAAGCAAATATTAACTTTTGAGGAAACAGTTGATTTATTTGAAAACGCTCATGGAACAAAAGATGTTATCAGCGTTATAAATAAATATACAGTAGACATTCTAGAATTTAAAAAACTCATAACCAAAATTCATTCATATACACCCGAACGCTCATTAAAATTGAAATGTACAAAGCTTAACAAAAAAATTACGAGACAGCTCACAAAAGACAACTACGAGGATGAAGAACCTGACACGGATACATCGACTGAATTATCCCAGGAGCTGAACACTCAATAATTATAACTATAACATTCAATTTATTACAATGGAATATAAATGGGTTTTATACCCATTATGAAATGCTAAAACTTTTAATTAATGATATTACCCCCGCTATCATTTGTCTCCAAGAAACGAATTTCAAAGACCAATATTGCCACACATCTAAAAATTTTTCAACATTTTATAAAAATAGAAACAACCAGGAAAAAGCAAGTGGTGGAGTGGCCATTTATGTTAAAAATACTCTTGAAGCACAAACGATTCCACTAAAAACAGACATCGAAGCTGTAGCTGTCTCAGTTAAAGCTTCCCAATGCATTAATATATGTTGCATCTATACTCCCCCAAACACACTTATCACCTTAACCGACTTAAAAGCACTCATTTCACAAATACCTATGCCCAGATTAATAGTAGGAGATTTCAATAGTCACAACCCAATGTGGGGCTCATCAAATTTTAATATCAAAGGCAGACTAATCGAAGACTTGTTAACTGAAGAAAATTTAAACATTCTCAATGATGGAAGACCAACCAGATTTAATGTACATACTGGTACAACATCGGCAATCGATCTATCGATTTGTGACCCAACTCTTTCAACTGCTCTTAATTGGGATCCCCTATCCTTTTTATATGGGAGCGACCATTACCCAATAAAAATGTCTGTATTTTCTGATGACAATATCTCTGAATACCAACCAGTCCGAAAATGGAACCTGAAAAACGCTAATTGGTACAAGTACGCTGATGCCATAGAAACAGGCATAGAATCACAAGAATCTAGTTTTGAAAACACTGATATAAATGAAACTCTCAACATTTTTACGAATATTATTACATACGCGGCAGAAACACATATAGGAAAAACTAAAATATTAAGGAAACACAGACCTCTACCATGGTGGAATACGGAATGCCAAAATGCAATCAAGCAATATAAAGCATCTTTTAATAGAATGAAAAAACATAGTAACACAACTAACATAACTGAATACAAAAAACAGAGAGCACATGCTCGATATATAACAAAAAATGCTCGAAAAACCAACTGGAGGAAATTTGTCTCAAATATAAACAGTACAACACCTTTATCTACAGTCTGGGCCAATATTCGTAAAATATCAGGAAAAAACAAATTTTACCAAGTGCCTTTTATTACTCATAATACTAATATAATAACAAAACCTAATGAAATAGCTAATGCTTTTGCTACATACTTCGAAAAAAACTCCAGCAATAGCAACTATTCCGAAGAGTTTATACAACACAAAATCATCACAGAAAAACAACAGCTCGATTGTGAAGATAGAGATAACAGTTCCTTCAATATCCCTTTAACCTTAGATGAACTTAACTTTGCCCTTAATACTACAAAAAACTCTGCTCCTGGACCCGATAATATACCTTTAGTATTCTTGGAAAAACTGCCAGACAATGCAAAGTGTACTCTTCTAAACATTTTCAATCGAATATGGTTAAATAATGTCTTTCCAACCTCCTGGAGTGATTCAATAATTATACCCATTCTCAAACCTAACAATGCACGAACTAAAATTTCCTCATATAGACCCATCTCTCTCACCAATGTAATGTGCAAAGTCATGGAAAAAATAGTTAATAAAAGATTGCTATGGATATTAGAAGAAAATCACCTCCTGGTTAACGAGCAAAGTGGATTTCGACAAAATCGAACTACTACTGATAACCTCATTGATTTAGAATCTGAAATTCTTGAATCTTTCGCAAACAAACAGGAAACTATTGCAGTATTCATAGACATTACAAAAGCATTTGACACAGCATGGCGTTACGATATTATCAGATCATTACACACTTGGAATATTAGAGGTAATATCATTAATTTCATTTCAAATTTCCTTAAACAACGCAATTTTCAAGTAAGAGTCAATCACTGCACATCTTCAATAAGACTTCAAGCAAATGGCACCCCTCAGGGGTCTGTAATAAGCGCAACGTTATTTTTAATTGCCATTAATAATATTATAGCATCAAACTCCAGCTTAGTTCATGGCAGATTATATGCGGATGATCTGGTATTAGTATCTTCAGGAAAAAACATCTCATCAGTACAGCGTCACTTACAAACCTCACTTCATGAACTCGAAAACTGGTCGAAGAAAACAGGATTTCAGTTTTCACTCAGCAAATCGAAGTGTTTGTTATTTTCAAAGAAACGTGATCCGAATAAACCGCAACTAAAATTATGTAACCAAATCCTGAATTATGCCGATGACATTAGGTTTTTAGGGATGATTTTTGATACGAAACTCACATGGAAAAAACACATTCTACAAATAAAAAAAACATGCCAAAATGGAATTAATCTTATGAAAACTCTCTCTAACAAAAACTATGGAGCTGACTATAACTGCCTAATCCATATTTATAAAACCCTAATTAGATCTAAAATAGATTACGGTTCCATAGTATATGCATCTGCGAAAGAATCCTTATTACACCACCTTGACGTAATCCAAAATACGGCATTAAGAATAGCTACAGGAGCATTTCGGACCAGCCCAATAGAAAGTTTACGAGCAGAAACTGGAGAGCCATCACTTGAACATAGAAGGATGCACTTAACTCTCACATACGCATTTGCTGCTAATTCTAATCCAAACAATCCATCTAGAAATAACATATTCACTGATCGTTTTAAAAACGTATATACTGAAAATAGGAACATGAAACCGCCATTCTACGAAAGAGTTAGACAAACCCTTAGGACTTTACAAATTCCGATACCAAATACCTATTCCAACTTCATAGAAATTCCTCCTCCTTGGACATTAAGCATTCCTCAATCCGATACATCCTTAAATATCTTTAGAAAGAACGATACTCCACACTCCTTAATAAAAAATACTTTCATCAACAAACTAACAAAATTTTCTAAGTCCTATCATATATATACAGACGCTTCTAAAACATCTACTGGAGTTGGGGCAGCTGTCATTACTCCAAATAGTACACTTGAGTATAAACTACCATCCTTAAGCTGTATACATACTGGCGAGCTATACGCCATCTATCAATCTCTCGTTCATATTAACTCCAGTAATATATCCAATGCTCTTATAATTACCGATTCCCTCAGTTCCATCCATACCATTAACCAACTATACACGAAGCATCCAATTGCTCTACTAATTAAAAAAGAACTAGCTACCATTCAAAACAACAACCATATTGTACAATTCCTATGGGTTCCTTCACACATTGGCCTCCAAGGAAATGAAGCGGCGGATCGGACAGCCCAACAAGCCAGGGACAGTGAAACCGCGAGTGAAGTGAGAGATGTAGTTCTTAATGATTTAAAATCATTTATTAAAGTGAAAGTCGAAAATCTGTGGCAAAACCAGTGGGACAGTTCAACTTCAAAACTTCGCGAAGTGAAAACGTTTGTAAAACCGCGGAAATCTCAAATTCACAACAGAACTCACCATGTCATTGTTACTCGCCTTCGTCTAGGACATACCCGACTTACCCACGGACACATAATTGGTCACACTAATCCCACTTTATGTGAAAACTGTAATATCCCACTAAGTGTTAAGCATGTACTTGCAGAGTGTCCAAAATACCAGTTGCAGAGACAGAACAACCACATCATCGGATCAACAAGTGAAATCTTAGGAGAAAATTGTAAAATTGAAGACTTGGTAAAATTCCTTAAAGATATCAATGTATTTAACAAAATCTAACATTTGTAAATAAATTACCTTATGTATATGTATATGTCGCTAATAACCTCCGAGGTTGATGCGACTATTTTGTAAAATAAAAAAAAAAAAAAAAATTGTTACTGAGAATATTTTAAAAGTTAGAAATTTATATTTTGAATGCCAATGAAGTTTTTAGACATCTTCAGTTTTATAGAAAGGAAACGGAGGAATTTAAAATAAATAATCATAGTACAAAATGCTAATTAACATGTTATCTTTTCTACATTTGTTTCAATGCAAAGTGTTTGTTGCAAACTTATTAAATCTAAAAATTATTTTAACTAAATCCACATCTAAAAAGTACTTCTACTTAACATATAGTAGAGAGGAAATGAACATACAGGGTGTCCAGAAACTCTACCGACAAACGAAGACAGGAGATTCTTCAGATAATTTTAAGATAATTTAACCTAATTTACTTAGTCCGAAAATGCTTCCTAAGGGAGCTAGAGCTCTTTGAAGATGGGGTCGTGTAATTAGTTTTTCTTAAATACCTCCAGAACGCTTCTATTTAGATAAACAAAAATTGGTACGCATATTTATTTTCAAGATATAAATCTAATTAATCCATTGCAAATTTCTAGTTTCGATCATAGGCGTCCGTTTTGGGTAGGGCAACGGTTATTTTATCGCATAACTTCTTTATGTTTAACTTTCATGCATTTCTGATACTGGATTATTAAATTTTGAAGTATTCTACTACTAAAAGGTACTCTTGTTTTAAATCGGTAGGACACACCGTTTTACAGAAAAATCGATTTGAAAATTTTTCGTTTTAGATTTCAAAAAAAAAAATTAAAAAAAAAACTGTTTAGAAAGACGAAAACTGGTACATTTATTTCTATTCCAGAGATAAATCGATTTCATTAATTGCGAATTTCTATTACTGGTCATAGGCATCCGTTTTGGGTAGGTAAAATGTTATTTTATAGCATAACTTTTTTGTCTTGAATTTTTGAGCATTTTTGACACTAGATTATTAAATTATGAGGTATTCGAGTACTAAACGTTACTCTTACTTTATGTTGGTAAAATACTTCATTTTTTGTTGAAAAGTTCTTTCAATTCTTTGTCAAATTCTAAAAACGAAAAACTTTCAAATCGATTTTTCTAGAAAACGGTGTGTCCTACCGACTTAAAGCAAGAGTACCTTTTAGTATTAAAATACCTCACAATTTAATAATCCGGTGTCAAAAATGCATAAAAGTTAGGAACAAAAAAGTTATGCGATAAAATACCCGTTGCTCTACCCAGAACGGACGCCTATGACCGGTACTAGAAATTTGCAATATATCGAATAGATTCATCTCTAAAAAGTAAATAATCATACCAATTTTCGTTTTTCTAAATAGAAGCGTTCTGGAGGTATTTAAGAAGAACTAATTTCATGACGCCATTTTCAAAGAGCTCTAGCTCCCTTAAGAAACATTTTCGGACTAGGTGAATTGGGTTAAATTGTCTTAAAATTATCTGAGGAAGTAGAGATTCTGGACACCCTGTATAAAAATGCACATGACAATTTTATATTACAGTTTACTTTTTCAATATTAATGATCAGTAATATAACGATAAGGGGAAAAACTCTACAAAATTAAATTATCAGAGATAAAAATGACATTTTTGTTATGTAAAACCTGTCTGAAGTTTGGAGTGAGTTTAGTGCAACTGATTCTCATTAGGGAGTTGAGATATTCATCTGTTAAGTGAGATTTCTACCGATTTTTAATAAAGTTCATTCTTGATAAACGGCTCTCCCTCTCTCCCTCTCTCTCCCCCTCTCTCTCTGTCTCTCTCTCTCTCTCTCTGTATCTCTCTGTCTCTCTCTGTCTCTCTCTGTCTCTCTCTGTCTCTCTCTCTCTGTCTCTCTCTCTCTCTCTCTCTCTCTCTCTCTCTCTCTCTCTCTCTCTCTCTTCTCTTTCTTGCGTCTTATAACTCTTATAATATTTTAACTGTACAATAGGCCTTGTTCAGCACTCATGTGGCGATTTTTTTTCTCGATATCGATATGCTTAATAATATAGAGGCAAACGTATCGACAATACAAGAGTATTGTATTGATTTCAGATAATGAGTATCGTATCGACGTTAACATTGCTAAGGTATGTATTGTATCGGTATCGTATTGATTTTCGATACGATATCAATATACTATAGATAATTTTATCAAAAATATCGTGAAGGTCTACTCACAGATGATTTTTGCAGGATTGTTTGATAAAAATATTTACAATTTACTGGTAGGTAATATTGTCCGAGAAATTTTTAAGGGTATTCCAGTTGTCGGATGCATAAAAAAGTCTTATGAGGGAAGTAATAATTTTTTTAATGGTGGACTGCAAACTATATGAACTTGTTGGACCATTTATATACAACATGGCTCAGGTACCAAGTGCAAAGATTTTTTAAGTTTCTGTTGAACTTTACACCATATTCATGATTTTTAGGTCGCTTTTCACGTCATTCAACCATCTCGTTATGGGCCTTACTCCTTTTCACCATCCTACCGGCTTCCATAGGCGCCCATACCCACGGGAAGGGGGGGCATGCTCCCCTTTTAGTTTTTGGGTGCTGTAAACTATATATTGTTATCCATAGCGTATAAAATGTAATTTGCAAAATCTTCACGTCTGGTCCCCCCCCCTTAAAATTTTTATATGGGCGCCCATGCCGGCTTCCATTGTAATATTCCTTATTGCTTGACGCATCTTCTTGTATCTGGACATGTCCCAGCCATGTCAGTGTTTGTCTTTTCCTTTTCACAAATCTTACAATATCATATCCTTGATTCAATTTATTATCCTCGTCGTTTCTCCTGGTTAATTAATTCTTATATTCTAGAAATATCTTGTCTGGATTGTAGCCACTTCAGGAGGTCGTTATGGATAACACATTAATGATTAATGTGTTACCCATAAGTAATACGATGGTAATACGATGTGTCGCTGGTAATACGATGGGAAGACGCATATTTATCTGAAGATCTCTGCGATCAATTAATAGAAAAAGTAAAACTATCTTCTTTCGCGTTGCAAGTAGATGAGGCTACCGATGTACATAAGGATACACACTTGATAAAATATGTAAGATATGTTGGGAAACTGATGTTAGAGAAGACATGTTATTCTGTAAACTTATTGAAGGCAATACTACAGCAAGTGAAGTTTTTAATATCATTGATAATTTTTTTAATGAAAATGACATTCTGTGGGAGAAATATGTGGGACTATGCACACATGCACAGATGGAGGTCCATCTATGGCAGGAAAAATGCCAGTCTACAGGCACGAGTTCGAAAGGTAGCTCCTCGTGCAGTTTGGACGCGTAGCATGATTCATAGACAATCGCTTTTTTTAAGAGATATGGGTGAAGATCTACTAACAGTATTTGAAGTTATTATAACAGCTGTAAATTTTATCAAAAATAGCCCATTAAGAGGAAGGCTTTCTCAAAATTGTGTGATGCCATGGGTTCAGAATATAGATCACTTCTATAGGTATTATTGTGAGGCACGTTGACTTTCTCTTGTCAAAGTACTTCAAAGGGTATCAAAGCTAAAAGCGATCGCCATATTTCTTACTGATAATAATAGAGAATAAGCAAATTTGTTGTATGACACGAAATTCCTTGTAAAACTTTCGTATTTAGTTAATATTTTTCAAAGACGCAGTATTTTAAATAAATCAATGCAAGGACCTCAGATGCATGCATTTACGCAGAAAGACAAGATTACTGGATTTATAGTAAAATGTGCATATAATATATACAGTTGATACCGTGTTTGTGTTTTATTGGCACTTGATACTGGTTTTAGCAACCAACTGGCCAGTCAATATTTATGAAAAAATTAGAACTGTGGATAATAAGTTTGAAAAATTTTGACATGTCTCCCACTTTTAAAATTAACTCTCTTGCTGATGCTGATGAAATAGAAGAAAGTAAAGTTCTTATTAATAATCATTTGACCAGTCTATGGAAGCAATTCTCGTTTTACTTTAAAGATCTTGACATGTCCAAATATGAAGGGATTAAAAACCCGTTTGTGATTGAAAAATATGATTTATTTTTTATTTAGCGTATGGCAATTTGATACACAACATTATCACACATATGTTATAGTCTAACATCTATTGAAAAAATAAAAAATATGATGATTTTGGCCTTACGACAGCAGAGCAAGAAATGAAAATAGACTAATCTAGTGATAGCAAATTTTCAAGATTGAGTTGAAAATTATTTGTAAAATTAGATTGTTAAAAAATTAAGGGGGCGCAACAATTTTATTTTTCTAAAGGGGGGCGCAGGTACAAAAAGTTGGAAACCACTGCATTAATCTGACTTACTTGTTTGTTCAATCATTACGTACTGCACTGTTATATTATTATAGAGGAGACACGAATTAGCCCTTGTATAAATAAATATTCGGCAAAAATCTAAGTTAATGCATATTATATAAAAACTACGGATATCATTACTTTCAATTCAATCTCGTGTTTACGTTACCTGTATTTTTAAATTAACAGGTAAATGTCGAACGTGAGTAGGTCCGAAAACAATTAGATGACCACGCTAAGCTGTATATCATATTATTCAAAACATTACACATCTTATTTTTATACTTTTCTACCTACATGCAGAAAAAGATTGAACTTATTTAATTATGAAATATCTGATAAGGATATAATCGTTGATTGAATACCCCAATTGGGGATTCAATCAACGGTTGAATAAATAAAAATGACATAATTGAAAAAATGCCACAAACTGTACACGGCCCCTCCAATGAAGAGATTTCGGGGCAAAATTTAAAACACATAATTGTGACGTTTTTTCAGGTGACGGCAATGCCTGCTGAATAAAAATCGGAAATTCATTGAATAGGGAATACTTGACTACCGGAACCCCGATTAGTGCAGTCGAGCTGCTCATCGGAGCGTGTGTTTTCAATATTAATCTTTCTAAAATACTGTTAAGCCACTCGAGAAGCCGAATTTCCTAGCCTGGCGCTTGACATCGTCGTAAACGACAAGAGGGTAGTCGGCGGTATCGGCAAGGGTTGGAACTTTACCCATTTTAATAGCGAAGGCAACTTTGTTGACTTAAAAAACAAAATATTGGAGTTTCATAATATCTGTTGGATTTCAATTGTCTGTAATCAGAATATTGGTTTTGAATCTGAGGAGTGGACTATAATACATAAAATATTTACAGAAATTAAACAAATTAAAATATTGACACAGAATAACAGCTACGAACAAAATTTGGGACTAGACATGTTGTTCATTGATTTTAAACAGGCTTACGACTCAGTAGACCGAAATACGCTATATGGAGCAATGAGATCCTTAGGTATTTCAGGAAAGCTGATTAAATTAGTGAGAATGATGCTCACCAATACAAAAAACAGGATAATAATGGAAGGAAATTTTTCAAAACAATTCAAAACAATAAAGGACTGAAACAGGTGACCCTCTATCCACATACTTATTTAACTTGGTACTAGAACACATAGTGAGAAGGATAAAAATTAGTACAAGCCTTACCATATTTAATAACAGACAGCAGTTTATAGCTTACGCTGATGATCTAGTCATCCTAACAAGAACAAAGGAACACCTCCAAAAAATATTCCAAAAGTTGGAAGCGGAAACAAAAAGGTATGGACTAAGATTCAACCAAGGAAAAACACAATACATGGTAATTAAAGGAGATATAAATAAAGAGGATAACTATATAAAAATGAAAGGAGAAGGAGATGAATATAAATTTAAGGCAGTATCAGAATTCGAATACCTGGGAGTGACTGTAACTAATACTGGAAGGGAAGAAACAGAAACAGATAAAAGATTATTGAAGGGAAGCCGAGTTGTGGGTTCCTTAAACACGGTATTAAAAGCAAAAAATGTATCAAGAAACGCGAAAATCAGAATGTATGAAACGATATACGACCCACAGTGTTGTATGCGAGCGAAACATGGGTAATCAATCAACAAGAGGAGAAAAAGATACAAATATGGGAAAGGAACGTCCTAAGAAAGATTTTTGGAGGTATACAGGTAACGGAGAAAACCTGGAAGAAACGAACAAATAAAGAAGTCATGATGATGTATGGGAGACCAAAAATAATGACAAAAATACGAGCGCAAAGAGCTAGATGGCTGGGACATATTACTCGAATGCCAGAAACTAGAAACGTCAAACGAATATTGAATAACAGAGCACTAGGAAAAAGGAGACGAGGGCGCCCAAGGAAGAGATGGTTAGAGGCTGCAGAGAGAGATTTAGAAGAAATCGGGGTGAAGGACTGGAGAAAGAGTGCAGAAGACCGAAAATAATGGAGAAATATTATCCAGAAATTTAGAAACCGTTTCTTTAGCATATTTATTTAAAACAGTTATTTGTGTTTTGTTTCGAGTAAATACTTAAGTAAATCTGATTATAAGGTCTGTTGGTTTAAATTTTTTAAGCGGCGCACTTCGCTCATGGTGTTGAATAGATTACCCGCGAGGGGTTCACTTGCGTAATCACTCTCCCTATATTTCTTACTGTATCGTTTTATTTCACTTTTGATGGTGGGGACTTTTAGATTCTTTTCTATTATTGTATTTGGCAGGTACCAGGAGCGTTGACTATTATTCTTCGTACCTTACTCTGGAATCTTTGAAGTATTTCCAAGTTTTAATGTGAGGCGGTACCCCATAGCTGGATTCCATGTGTCCAGATTGGTTTTAGAATGGAAGTGTATCCAAGTATTTTGTTTTGTGAAATGTTAGTTTAGATTTCCTGTCGATAATCCAGTATAGTTGCTGCAGTTTAAGTCCTAGCATAGCTGTTTCGCTTGTTGAATACTATGTGTCCGCCAAGTGAGGCGTTTGCCTACGTACCTACTTTACATGCCCAAGTATTTCACAGTATCTGCTCGTGCTAATTTGCTGTTATTTATATTCACTGGTGGACACTGATCTCTTTTCATCGTGCAAGTGACGTGTATTGATTTTCCGCTTAGGTCGCTTTTATTTTTCACTTTTTTAGCCAAACTCCTATTTTGCTCTCGTTTGTTTGTAGATTTCTTGTATGGCCTTCAGCATTGTGATGGGAGCCTAGTGTCGCTGTATCATCAGCAAATATTGAGAGGGTTGTTTGTTCTGTAGTAGGAAGATCTGCATTTTACAATAAATATAATAATCGATCCAAGGCACTGCCCTGTGATCTACTGTTTTACTAAGAAAAATCTATTAGTTATGTATATTATTT
Source organism: Diabrotica virgifera virgifera (assembly GCF_917563875.1). NCBI lineage: Eukaryota > Metazoa > Arthropoda > Insecta > Coleoptera > Chrysomelidae > Diabrotica > Diabrotica virgifera. Next base: position 45,145,914 of record NC_065452.1, read on the forward strand.
TAATAATGGATAGAAGTTATGTGGTAATCCTTTTTTTATTTTATACAATAGTCCACTTAATCAAAAGCTTGACTGATACCTATGAATGCGGCTGAGCAGTACTGTTTCTTTTCTAAGCCATTGCTAATTTTCTTAATGACTCTGTGGACTTGTTCTGTTGAGCCGTGCTTTGCTCTAAATCCGAACTGATGATCTGGTATTAAACTTTTTCCCGATAATTCCGATATTATCTCCTTTTGCTTGAGTAGAAGCTTCTCAAATATTTTTGATAAAATTAGCAAGATGCTGATAGGTCTGTACGCGCATATTTCATCAGGGTTTTTTCCAGGGTTGGCAAGCATAATTATTTGTGCTGCTTTCCACTTTGATTTGGAAAGTAACCCAGTCTTCGCATTGTGCTAAAAATTTTCAGTATTGCTGCTATTCCTCTTTAGTCAGTTTTTGCACTATATTTCCGGTAATTAGGTCGTAGCTCGGTGCTTTTTTAGTGTAAAGTCTCTTTGTGTAAATTTCGTGTAAAGTTCCCTTATATAAAATAAAATATGTATTCTAAATTTGTTTTTTATTTTCAATTTGCTTCAACCTCAAAGGGTAATTAGCATTAGCTGTATTTACATGAAATATCAAAGAACCCAGTAGAAACCTTATGGAAAACACAACGCAAAAGTCTAAGGATATTTTAATAATTTGACAATACCAATGACAGAAATTTCATGACCATATAAATTTGCTTGTATTATAATTGTTGATACAGACACTCACTTCTTAACAAAAAAAATTGTAAAACTGATAGCAATACGTGTTTTAGAATGTTTTTTATAAGGGACAAAAAAATCGACATTTTTATGTTTTGTTTATTTTTAATTTTAGTCACTTTATACCATTCTTGCTTAATAGGTGAGTTAAAGACATTGTCTTTTTACCATGCAACGGCAACATCTAACGTTGGACGAGATGAATAGAGCCGTGGGCCTCCTTCAAGCTAGTATGCGACCAACTCAAGTTGCTGACCAGCTGGGTGTCTCACAAAGCGTCGTAAGTCGTTTGTGGCGTCGGTTTAGAGACACTGGGAGTCCAGCCGAGCAGCATACAGGACGTGGTCTCTCTACAACCGTCGCTCAAGACCGATATTTAACTTTAAATGCCAGAAGGCAGCCAACAATCCCTGCACCCGAGCTGGTTAATGAATTACAGCTTGCACATAATGTAACAATTAGCCGCAGTATTGTGAGGAATTGTCTCCATGAAGCCAATCTTCGTAGTCGGCGACCACTGAGATGTCCACCTCTATCTAGAGGCAATCGCGCTGCAAGATTAACCTGGTGTAAAGAGTTTCAGAATTGGACTGACAATGACTTGGCCACAGTTTTGTTTAGTGACGAGTCTAGATATGGATTTCATCCAGATTCTCGTCGGACAAGAGTTTGAAGACGACCCGGAAATGGAGAACGATCTTCAAGAATCTTGAAGAATCTTCAAGAAGTGTATGCATACAGAGGTGGTACATTAATGGTATGGGCGGAATCATGATTGACGGAAGGACTGACCTCATTTTCCCACGTGGCTTTCTCAGAAGTCAGCAATATTTGGACACTATTCTTGAACCTGTTCACCCGTTTGCTGCTGCTGTTGGAGAAAATTTTTACTTTATGCATGATAATGCTCGTCCACATGTTGCGAATATTGTAACAAACTGGTTGGATAACGAGGGTATTGATGTATTGCCGTGGCCAGCACAATCACCGGACTTGAATCCCATTGAGCATGTATGGGACATGCTCCAACGAAGAATTACTCCACATATGGGCAATATCTACAATGAGTTTCAATTAAAGAGCTTCTGAGAGAACAATGTACACAACTACCTCAAGCAGACATTAACAATGTGATTCGGAGCATGAACAGTAGATGTAGAGCTGTCATAAACGAACGTGGTGGCCATACTTTATTTTAAGTTTATATTTCGTATTTTTGACATTTTATGGTGGTATGTGAAACATGGGTGACTTGCAATATATTTTTTTTGCTCCAATTTTCTGTTTTTTTGCAATTCATGGTTTTTGACATATTAAACAACAATTTAAACTACAAATTTTATATTACTTTTTTTAAGTTGATTACAGATAAACAAAATACGTCTATTTATAAAAACATCCCTAGACTTCTGCGTTGTGTGTAGCTCTCTGTCATATGCTCTGAAACTTTGGGTTCTGGTAGTCCTTGATGTGTAGAACAAAAGACTCACTGGGCGCGTAGCTCCAAAAAATCATGGTTTTAAGATATAAGCCTCTGAAGTTATAGGAACACTGAGGACGTTTGAGTTAAAATTAATTCATTTTCTCGAAAATGGAATGCTATGCTGGAACAACGTTGTAACCGCCAATAGTTTCAAACGTGGGAGATCCATAGAAAAACGTACTGTTTCTGCAAAATAATGTACTGCCGACTGTGGTGAATATTACTAGACTTTACTTTATGCATCCGTTAGGCCATCATATTATGCTCAAAAAGATTTCTTTTTGAATATAATCAATTATAACGTGTTTTCCTCAAGGTGTCGACAAAATCTGATTTGGGGACCGACTCTGGAGATAAATTACGAATCAGGTCGAGTTTTATTTTTAAATTATAATTTTTTGGCATATATATCATACTAGTGACGTCATCCATCTGAGAGTGATGACGCAATCGATAATGTTTTTAAATAAGAATAGGGGTCATCTGATAGCTCATTTGAAAGGTTATTCAATTCTGTGTTTACTAATGTAAACATTTACATAATTATTTATACAGGGTGCCAAAATTTTTTTTTTAATTTAATTGAGACAAAAAGAAGAATTTATATAATTTATTTAATTCGAAATACATTTTACTGCTGTTAGAAAACAGAAAAAATGTTTATTTGGAAAATAAATATTGCTTTTTGCTTAAATTAAATGTTCAAACTGCTAAGAGGCAGGTGGGTGGCAGCTTTAATATTGAATATAAGCGAAAAACAATATTTATTTATCAAATAAACATTTTTTCCTGTTTTCGGACAACAGTAAAATGTATTTCAAATTAAATAAATTATATACATTCTTCTTTTTATCTCAATTAATTTAATTAAAATTTTTTTTTGAGCACTCTATAAATAAAAATTATGTTAATGTTTATATTATTAAAGAGATACTTGAATAATCTTTCAAGTGAGCTATCACACGACCCCTATTCTTATTTAAAAAAAATCATCGATTGCGTTATCACGTCCAGATGGATGACGTCACTAGTATTACCTATATGTATGCCAAAAAATTATAATTTAAAAATAAAAATCGACCTGATTTGTAATTTACCTATAGAGTCGCCCATTCTCGAGAAAATGAATGTATTCCAACTCAAACGTCCTCAGTGTACCTATAACTTCAGAGGCTTATAAATATGTTAAAACCATGATTTTTTGGAGTTAGGGGCCCATTGAGTCTTTTGTTCTACACATCAAGGACTACCAAAACCCAAAGTTTCAGAGCATTTGACAGAGAGCCATTTCCCATAAGGTTTTTGCGGGGTCCTTTGGTTACTCACTCCTGTGGCACATAAAAATTTGAGAGTTTTAGATGAACTATTTTCACTCAAACGTTCTTTAAACCTGCAGAAGACTTACTGCGTGCGCAAACTTACACGAATGGACGCGTTGTGTCTGGGACTAAGTATGTAAGTATGATTTATCGGAATTAATGTTTATTTCCAACATTTGAACTTTACCCAAAAAGAACATCCCTAATCATTTTAACTTAAAATGGATAAACTAGAAGAAACAAATTGTTTTTTGAACACATTTCATTTGAGACACGGTGTAAAGTTTATTGAGATAATTTCGTTGCACATACTTGACATATAGGTAGGTACTGCCTATATGACTATGCTCCATGCATATAAATTTTTTACAAAAACGTCACGAAAAATGCGTTTTCAGATTTTTAAATCACGTCAAAGATAGACCTAGGGAAAACTGAGAGTGGCACTTTCCAAATTGGGGCCCCGTTTCAGAAGATAACATCGGAAAAGAAAGAACATACTTCCCATTAGTCAGCCAGTTAGATAAATATATCATTTTATTTTTAAGCTTTAAGGTATTTTTTTTATCTAACATTATAAGTGTTCAAATAATGTAAGTATAAACCTGTTATTAGGCTGGAACTAAATTTTGTATATAATTTTGGGGGCTCGGTTGAGAAACACTGACAAAATCGCAAGAGCGTCACAGTACAAATAAGTCTGGAAAACTCTGATATAGACGGTACAACACATGTATTTATTTGATCCACCCACTCTATTGTATTAATATTTTAATTAGCTACTTACAGAAAGGGAGGTTTTCTTTTACTAGATCTGATCATAAATCTTTTGTTGATTGGTTACTGTTATCAGCACAGTCGAAAACAAGTTACTCAGCACCAATAATCGTGACAGGAGTAATTTGTAGGCATGATACAATAAGTAGGCGGTTTTTATTTGTGACACCCAAAAAATGAGAATGCTGAATGTGTTTTTATAAAAACGTATAATTTATTAAATAACAAATATTTAATGTTGTTCAGAAGCTATTTCCTTGGGGCATTTTTATAATTAACTATATTCTAAATGGGAAATAAGCCACAATTTAACTAAACAATATATTGTTATGATCTGCTTCTTATTAATTTTATATTAATTATTATTTATTTGATTAATTATTTAATTGTCGCAAATCATACATAAAAAATGAATAAAAAATCTCAGGGTGCCTTTTTATAATACCAAGAAAATGTCTAAATTATCTTACGTTATACTTATCTTCTCTCGTGGGTTCAGTATCTCTTAGTTGATCCTAATCGGGATAAAATAGGGAAAAGAAATAAAGCAAAATATAAAATAAACATACAGAATTGTCTTTTATTTATCAAAATCGATACTCTAAAAATCTATCAAATCTAAAACCTGTGGACACAGATGTCCGAATGAAATTTCTACCATCTAAATTTATTCTAGTTAAAAAAAAAAACAATTTATCGGTTTGTTCCCGATGACTTTGGTACAACAAAATAAACAAAACCAAATTATGTATTCGCAAGATTAGCTATACTCCCTATTTACTTTCTGAAATATTGGAATTTTAATTCCTACGCTTTTTACTCAAAATTTTAGTTTCCGAACATAAAAATACCTTTCACATAAGTTGACTGACCTTTTGCTTCACTCACTCTGATGTCTTCTCGTGACCCAAAACAGCTCTCCCTCGTTGACTATGTTAAAAGCTACTCATCAAAGCCCTCTCCGTTCTCCAGCTTCAAAACTATCAGCATACCAGCACCAATTCTCCAACAAGCCAGGCCTCTTTTGACCAGTACTCGATTCAAACAAAACTCCAAAAATTCTCTGCTCTCCTTCTCACAATAATACAGAATCAAAGAGGTATTTCGTCTCAATTTGATCTGTCTCTCGTTCCACTTTTCAGCACTATTCTCCACTATCAAACAACCACTGGTACTTGCTAACTATCTATCCACGAAAACGTCGAACTGCTCCTCAGCGATGCCAATAACATAATGACTTCTTTTTCAAACTCACTCAAACATTCAAACCACTTTTCCCTTTCCAAATTGCCAAGACTCAGAAACATTTCTCTTTTCCATTCGACAAACAAACAGTCATTTTCAAAATTATTCCGACCATCCTAATTACTTTCGGGGAAACTCTACAACATTTACTTGGGGTGAAACAAAGATATTAAAATTCCAAACTTTCTTTTAAACCATTTTTCTAGAAAATGATAATTACCTCTACCTGTGGATTCTATAGTTCCCGTAATAAACAATCTTTTTCCATTTTAAACCTAAATACATCGTTCTTTTCACTTTAATTATTCACAAAAGTCTTTAATGGTTCATCGGAAAGCTCATAAAAAAAGAAATCCACTTACATCCAAACTAAATTCTAATAAATATTTACAGATCAATATACAGGGTGTATCAAATTTATGTGCCCGCGTTATTTAAAAAAAATTTAATTTAATTTTTATTTTGCCTTTGATTGATAAAATTGAAAACACAATAACATCCCCGCCTTGTTTTGAGATAAAACCAGTATTAATAAGTGCAACAAAAATATGATTTTCTCTCGACAACAACACTTTTCTATTGTGTCAAAATATTGAGTCCCACCTGAAAAACAATTGCTTTCTCTTTCCCAGTGTCTGTACTTAGATGGGACAGGGTAAGTTTTCGATCGAAAATTTCCTAAGTCTTTAGTCTCAAATGAATTTTCATACTTTTTGGCTACTCTGTTTTCTTCATTTATTAAATTTTCACATTCCCTTAATATTACACGCAGTTCCTTCTCCTTTTCTTCTCCACATATCAATTTTCTTTCTTTTTTTTTCCGATTCTCTACACATGTTTATTGTGTATTCTGTCTTCTCCATTTTGTATACTTCCTCTTTAAATACCGCAGTCTCAATTGTATCTTTTCCGCCTTCTTTTTCTGTTCTGATCTCTTCTTCTTCTGGGCTCATCTCATCTTTTGAGGAATCCCAAGCTTCATTTTCCTGTGTCAATCTTTTTTCTTCCTTTTCTTTTTCTGGGCTTATCTCTTCTTTTGAGGAATCCCAAGCTTCATTTTCTTTTGTCAATCTTCTTTCTTCTTTTTCTTCTTCTGGGCTCACCTCTTTTTTCGAGGAATCCCAATCTTCATTTTCTTTTATCCATCTTCTTTCTTCTTTTTCTTCTTCTGGGCTCATCTCTTTTTTCGAGGAATCCCAATCTTCATTTTCTTTTATCTATCTTCTTTCTTCTTTTTCTTCTTCTGGGCTCATCTCTTTTTTCGAGGAATCCCAATCTTCATTTTCTTTTATCTATCTTCTTTCTTCTTTTTCTTCTTCTGGGCTCATCTCTTTTTTCAAGGAATCCCAATCTTCATTTTCTTTTATCAATCTTCTTTCTTCTTTTTCTTCTTCTGGACTCATCTCTTTTTTCGAGGAATTCCAATCGTCAATTTCCTTTGTCACTCTTTTTTCTTCTTTTTCTTCTTCTGGGCTCATCTCTTTTTTCGAGGAATCCCAGGCTCCATTGTTTTTATTTATCTTCTGTTGCTTTCTCCTCTTTCTTCTCTGTCCTTGCTTCATTGCCAAATTCATTTCCACCGTTTGTTTTTTGTCAAAATTATCCTTTTTCCGTTTCTCATGTTCCTTGTCCATTTCCAGAATGTCATGATCTTTTTCTTTTGCTTGTTTTGTTTCCTGTTGATTGTTATCCATTTTTTGTTGTGTTTCCTTCATCGCTCGTTTTGTTTCTTCCTGATTTTCTTGCATTTTATCCATTTTATCCATCTTCTTTGATGTTTCTTCCTGACTTTTATCCCTTTTATTTAATATTTCATCCCATTTTTGTAACTGGAGTTGCCTCAGTTGTATTACTTTATCTATTCCTGATAATTCCTGTTGTTCTGATGCCATGATTGTTGTTTCAAAAATGTCTTCTTGTTCTATATGTTCTTCTTGTTCCAAATGTTCTTCTTGTTTTTTGTTTTCTTTGCTTTTGCTTCTGGTTGTTATCGACATGTATTTAAAATTTATCCCCGCCTAATATGAAATCCGAAAATACCTTGTATGCTGTCGAGAGAAAATTTTTCTCTCCCCAAATATAATCAATTTATCCCACAAATTTTTAAGTATTTCAAAATTCAAATCAATCAAAAATAAAATAAATATGTAAAAACTGTACCTAGATAAAAAAATTAAGTCAAACAAATATTTCAAAAATTTTAAATATATCAACTATTTCCGACGGGCAAATAAATTTTCCTTCACCTGTTTTTCCGTTTCCTATTCCCTTCAAATTCACAACCAGAGATACTTTAATGTCCTACGTTGGCTCGCCATGTTGTTATGATCTGCTTCTTATTAATTTTATATTAATTATTATTTATTTGATTAATTATTTAATTGTCGCAAATCATACATAAAAAATGAATAAAAAATCTCAGGGTGCCTTTTTATAATATCAAGAAAATGTCTAAATTATCTTACGTTATACTTATCTTCTCTCGTGGGTTCAGTATCTCTTAGTTGATCCTAATCGGGATAAAATAGGGAAAAGAAATAAAACAAAATATAAAATAAACATACAGAATTGTCTTTTATTTATCAAAATCGATACTCTAAAAATCTATCAAATCTAAAACCTGTGGACACAGATGTCCGAATGAAATTTCTACCATTTAAATTTATTCTAGTTAAAAAAAAAACAATTTATCGGTTTGTTCCCGATGACTTTGGTACAACAAAATAAACAAAACCAAATTATGTATTCGCAAGATTAGCTATACTCCCTATTTACTTTCTGAAATATTGGAATTTTAATTCCTACGCTTTTTACTCAAAATTTTAGTTTCCGAACATAAAAATATCTTTCACATAAGTTGACTGACCTTTTGCTTCACTCACTCTGATGTCTTCTCGTGACCCAAAACAGCTCTCCCTCGTTGACTATGTTAAAAGCTACTCATCAAAGCCCTCTCCGTTCTCCAGCTTCAAAACTATCAGCATACCAGCACCAATTCTCCAACAAGCCAAGCCTCTTTTGACCAGTACTCGATTCAAACAAAACTCCAAAAATTCTCTGCTCTCCTTCTCACAATAATACAGAATCAAAGAGGTATTTCGTCTCAATTTGATCTGTCTCTCGTTCCACTTTTCAGCACTATTCTCCACTATCAAACAACCACTGGTACTTGCTAACTATCTATCCACGAAAACGTCGAACTGCTCCTCAGCGATGCCAATAACATAATGACTTCTTTTTCAAACTCACTCAAATATTCAAACCACTTTTCTCCTTCCAAATTGCCAAGACTCAGAAACATTTCTCTTTTGCATTCGACAAACAAACAGTCATTTTCAAAATTATTCCGACCATCCTAATTACTTTCGGGGAAACTCTACAACATTTACTTGGGGTGAAACAAAGATATTAAAATTCCAAACTTTCTTTTAAACCATTTTTCTAGAAAATGATAATTACCTCTACCTGTGGATTCTATAGTTCCCGTAATAAACAATCTTTTTCCATTTTAAACCTAAATACATCGTTCTTTTCACTTTAATTAGTCACAAGTCTTTAATGGTTCATCAGAAAGCTCATAAAAAAATAAATCCACTTACATCCAAACTAAATTCTAATAAATATTTACAGATCAATATACAGGGTGTATCAAATTTATGTGCCCGCGTTATTTATAAAAAATTTAATTTAATTTTTATTTTGCCTTTGATTGATAAAATTGAAAACACAATAATATATAACACCGGTTTATAGCGTCTTGCGCCTTCCTGTTCCTATTCTCCAGCCGCGTCGATCTATCCAATCTCCTGGTCGGAGATCTCTCTCAGACATGGCTTTCTGGATTCCACTTATCCAGGTTGTTTTCGGTCTGCCCCTTTTCCTTCTTTCCGGGGGTTGCCATTCCATTATTAGCTTTGGGAGTTGATGTTTCTCCATTCTTTGTACATGGCCAAACCAACAAAGTTGCTTTTGTTGGACTTCTTCAATTATGTTTGTTTTTATATTCATAATATCTCGTACCCGTTCATTCGTTATATGTGAGAGTCTGGAGATGCAGGCCGATCTTCGCCAGAAGTCCATTTCCAGTGTGAGCAACTTCTATTCTGTTCGTTTATATTTATCGTATTCGTATTTATCTCTTGCGATGCTATTGATTGCTTGTGAGAAATCTAGAAATAGCTGATTTACATCTTTATTGAATTCCCAACTATTTATTTCTGCTAGGCGTCCATGTTAATAGTAGTATTATTATTACTGTTTATTTAATTATTTCTTTTCAGAGTCGTCGCGTTTAATTTGATGAATTTAGTTTAATAGGTACCATTGCGCATTGGGAGGATAAGTATACGAATCTACAGAGCTACCATTGTAACTATAAGGCCTAATATGAAAGGATATGCGCAGTGGCGTAGCTTAGTGGGGTCGGGAGGGTCGGCCCGCCCCGGGCGGCACTTTTTAGGGGGCGGCAAAACTTAAAAATAAATAATAAAAATATTTTGTAAATAATTGAACCATTTTATATTTTTATCGCAACTACAAATTCGGACCAATTGAAAGGAGCACAGATTTTTTCTTTACTTATTTTGTGACGAATTCGGGAATTCCTTTTCTTTGAATATTTTGTAGCGACTCGCAACAACCTCTATACTGACTTGTGGGAATTCCCCGTTTATGACTAACAATCAGCACAACTTTTTTCGGCACTTAAGAACGTTGCTATTCTTTTTTTTTCCTCATCGACACATCGTTGGGAAGTTCTGATAGCAGCTACAGGCAAAAGAAGGATTCAATACAAGCGGTGGAGTGCAAGAGACGATGCCGTAAATGTGACATGGCATCATTACAAAGACATTCTCGTCACTTTGGAAAAACTGACAGAGGCATGTGAAAGCTTAAACACTAGGACAGATGCAGGTGCTTTACTAGTTTCGATACAGTCATTTTCATTTCTTTGTTTTTTGGGCCTGTGGCAACCGGTGCTACATGAAGTGAATGATGCACAAAAATATTTACAAACAAGTAGTTTGTAAATAAGATTGTGAGCTCAGAAAGTAAATGCTTTGCAGATGATATTGACAGAGAAAAGAGAGGAATAAGCAAATGGCGCTGTAGGTTATGCAAAAATATGTGTGAAGAACTTGGAATTTCCATAAAACCTCGGAGGCACATAACAAGAAAGCATATTTTTGATGACGGAACTAGAGGTGCTAACTTGTCTTGTGAAAATAAGTTGAGACGAAAGCTGTTTTCTTCGTTAGATAGAGTTATTGTAGAAATTCGTGAGCGTTCTCAACAGCTACAGAATTTAACGGATAAGTTTGTTTATCTAACGTCGGCTATATTATTAGATCAAGAGAATACTGAATGTAGAAATTTAATGTAGACTACGCATCTGACGAAATTGACGAGCAGGGTTTCAAGCTATAAAAACTTCGACTGCGGACTTTCGTTGCTGCTACAGGCAACGAAATTGATTAATGCAGATTCACTTGAATTATTTAAATTTATTGTTAAATCCAAGCTGGAAGATACTCTGTCCAATATTTTAATAATATTCCGAATATTGTTCACAGTTGCTATAAGCAATGCCAACTGTGACAGGAGTTTTTCAAAATTGACATTGATTAAAAATTATTTAAGATCGACAATGAGTACTCCAAGACTAACTAATTTGGCTATTTTGTCTATTGAGCAAGAGGTGTGTGATGCGATAGACATTGACGGTGCAATAAAAAACTTTGCTCTTAAAAAAAGTAGACGTATAAATTTTTAATTGAAGACGGAACTTTTGTTTTTAACTCCAACAAATACTCATATTGCTTTTCAATAAAGATAAAAATATAACATTATAGTATCATTCTAGTTCTAATTAACAATTGATTTTATTTAATTTTGTCGATTGTCAACGTGTAGGTACCTATTCTTATGCTACTAATAAGTTATATCAATGTACTGTTATAATACCTAAGTTATATCAATGTATCTAATTGGTTAAAGTAAAAGAATTTTTGTATTAATAAACGTGATGGTCAAACTTAGATAAACTTTTTTATTTAAAATCCAACCTGTATAATGCAAAATAATGATGAATGTTCCCGCCGAAAAGTTCTCTATAATTGTATGTAATGTATACTATACATTATATAATAAATTAAAATACCTAAATAAGAGGGCGGCAAAATTGTCTTCCGCCCCGGGCGGCCGACACTCACGCTACGCCACTGGATATGCGACTTAAGCTTCATTTACACTTGGCAAGTTAACTGGCTGAAAGTACTAAAGCTGTCATTTTAAACAACAGGAAAGTGTACTTACTACTTGTCGGCAACCGCTTGCTAGAAGTTGATAGACAGGCTAGTTTACTTGCCGCTTGTCCCCTATTTATTGTAAATTTTCTATGTGTAAGCTAAACGATCACCAGTATCTAGCAAGATATTGTAATGTTACTCCTACTTTTATTTGAGGAGAAATAGGACTATATTTCAGACTTTGTAGGTTTAGCTTCAACTAGTTTTAACAGTTCTTTAAAATATTGGTAAGATAACCTCATAAAATTCCTATAAGAATGGATCTTCAACTGCTATCTCCTTTAACAGTCGTTCTGACCTACCCAGAGTATTTCTAGCCAATATCCTATCTCTAATCCAAACTCGTTCTTTCCTGTTTTTCTTGTGTTGTAACATAACTATTAAACTCCTGCCAATTTCACTTGCTAAAACATTGACATCAGCATGCACTACGGCACTTTTAGCTATTTTCTTTTCTAACTATGTACTAGCAAATAAACTTGAAGATATGTAGATCTAAAACCAGAAGTAAGTTTAGTGGCCACAAGTACTTCTAGCCAGTAAACTTGCCAAGTGTGAATGAAGCTTTAGTCTATATACGCTTATGAAAGTTCCTTTTAGACATACAACTGCCATGTAAGTTTGAGTACGGTACGATCTACAGTCTCTTGAGAAAGAAAAGTTACAAGTTAAAACTTAGTGTCTATAATAAAATTATTACGCTACAAATGATAAAATTATTTTCCGCTACAAATATCATAACAATTTTGTATCGTAAAATATGGTCTGGACTGTCGTGGTATCATAAGCATTAGTTTTTCTAAGAAAAAATTTTTTTATGATCGATTTTTTTTATAAAGTATTGGCATTCGTTAATAGGTCTGTAATTATTCTAGTTCTCTTATTCCAGTTTGATTACATCGACGTCATGCATCCTTTTCTCCACGATTTTGGAGTTGGTTCTCCATTGATATCTCAAGGACTTCTCTCAAGTTATGTTAAGATTGCATTATGTACTCTATGATTACATCGCTCTAATTCTAATTTGTATCTAATGTTGAAATTATGTCTTCACACCATCTATCCACATGCAGATTCAAAAGGTAAAAAGATATGGGGATGTTTGCGAATTACTACTCTACTATTTTAATTTTCAATTGTCAATAATTGTCACTATGAGAACTTACGTTCAGTTCATGCTCTGTTCGTCAACAGGTTCACAGGCTTATCATTTTTATTACTACTGCCACCAATAAGTTATCGGCAAGATCAATATACATTTTTGTACCCTTTCTGTATTAATATTGATGATTGTTTTACTCTTCAGCTTTATAAATTCAAAAGGTTTACATGTATTGTATTGTAAATGTCGTTTTTGTCGGAGTATATCCAACACGATTTTGCCAATACCTATAATACTGTATAAAAACTGTACAATTAAATTTAGTATCATTGACTCACACTTTTTCTACTTTAGTGTTGAAAGGAGGGTTTATCTGGTTTATATTTTAATTAAAAATATTTTTCTGGGTATAGATCAATGTATTTGAAATATTTGATTAAAATTTTTATGTGCAGGTGTTTTAAAAAGTCGTTATAGGAGCAAAGCTATATTATGTTTTTATAATAAAAATGAATATTTGTGCCAAAACTTCATATATATTAGGTATAAACCATATTCATACTGAACAAACACATATTTTAACAATTTACTATTAATTTTAAGTCTATTAAATAACATTCTGAAGCTTTCCTTGCGAATCATACAGAACAAAATATATACCTAGAAGATATGACGAAATCACCGGTCAAGAACAATGCGGGTTCAGGAAAAGCACGGTGACACGAACAGCAAAGTTCTATCTTCAAACTCTGGCACACATGTGCAAAGATCAACAAACAGACCTTTCTGTCTGTTTTATAGATTTTGAAAAAGCGTTCGAGCGGGTGCAGCACAGGACCTTGACAGAGAGATTGAACGACATCTTAATCGACAAAAGAGATTTTCAAATTATTAAATATTATAGAAGCTATTTATTGAAATCAAACAGCAAACATAAATACCAACGATAACACGTCAAGGCCAATTGAAATAGACGAGGTGTCAGACAGGGTTGTGTGCTATCACCGATACTGTTTAACGTCTACTTGAGGGTAATATTAATTTGTAAACGCTTTATCGCACTCTTCAGAAGGTATCAGGATAAACGGACAAAGAACAAATAACATCCGCTATGGAGATGACACTGTTTTATAGGGATGGCGGTTTTTGACAAAACACCGGTTTTCGGTTATACCGTTTTTTTGCTTACGGTTTAACCTGGCGGTTATAACCGGCCAAAAAAAACCGGTTTTTCCAAAAACCGGTTTTCGGTCTTTTTCATCCAATAGGTTACAATGTTACATTTACAATGCACTTTAGTTTGCGATACTCCACTCAACTCGATACTCGATATCAACATGATCAAAATTAGTACTATCGAAAGAACATCAATATCAATATAAATAAAACACAATAATTTAATAAAACCATTTTTTTCTATTAATTATTATATTTATTAATTATTTTATTATTATTATATATTTATTGATTATTATTAAATATAATATAGCGTAAGATTAATATATACATATTGCAATAATATACAATTTAACCCAACCATTTCAACTTATAAAAAATTTCCCAGACTCTTTCAAATGGGATTTAAAAAAAATAATATCAACATAAATATTTTACTTAAAAATAAATTGGATAATGCAATTTATCTTTTATTTTTACTTCCATCAAAAAAAAATTATCATGTATTTCTTTTAACACGTTTGTATGTTTGTATAATAGGTACATTTTAACTCATTTAATAATTACTGTATGGGTGTATCGTTTTGAAAACTTAGGGAAATCTTTGGAGCTTCGTATTCATAATCGGTAATTCGATATTCATAGTCAGAACATTATTTTTAGTAATCAGAAAAAGTCATTCACCCACTTTCACTCATTCACCCACTGTCAAGAGTCAAGTGTGAAAAATAGATGATGTTTGCGTCTACTTCAACCAGATCACTTCTTATGTAAATATTATGATTACAAATACCTTTTCAACGAACTATTATAATAAAACTTAATTGCTTCTGGCTAATGTTAGTTTGCACTTTCAGTTTGCTTCTGTATTTATAAAATAAAATTTGAATTATGGTTTTGTTTGGAATAATTACTTGAGAATAATAATTATGATTGGGATCCAAAATAATACCTAACCTAATCCTAATCACCGTAAAAACCTAATAACCGGTTTTTACTTTAAAAAAGAAAAACCGGTTATACCTGGACAAAAAAAATAACCGGTACAACCGGTTATTGCGAAGTAAAAAAACCGGTTTTAGGTTAAAGCCGGTAGGTTTTTCCCATCCCTACTCTTTTAATGACTGATTCGGACCATAATTTCCAGATAGGTACTGTTAAATAGATGAAAATAATGAAAACTGTGAAAATCAAAGTTATGAAAATACCAAAGAACAAACATTTTCCCCTACCAATATATGAATCGGTCATTTCAGAAACAACATGAGTCAATTTTTGACAATATTGAGTTTTCTTCACAAATCTATATTTTATACATATGTCAACGGACCATTGCAAGTAGAAAAAACATCAATTTCGACTTGTTGAAATAAACTGCAGATTATATCAAAAAGCTATTCCATTCTAAAACCACATGACTCGACTGATATGTCTGCGCCTATATGCAAAATCTTCAACTTCCATTTATTTCTGTGCAGGAGACCTTTTATTTACGTCAACTAATCTGCAACATTTTTGGAATTCATGATATACAAAAAAAAATGAGGGGATATTTCACATTTACCACGAGAGTCAAGCCCGAAAATGTCCCAATGAAGTTGTTTCATTTTTTATGGATTATATCAAGTCTGAAGAATATGAAGAAAGGCCTAAACATTATAGAAAAACATGTTTGTCTACAGACTCAATGGTCAGAAAACAAGAAAGGGATAAAAACAATCACCATTTTTGCATTTTTTATACTTCAAACCAACCAGGGACTGTAACAGTATCAGAAATTATTAATGGTTTTGTCACTAACAACTTTAAAATTGAAATAAATGATAGCATTCCATTTTTACTAACAGTCCTGGTCTATCCGAATGGTAAAGTATCAATTAATAAAAAAATATATTTTAATAAAGATATACGCAACCTAATGGACTACATACAATCAGGAAAAAATACATGTTTTGAAGAGATTATGCAGTGTTCTACTACCGATGCAATAAATGACTTTTAATGCTTCTACTATTGAAAAAGACAATAAAATTTCCAAAAAAAATATTTTTTAAATTCTTTTCTGAAACAACATAAGTCACTTTTCTAAAAAACATAATATGACTTAAAAACAAAGAATTTTATAAAAAATGCAAAATGTACAGGATTGTAAAATATAGTAAAAATTATTTTAAACCATTTTTTCCCTACAGCGCTTTAAAAACAGTTTTTTGTGATTAACTCAAAACTAATAATTTCTGACTGACGTTGTTTCAGAAGTAACTGATTCATATGTGAAGCACCAACAGCTGGAATACGGAATACGTAGACTAATACAAATATCTTGGCTGCTGGTTCAACAATCAACTTGATTATAAACAAGAAGAGCGAAAATAGAGAGATACAAGGCTTTATCAAAATGAAGAGCTTATTTTGTAACAGTAGCATTAATGTCAGTCTTAGATGTCGTTTCCTGCATTGCTATGTATGGTCAATATTGTATGGAAATGAAGCCTGGACGCTTAACATAACCCTGTTGAACAAGTTAGCAGCCTTTGAACTCTAGCTTTATAGAAGCATCTTGAAAATACCGTGGACAACCCTCATCACCAAAGAAAATGTCCTGAGGAGAATAGTAACAGATAGGGAGCTGCTACAGATTATCAAAGTTAGAGAAGTTAGCTATCTAGGACACGTAGTGAGTAGAAACGAAAAGTACCGCCTCCGCAACTAATCATCCAGCCGAAGATTGAAGGAAAATTGGGTCGCGGTAGGAGCTAGATTTCATAGCTTAAAAATGGTACACGACAATTAGACCGAAATGAGTAAACCGAACTCTTTGGACCGAAAAGCACTTTACCGAAACCTCACTAGAACGAACAGCATTAGACCGAAATGGGACATAAATTAAAAAAGATTGCAGTAAACTATGCTAAGATTTTATCTGTCTTTTTGTTTATTGTATTTTTTTGTATTATTTTATTTATAGATAGACTGTGCAAATTTTTACTTTTATTTCTTTGTTACATTTTATAGTATTGTTTGCCTTATTGATGTTTTTATTAATTATATACGTTTACATCTGGAAAATGTTTCTTTGTTTTTTCATAGCACACTACTTTTCCTTAACTTCGTTTACCGGTGACATTAACAGTTGTTTAAAATTTACACGTTTCTTAAGATATCTCGAGGTAGAAAAAGGTATCGTCATGCGGTTTTTTGGTATTATGTTGCTAATTTGGTTTAATTTTGTAATACAGGATTAAAAATGCATACTTGTATTTAGTATTCTTCAATAAAAACTAGATTTCCGAAAATAATTAAATAACGCCTACTAGCTGGCATATTAGTTATTAGGCTATTTCGAAAATAAGACTCTTACATTGACGAAAAAGAGCTGTTTTCAACAAGACCAAGTATGCAAAATTCGATTTAGCAGAACCGGACTTACAGCCATTTTTTCATAAGAAGGTTCCCATTCACCCCCACCTCTTATTTGCAAAGGTAGATTTAAACTTGTGAAATCAAATATGCGCAGAATTTTATGAAGCATACGATGATTGGATTTCCAGTGCCCTTTCATTAGGTAAATTTTGTAAAATTTTGATTTTTTAATATTCAATTACGCCCTCTAGAGGTGGACCTACAAAAATGAAAACAATTTCCAGGCTTTTCCCGAGGCAACTTTTGTTATAAATATTTTTCTCTCAAAGCTGTACTATAAACGGTTCCTGAGATATGGCCGAGAGCCATACCTATTGGGACACCCGGTACATAATAACTAACAAATAAACAAAAAACAAATAAAAACGAAAAATAAACAAAAAACAAATAAAAACAAAAAATAAACAAAAAACAAAGCAAAAAGACAACCTCTAAACTCGCGAGCACTTTGTGCTGCCAGTCATAAGCCTGGATAAAGGGTGAAGGGGGGTTGATGTTACTCTTGCCCAGATTACAATCCTGTTTGAGCACCCTGTATTATGTACCTAATACTTTTCGGTCTCCTACTGTTCGGTCTAGTGAGGTTTCGGTAAAGTGCTTTTCGGTCTAATGAGTTCGGTCTACTGCTTTCGGTCTAAGGGTTTGCTCACTACGGAGAGCAATGGATTGTATCCTCGCTCCGACCCTTACTCCCTGGTATTTATATTCGTGAATTCTCGCATTTAAAATAATGTATTTATTTTACATAGCGATCGAAACTATATTATCTATCGGTATGTAAAATAAATACATTATTTTAAATGCGAGAATTCACGAATATAACGAATATAAATACCAGGGAGCAAGGGTCGGAGCGAGGATACAATCCATTGCTCTCCGTAGTGAGCACAACTTAAGGATTTCGGCCTCTTTACAGTAAACCCTTGAAAATATCAGGGATTGGACGGGTCTTGATTCAATATCTTTTATTAGAGCCGCATTGGACAGAGACAGAGACAGATTTACCAATGTAGTCGCTAATCTCCTCTAAAGGAGACAGCACGACAAGAAGAAGACCAATAATTATTATATTTCTAACAGAACAGTTTTTTCTTTAAGTTATTCAAATGTATTTTTCAAAAAATGAAGTTTAACTTTTACACCATAACTTACAGAGTACCTTTCAAAGATAATTTGTGAATATTACGTATTTTCATTAAGTTATGTAAATCAGGTTAATTATTTAGGTGAGGAGAACAAAAACGAAAGTAATCGTAAATTTGGAATTTTAATTAAAAATAAGTGTCCGTTAGCGAGTTTCATAATCAAATAAACTTTTAGGGTGGTTTACTTCGGTGTCTGATTCGTTATTTTAGTTTGTGATTCCCTTTTGATTAATTTCAAAAATTAATATATTTTTTGATAATATTATCATAAATAACCAATACAGAAGTAAAAACTTCGAGATGTATTCTGGTATAAAATCGTTTATTTAAAAACTATAAAATGTCATCGATTGCAGAACGTTTTCGTTTTAAACAGAACATCTTCAGTGCATCCTGCCGAGTATTTTGAAACTAGCACACCGTAAATAGTGTTAACATCATCATATATGGTTTACATAATGTAATATGTTAAAATGTTATGACTACAAGTCGATGTTAATGGATAAAGTGGAACACATGCTAAAAGGGTGCCATGGTTCCCTGCTCGAAGATACTAGGTACTTGCTAATTCAATGGGCACAGACCAATTGTTTGTAAAAAGTGAAAAAATTATTTTTGTGAATTTGTCTAAAAAATATTGTTTAAACAATTTATCGATCAAGGTACTGCCCGGCACCCAGTAGATTTGTTATAAGGACCTCTTTTTGAGTAAGTTTGTGCAAAAAATTCGAATCGGAGTAATTATTTACCTAACGGGGGAGACGATAGAGCCTAGACTAATTTGAACATATTCAGTAACATTTAATTTCTAGAATCGGCTGTTTGTGTGAATCAGAATCAACTTTTAATAAATGACATTGGGAAGAGTATACTTTTCCTAGTTGGAGTCTACTTTTACTAGTAAATGTTGAATATAAATCTTCATTTTATATTTATAATCAACTTTTACTGAAACCTGCCGTTAGAGTTGACTCCAACTAGTTGGAGTCAACTCCAACTGGATAATCAACTTGAACTGTAACATATACAAACGACCAACCCACGCCGACTGAAACTAAGCACTTCTTCTATGCTGACGATGTCGCAATATGTGCTCAAGGAACTAGATTTGAAAAAGTGAAGGGGAAACTCGAAACTGCCTTAAAAACAATGACAGCGTACTACCTGCAGTATTCTCTGAGACCCAATTCTTCTAAAACCGAAGTCTGGGCCTTCACTTTCGCGCAAAGGAAGCCAAGCGAAAACTCCAAATTGTATGGAATAACCGGTCCCTCACCTACAGACAACACTGCATAAAAACGAGAGGGAAAGTAACAACTAGGAAAAGCATACTCATAAAACTAACCGCAAGTAAATGGGGTGCATGTCCTGGTGTTTTAAGAATAACGGCACAGGCACTGTGTTTTTCAACTGCTGAACATGCGTGCCCCCTTTGGGGCAGATATCTCCACACCAAACAAGTTGACACTGCGCTAAATGAGACATGCTGAATAGTAAAGGTGTGCATGAAACCAACGCCAATCTCAAATCTACAGGGTGATCAACTTCTGTGACAAAGTCCAATATGTCTCTTATTATACAATATATGAAAAAAAGTTGTTAATACAAGTTATAGACACCTTTAATGTACACATTTTAAAATTAGTGAGAAATATACAGGGTCCTCCATAACACAGTACCAAACCAAAGTTATGTTTTTTTAAATGGAACACCCTGTATTTTATTTAAAATCTGGTTTCTCTACATTTTTTTGATTAAAAAGATAGAACACTTGTCTAGGGTTATACTGAGTGTTTCAAAGTTATGAGCACTTTTATGAAAAAATCATACTGATTTGATCGCCCTGTATGATTCCAACAGTATAATATAAACTTATTTTTTTAATGCTTTTGACTGTCAATATTAAAGTAGTTTTGTAACAATGTATAATTTTTTTATAACTACACAAACTGTATACAAGGTAAGTCAAAATGTAAATACAAGATTTTCTTCATAATTTTAAATGGAACACCCTGTATTTTATATTATTATCGAAAAGGTCTATCACTATACTTACATATCTTTGAAATATTCCCTGTACCTAAAGTTATTAGTTTTCGAGATATTTTAGTTTTATTGTTGATAACAACATGTATTGCTTAGTTATTAATAACAAAACTTTAATTTATTAAAATTTACTAAAAAAAACTTAATTAAATAAAAAAAATGTTCAACGTACTTCTTTTGTTATAAAAGGTGTTCTAAATGACCTTCCATAACGTCTACACAAGCCTGGAAACGAGTTTCGAAAGACCTAATGATGTTTGTAAGGATTTGTTGTGTGACACTTTGAAAGGCGTTTTGAATCCTTATTTTCATATCGTCAACTATTGTTAGAGGTGTCCTATACACTACGTCTTTAATATAACCCCAGAAAAAGAAGTCAACTTCGTTTAATTCTGGTGATCTGGGTGGCCAGTGAACTGGCCCATCTCTTCCTATCCATCTTTCAGGAAATAGTTCATCGAGTTCACCGTTGACAAGTGCGTTGTGGTGAGCAGGGGCTCCGTCGTGAAGGTACCACATATGTTGGCGGATGTTTACTGGTACATTTTCAAGTAGAATAGGTAAATGATTTACTAGAAATTTTAAATAAGCCTCACCATTTACCGATTACTCAAAGAAAAAAGGACCTATAACGTAATTGCCTATGATTCCACCCCAAACATAAAGGGACCATCTCGTTTGACTATGTGTCTGAGCACAGTACGGATTGGTTGTGGAATAATAATGAAAATTATGTCTGTTTACACTACCATTTTGGTGGAATGTTGCCTCGTCTCCAAAAAAAAAAGAACAAATTCAAAAAAATCTCTCTGTATAACTATTTGTTGTTGTGACTATTGACAAAATTTTACTCTTCGTTCGAAATCATTTCCAACAAGTTCCTGATGTAATTGTATATGATATGGGTGCGTGTTGTTTTTCTTGAGTATGTTTTGGATAGATACATAACTAATATCTTGCTGTCTTGTAATATTTTGAATACTTGTATGAGGATTTTCTGTAACAGGCAGTAAAACATTTAATTCATTTTCATCCGTAATAATGATTTTTGTTTTTTCCTTTGCTTCATAAACAGAACCAGTACGATTCAACCTGTCTAATAAGTTGTCAAATGCTTTCTTATTTGGTTGTTGACGCTATGGACACCGTTTCTTATAAATTCTTGTGGCAACTAATGAGTTTTTGAAACACTCTCCTAAAATCCATATCATGTCTGTCATTTCTTCACGACTAAAATTCATTGTTAGGTAACAATTATAACAATATGACAAACAATTATAATCAATAAAAAAATAAAAACGTACAGATAATTAAAATCTTACATTTGAGAGTTCTTGTGACAATTATTTCAAAGCCACCTTGAACAAGAACTTGCAGCAATTTATAGTTCCCATTTCTTCGCGGAAAATTAATTGATATCATTTTGTTAGTAAATATAAAATTGTCGTTATTGTATAGAATTTTAATTTTAATTATCATTAACAAACTCATTGGAGGTTTCTAATATTAAGTGTAATTAATTTACTGTGGCAATCAAATGGTTGATAAGGAGTCCTAGGGGGTGGTTAAGGTTGTCAAAGCATTGGCCACACAAAAACCTTAGGAGATGCTCACAGTATCAGGAGAAAAATCAACAAATCCTACTTCCAGGTCCTTGTCGTGATTGCTGGGCAATGAATAGCGTACAATGGGTGTGAATTATGTAGCAGACGGAAGAGGGTGAAAGGCGAATTTCCAGCGCCTAAAAAAAATGGAATATCTCGGCTAAGGGAAAAAAACCTAACAGAAAATTCTAGCCCTCCAGGTTGGGGGTTGGGCGATGGGCTAACAACTCATTCCCGTAAAATACTAAAGTTGTTACAAATCCACACGCTATGCCTCGGATCCAGGATGGAACTTCCGGAAAACGAAACAGGCTACGGAAACGGACGATGATTTTCGGAACATGGAATATTCAAGGAATCTCTACAAAACATAATATTTTTGAAGAACTAAAAATGAATCGCATATATGTCTGCGCTCTAACAGAAACAAAAAAGAAAGGAACTGGAATGGAACAAAAGGAAAACTACATTCATATCTACAGCGGAGTGAAGAAGGAGAACAGAGCAAAGTCAGGAGTATCATTTGCAATACGCAAGAAATATAAGAAAAGTATAAAATATTGGGAATACGTAAATGAAAGAATTTTAAGAGTAGGTCTAAAACTCTATAACAGAGAATTAGAAATATTTGTTGTATATGCTCCTACCGATGATTCAAACCAGGATGTAAAAGATAAATTTGAGGAAAGCCTAGCGGACACCATATCAAAAATCAGCAACCGAAAAGAGATTATCATGATGGGCGACTTCAATGCCAGAACTGGGTCAAAGATAAATGACGACATTGTGGGAAGATTTGGCGAAGAAACTGTTAAAAACAATGGAACAAGACTTGTGGGACTATGTGAAGCGTATTCCTTACGGATAACGAATGGATTTTTTCAACACAGGTCCATCCATAAATACACTTGGACGCAGCCAACCCGACAATTAAAATCGATTATAGATTACGTCATCATAAAGCAGAAATCATCAATTGTGACGAAAGATATACGAGTCTATAGAGGTGCAGAATGTGGAACTGACCACTTTTTACTCAGAGCAGATCTATACTTTCTATATTCTTGAACAACAAAATTAAAGAAAACCAGGAAGAGATTACAGAAGAACATCCGCATCAGTATAAATACAACATCGACGCACTGAAAGATAATTCAATCTCCTTTCTTTTTAAATTAAGGCTGAGCCAAAAGATAACCAATACACAGTTTAATACAAGAACAGCAGATGAAAAATATGATCGGCTAAAAAAGTGCTTACATGAAGCTGCATTCGAAGCATTAGGGGAAAAATCCTCAAATAACACTCATCACCCTTGGTTTACACATTCTTTAAAAGAAAAGACGAGGGAAAAAAAAGAAGCATATCAAAAATGGCTCAGTACCAATTGCTCAGAAGACCGAAAAACCTACGCAAGAATAAGAATGGAAACAAAAAAAGAAGTGAATAAAACCAAAGAAAATATGTGGCTGAAGAAATGTGAAGAAATAGACACTCTTATGGGAGGAACAAAAAGCAGAGAAGCTTGGAGAACAATATCAAATACAAGACAAAACCTACAAGAAAGATGCCAGATATCCCTTATAAATATAAACGAGTGGGAAATATACTTAAAAACCTATTTCAAGAGAATAGACAGGAATATGTAAGGCAAACCATCATCGCCCCAAACAACCTGGAACAACTAGAAGATATAACTATTCAAGAACTAGAACTAACTTTAAGAGAAATGAAAAACAATAAAGCTCCTGGTCCCGGAGGTATTCCAATTGAACTCATTAAGCACAGCACGACACAGGCAAAAGAAATTTTAGTTAAAATATTCAACGGATGCCTTTCAGGCAATAGTGGCGTGCCCTCTGAGTGGAAAACTCCATCACTACCCCTATATACAAAAAGGGTGGTAGAAAAAATTGTAATAATTACAGAGGCATTAGTGTGACCAGCTCAGTTGGAAGATTGTACGGACGAATAATAAAGAAACGGATAGAAAAGGAGTGGCAAGATTCCGAAGAACAAAGTGGATTTAGGGCAGGTAGATCATGCACAGATAACATTTTTTGCATAAGGCAATTACTAGAAAAATGTTCTGCTAGAAATCTAGAAACTCACATGGTATTTGTAGACTTAAAAAAGCATACGATACCGTTCCCAGAGAAAAAATGTTTGAGGTATTACAACAAACCACTTTAAATAGAAAATACATCCAAACAATAAAATATCTCTATGCTAATGCAACAACAGCAATTAAAACGGGAACGAAACTTTCAAATATCTTTGAAACTTCGAAAAGCCTTTTGCAGGGATGCTGTCTGTCGCCCACTTTATTTAAAATTTACCTTACACATGTGTTAAAATATTGGACTAGGAAATGCCAAACAATGGAGATTCTTATTTGTATACGTTGCTATTTGCTGACGACCAAGTTGTGATTGCTGCTGATAAAGATGATGCCAGTTACATGATTAGAAAATTGAAAGAGGAGTACCGAAAATGGGGTTTGGAAATGGGCATGGAGAAAACTGAATACCTTGTAGTCGGAGGTGATACTGAAGATTTAGAATTAGAAGGGGAATACATAAAAGGATGTGATGAATTGAAATATCTAGGTTCTATTTTTGACAAAAACTCCACATGCGATCAAGATATAGAATATCGAATAAGTCAAGGAAGAAAAGCTATAAAACAGCTGAATGGCATTTGGTGGAGTACAGGATTACAAAATCAGACAAAGAAAAAAATCTACCAAACTATCGTGGAAGGAATTGTCCTGTACAACTCGGAAGTGTGGGAAGTCAAAGACCGATAAAATAAACGACTACAAGCTTTAGAAATGGACGCGCTTAGAAGAAGCTGCAGAATATCTAAACTGCAGCATATCCCAAACGAAGAAATAAAAGAAAGAATGGAAGTAGAAAATGATATTATAGACAGAATAGAACAAAAAAGATTGATATGGTACGGGCACGTCCAGAGAATGGGACCAACAAGATGGCCCAAGAAAATGATCCAGTATGCACCACCCGAGAGAAGAAAAAGAGGCAGACAGAAGAGAACATGGTTACAAGATGTAGAGAAAGCAATGAACAGTAGACAACTCAACGAGGAAGATATTCGTGACCGAAAAGCATGGCGAAAAGGATGCGGGAAACGGCGAATGCTGTAGAACACCCGATAAATATAATTAATTTACTGTAATAAACGTATCTATGAGTTATCAACAATAAAACTAAAATATCTCGAAAACTAATAACTTTAGGTAGGTATAGGAAATATTTAAAAGATATGCAAGTATAATGAAAGAACTTTTCGATGGTAATATAAAATACAGGGTGTTCCATTTAAAAATATGAAGAAAATCTTTTATTTGCCTTTTGACTTACCCTGTATATAATTTGTGTAGTGATAAAAAAATTGTACGTTGTTTCAAAACTACTTTAGCATTGACAGTCAACAGCAGTAAAAAAATAAGTTTATATTATACTGTTAGAATCATACAGGGCGATCAAATCAGTATGATTTTTTGATAAAAGTGCTCATAACTTTGAAACACTCAGTATAACCCTAGACAAGTGTTATATCTTTTTAATCAAAAAAAGTAGAGAAACCAGATTTTAAATAAAATACAGGGTGTTCCATTTAAAAAAACATAACTTTGGTTTGGCACCGTGTTATGGGGGACCCTGTATATTTCTCACTAATTTTAAAATGTGTACATTAAAGGTATCTATAACTTTTATTAATAACTTTTCTTCAT
Organism: Diabrotica virgifera virgifera; assembly: GCF_917563875.1. NCBI lineage: Eukaryota > Metazoa > Arthropoda > Insecta > Coleoptera > Chrysomelidae > Diabrotica > Diabrotica virgifera. Next base: position 45,172,054 of record NC_065452.1, read on the forward strand.
ATATTTTATAATAACAGATATATTGGACTTTGTCACAGAAGTTGATCACCCTGTATATAAAGCAAAGGGTTTTGCAGAACCCTCAACACGCAGAGGCGTTGCAGAGCACATAGAGAAAATTAAACAGATTGCGGACGAGCAGCATTCCATATACAAAGCTCGACCACCACGAAAGCGACTGAAATCTAGGAAAAGCTTCCTTGGAACAGTGCAGGATGAACCTTCTGAGTATTTTACTTTTCACCATATTCAATGGACCGGTCAATCTCTATACTTTAAAACGTGGGAAACTATGAATAGGATAAGAACGTGAGTCGCTCTAGTAAAATCGAATATGATAAAATGGAGAAAAATAGACCAACATGATGTGAACTGTGACTGCGCCGAAATTCTATGAGTGATATACCGATATGTTGAAAGTAAGTACAGTCGGAAAAATGAAAGAATACACATGAACGTGCATATAAAACACGCTGTATTCTCCTGTCACCGTGTCACAAAGCAAATTGTCCAGTGCAAGTACATGTAACAATAGTTATTACATGTACTTGCGCTGGCCAATTTTTTGTGTGACACGGTGACAGGAAAATACAGCGTGTTTTATATGTTCGTTCATGGGTATTCTTTCATTTTTCCTACTGTAAGTAAAGTAAGTTAATAAGTACCGTTTTCGTTCGTCGACCTTTATGAGATCAGAAGGATAAGAACCACAGAAACATATTCGTGCTAGAACAATTTTGGAAAAAGTTTCGAGATGGATTACTAGTAATTTTACAGTAAAATTCTGTTCAGTGACACATAATTTTTAAATGGTCAATTCAAAATTATAAAATTATGGCAATTATAAAATGAGTATTCAAAAGAATAACACATTGAAGATTAGCAACAGATTTTAACTAAGTTTAACAAAAACTAAAGATTTTAAACCCAATGTGGTAAAATACCACATTATTTTATCTATTTATAGTTAACTTTGGCCCAATATTTGCAACTCCTTCATCGATATCAACAGCTACTCCATCCATCATCGGATGCTATTGGTCGCCATTCAACAATTCGCTTGGTTCAGCTGTGATCGCTTAACGTACCCATTCTCCGTTTCATAGCTATTTGAGTCACTTGAAGTTTGTGGACTATGTTGTTGTTAAAAGCCCATGTTTCCGTTCCATATGTAAAGATAAGTGTCCATTTGAGACAAAATACTCTAAGTAGTCTCGAGACTGCACTCACAAATTTATATGGGTCTGATAGAACTCTCCCAGACAAGATATTACTTGTCACTTGATCTCGAGATCTAATCTCAAGTCTTCCGTCTATGCCAGAAGATCTGAGACTAGTCTCAGGTTGGTGTTTAGTGAAAAAGTAAATATTGACTTGCTAAAAAATGAGTGCGCGACATTGAACCGATGAAGAAATTTTGCAATTAATTCCTCTTTACGAATAAAAAGACTTCTTATGAAATGTTAACCACAAAAGTTATACAGGCGCGAAAATAAATGAGATTGTATGATTAGTTTTCAATTAAATTTAATAATTATGATGCAAAAGAAATACAAAGAAAGTTACACAACTTAAATTTATGTTCTCGTAAATCTAGTGTTCTACTAAATCTAAAAACAGTCCAAACTGCCCAGCAGACATTACGTATGCGTAATTTTATAAAGGCTAGTGCCTGATGCGAATCCATTTTGAAGAATGAAAATATGTATGTATAAAGGCGAATTTAGACTTATTCACTTCAAATGTACACTGCAGATGATAAACGAATAGTGAAAGTGTAGATTGAAAAGGTCAGCAATTTACATTTTCACTGACGAAATTCGTTTCACAGTTTTTTCAAAATGGCGAAACCGATTGTAAGTGTCAACGTATGGTCAACGTGGAGTTAATAAGTAAAGCATTACTAGAAGAATGTCGAAAATTAGAAAAAAAATCAGAAGGAGTCTGCCTCTTTAAATCAAAATAAACGAGGAGTATAAATATCAGCGCTTTCTGATCCACTCTTTTCTCACTTCCTAATTTTTGCTAACTTTGAACAATAGCGAATGTGGATAGTTTTGATTTATGTCGCCTATATATAATCCAGATAAATGCAGCTCTTTTTAGTACAGACCGGTATGCATTTTCACGGATGTTTATTTTATGGTAGTCCTCAGATTTATTATTCTACAGGCACTCATGATTACGATATATTTCTAGAAATATATGCATATGTTCATCTTTCCAGTGAAAAGCCATTTTACGTATCAAAAAAAAAATATTCAACTGCGTTTTGATGGCATGGGATGTTAATGGGATCCGAAAAAAACAAATTTACAATTTACACTAGTGGTTCACTGTGGATGAATCATCCAACCGGATCATCCAAAGTAGGAACACCTTCTACTTTGTTCACTGTTCACTTTGGATGTGCATCTTGGATGGAATGTAGATGAAGAGTATTTTTATACCTTTCCTTGCGGAGGAACCATCCGCAGTGTACATTTAAAATGAATAATCTAAAGGCGAATTTACACTTATTCACTTTAGATGTACACTGCAGATGATACATGAATAGTGAAAGTGTAGATTAAAAGGCCAGCAATTTACATTTTCACTGACGGAATTCGTTTCAGAGTCTTTTCAAAATGGAGAATACGATTGTAAGTGTCGGCGTGGAGTTAATAAGTAAAGCATTACTAGAAGAATGTCGAAAATTAGAACAAAATCAGAAGGAGTTTGCCTCTTTAAACCAAAAATAAACGAAGAGAATAGACATCAACGCTTCCTGATCCACTCTTTTCTCACTTCCTAATTTTTGCTAACTCTGGAAAATAGCGAGTGTGGATAGTTTTGATTTTTGATTTTATGTGGCCTCTATTTAATCCAGATAAATGTAGCTCTTTCAATACAAACCGGTATGCATTTTCACGGATGTTTATTTTATGGTGGTAAGTGGAAATTTTCTATACTGGAATGGGGTTGACTATCAGGAATACACTATATTCTCATAACTACTTTATGTGGTTAAACTAATCCCATATAAATGTATTCAGTTGATAGGATAGAACATTATTCTGCTCTAACGGCAGCAACCTCCCAAACCTAACTAACTAATTCGACTGATCCACTAATGCCACTAATCTGATCGTGTTCCCATATTTATCAAATACTTCGTTTTGTAAATATGTTTGTATATATTCTCGTTAGTGTGTCAAAATGAATAATCGACCTTGTTGATCTAAGCAAAACGTGGACTTTAACTAAGGTGTTCTACTTTGCAATTATTATAACAAATATGCGTAATGTTTGTTTTATAAATAAATATCTAACGAATACTTTAAGGTAATTTAAGGATTTCTAAAATGTCTAAATAATGAGATAAATCCCATTATATCATCCCCCTTAGAAATAAAATTTTCTGAGCCATGTACCGTGCTTCCTTTTTCCTCCCCGAAGAGAAGAACATTTTCTTACTATCATCATCAACTGATTACGTTATATGTATGGATTTATATAAATTTTTACAAAAAAAATATATAAACAAAATTTACAAATATATACAATTCATTTCACTAATTATCAAACACCGTCTATTCTTAGTTATTTCTTTCCTTATGACTCGCGAAAATCTATACTCAGAAATTGTATTTTATACTTTACTTTAATTTCAGAGGTTTAAAAATACAACTCCTTCATTCGAACTTACTTGTTAATTCTACTTCTTTACTAGACCATTAAGACAAATCTTTTGATGTTCTCAAATTTTACATATTCTTCTATTAGAAATTATCTCTTTTTTTCTTCTTTTTTCTTTTTCTTGTCTGGTACTTCACAATAATTACATATTTCTTCATTTTATTTATACTTCGTACTTTCTTCATAGTGTACTATTAAACATAAATCTTCTTCTTCTTCATAGTTCTTCATTATATCATTTATAATTTACTTTATATTTCATATATATCTTGCTTCCTATATTTGTATTATTTTCATAATTCTTCATTTATATCTATCATTTACTTCATAAATTCTTCATTTTCTAACCCTTACCTACTTGGTGGGTAGTTTTTCGCAATTTTATATCCTTGACTTTGCTTCCGGTCCTTTTGCACGTCCTTAGTCGTGAGAAGGTTGGTTCCAAAAAGACAAAATGGATAGTTGTGCGTCTCTAAAATCTTTTTCTACTTCTCGCATCCCTAAATTCCGGTCTGAACCTAGTGCTCCCCCTTAGTTGAGAATAGGATTACTTCAAAACAAAAAATGGGTATGCTAATATTCTCTAATTTTCATTTTGTACCTTTTCCTTGACAAGAGTTGGTTTTTATTGTCTAAATTGTCTTTAATTGTACTTTATTATAAAATATTTATACTAAAATTCGACCGATATTAAAAAATTGAAATAAAAAGTCGGTATCAAAAAAAAATTAGCATTTAATTATGAAAAAAAATCAAAAGAAAGTGTTAATAAAAATAGACCATATTCTGTTAAAAAAATATCATGAAAATCTCCTAATAATGAAAATCTCCTGAAATATCATGAAAATCTCCTATAAACATAAAGACAATTTCAGCTTGCAATTGCTGAGTAATTAATATTAAGTCTGGACGTCATTTAAAATATTTACATAAAAACTACTAATGAGAAAAACCTACAATAGCTAAATAGTTAATCTAAATTTTTGTTACTAGCTAAATAGAAGTTCAGTTTCTTCACGCGGATAGTCACTTTTACGTCACAAAAATAATCTCTATTTCTTTAATTGAAATACAGTCTTACATGACCTCATTCGAATAAAATAAGTATATCTATATTATAGAAATTTAAAGCTATTTTATATATTATACTAATAATTATGTTACTTGAAGCCATACAAAGTATTCTTCTTAAATAGTACTTTTTACTGTAGGTACTGTAACTTTTTTTACTGTAGGTACAAATCCTCTTCAATTCTATTTTTCCATATCTTTTGACATTAATCTTCTTCAAATTATCCTTAATACTTGTCTTTCTTCTAAGATAACTTTTTAAATATTAATATTTAATCTTCTTTTGTCTTTTTCCTCAGATGGGATTTTCTTTTCCTTTATAAACTCCGTTACATCAACATATTTTTATAACTTGTTTTGTCTTTATTTTTCTTTTTATATCAGTTCATCATCATTTCTTAACTGACTTTCTTTTCGTCACAAAATCATTGTATATAAATAATTCACTCTCTCACGAGGAAATTCGTTTACTCAATAAAAACTCCATATGCCATTATGTCAGTAGTTGTGGGCTCTCTCACGAGGACGAATTTTATTAGTCCTATGTACGCGGTATAATCATACTCCTTGTATAAAAAATTGATAATGGTTATTCATTTACAAAAAAATTTAATTTCTTTTCCATAGTCATTTTTAATTTTCCTTTTTAAGATTCTTTTCTTGGTATTGTCATATTTATCATAAGTAAAAATCTTTGCATTTACGCGCATTTCTCAACAAAAATTTCCATTGATTGAGACATTTCCGTCTCTAATATAAGTCCTTTATGCTGGATTTTCCAATTTCTTTCCAACATCTTAAAATACTTCCTTTTATCTTTCCTTATATTTTTCAGGCTAATTTTATTTATCATAATAAACTTTCTTCGTAAAAATTTGTCGCTTTAGCGAATTCCTATGTAGTTCATTCGTTTCAATTTTCAATGTCAAACACGTCATATCATCATAATATTATACTCGAAGTACTTAGTTTAAAAATAGTAAATACTGTTATAAACAAAATAACTTCCTTATGCAAAAAGTGCAGAAAAAGCAGAAATACATCAATCAAAATAAACTTATTTACGTACTCGTACGGTTAAAAATAATTACATTATTTCTTACCATATAAAATATCAGAATTGTTATATTTCTATTAAAATAAAACTATCGATTAAGATTATCTATATATGATATGTAATTCTCAAAAAAAATCTTCTAAATTAATGAAATACTTCTAAAACTTAATAATATACGAAAAATTTTTTACCTGATTTAATTATATTTAAGTAATAATTAATAATTTTAGTTCTTCTTAAATGATTATTTTTATATTATATTAATAAAAAAATTATTCATATCTGTGAGACTGTATATGCAATTTAAAAAATAGCTAAAAAGTTACACACGATTACAAATTTGTTCACTAGGTATTGTCCATTTTTTTCCATTTCTCCCCTTGACGTTTGGGCGTGGCCCCATGTCTCCAAACCTTCGTCCATGTCGCCGTCTACCATTTAGACTCCCTTATCATGGGCCTCTCCAGCTCCATATGGTCCGTCCCATTCCATCTAACGATACCAATTAGTATGAGGATTGGTACTTTACCCCAAATTTTCTTCGTTTCCTCCAGTTTTTTGCCATCTTTCCTGTTTTCTACTGCTTCAGAAGTCCTAGTTCGTCTCTCAAAATGTCGCCATATGGTGGTAAGTGGAAATTTTCTATACTGGAATGGGGTTGACTATCAGGAATACACTATATTCTCATAACTACTTTATTTGGTTAAACTAATCCCATATAAATGTATTCAGTTGATAGGATAGAACATGATTATCCGGTTACATTATGGTAGTCCTCAGATTGAATAGTCCACAGGCACTCATGATTACGATATATTTCTAGAAATATATGCATATGTTAGTCTTTCCATTGAAAAGCCATTTTATGTATCAAAAAAAATTAGTCAACTGCGTTTTGATGGCATGGAATGTTCAATGATCCGAAAAAAACAAGTTTACACTTTACACTAGGGGTTCACGGTGGATGAATCATCCAGCCAGTTCATCGAAAGTAGGAAGACGTTCTAATTTGTTCACTGTTTACTTTGGATGTGCATCTTGGATGAAATGTAGATGAAGAGTATGTTTATACCTTTCATTGCGGATGAATCATCCGCAATGTACATCTAAAGTCAATAAGTGTAAATTCGCCTTAAAGGCGAATTTAGACTTATTTACTTTACATGTACACTGCGGATAACAGATGAATAGTGATAGTGTAGATTGAAAAGGTCAGCAATTTACATTTTCACTGACGGAATTCATTTCACAGTCTTTTCAAAATGGCGAATAGTCCTGGCGTGGAGTTAATAAGTAAAGCATTGCTAGAAGAATGTAGAAAATTATAAAAAAATTAAGGAGTTTGCCTCTTTCAACCACAATAAACGACCACCTTCTACTTTGTTCACTGTTTACTTTGGATGTGCATCTTGGATGAAATTTAGATGAAGAGTATGTTAAATACCTTTCATTGCAGATGAATCATCCACAGTGTACATCTAAAGTGAATACTCTAAATTCGCCTTAAATTCGCCTTAAGCGCGATGAAGTCACACAGGGGGCTATGTGTTGACTTTCTAGTCGACACCGGATTGTCTTGTTCTCGAGACCGAGGTAATCAGCGAGTCTCCCATGCCGATCTCGAGACCTTAATTGATCTCAAATGGACAACAACTTGAGACTAATCTCGATATTTTCTTGCGAGGTTTTGTCTCAAGTGGACAGTTACCTTAAGAATCGAAAATATATACTCATCAAAAGCTTTTGCCTTTTACGTATTTGGTAAGTTTGATTTAAATGCTACTTAGAATCTTCCAAATGCTACCCATTCTAAGAAACATCTTCTATTTGAGAGTCAGCAGATTAATAAAGTTGCATTAGAAATAAACAAACCAAGACACGTTGAACGTTACGAGGAGCACTCCCAAATCATAATTTAAAATGTGTATATATTACGGTAAGTGTGATTAATTGAAAATTATTAATAATTACCGGTTACTATTAATACAAAACGAATAGGTAGGTAAAAGCTATAAATATGCCAGGAATAATCACATCGACCGGTAGTTATTATTAAATCCCGGATTAGAACGGTAAATGTGATAAAATTCAATATCATTAAGTGCGTAGAAGCTTGCGGAGTGTAGGGAGTGTATTAGTCACTGCGACATATCAGAGCTAAAGTGTAATTCACTATTTAATTTATTAAATTCATAAGGCTAAAGTAGGATTAAAAACATCCTTACCTCCTGGTACTTTATCGGAAATAAGAAGAAGATTTAGAAGCGATAATAGCAGATCATTCTGATGACGCTGATGATGGAGCAAAGCATCTTGGTGATCTGGAACTCAACAATACAACCGAGAATTCACAGTTAACGAATATTGAAGATACAGGTAACACTAACAGCCCAATCGAACACAATGCGTGTGCGATAATTGCTGTCAATGAGGAAGACAATGCCAGTATTGGCGTTAAAGAAAATGAGGGAGACAAAGAAGATGGCACTGCAATTGACAAAACTTCAAAAGAAAATACAGGAGACTCGGGATCTTGCTAAACAGTCACTTATAAAAGAATCTGACAGAATCTTAAAGCATTCTAATGATAGATTCACTGTTGAAAAAGTAGGTCAAAATGTTAGAGTGCGAATTCCAGAAGTTAATAGAGCTAAGGCCGATAGCCGAAACATTATTGCCATTATTATTTCTGTTATAGATGAAAAGCAATACAAGCTAGGCAATAAGCATGGCATTTAAACCAACTTCATGCAAGAAACGAATTTACCACAGGCTAGGAAACACTTATTTCAGTCCATGAAGCGCCTGATACTGAGATAAGTCTCAGTGAATGCGTTCATAAAGTTTCGAGTTTAGGCAGTCAAGGATTCTGCCATTATTGTAGTGGCCAATGCAATTAAAAACGCTTCCAATGCAAAAAATAAGCGTTCTTTGTAATTCTAAATGACACAAGAGACTTTCCTATAAAAACAAGTAATTATAGTCTAGTAACTTAAAGCCCAATGCGTTTATATGAGTTTGTTTTTACTTATAAGGTGTTTAATAGTTGAGTTTTTTTATCGATAAATTCTGTTTAATTGTTTAACTTTATTATCAAATTTCATAAATAAACAATAGTGAAACCCAGAATGCGTTTTTATTACATTAACCAAGATTATTAGGAAAGTATTAATAATAGCCGGTAAATTTAATTATAAAGGCATTATTAACCACATTGATCAACTGCTACGGTTACTATTAATGTTTACCGGTAATTATTAATACAGACCGGATTTATCACATCAACCGTAACAGACATTGTAAATCCCAAATCATGCTTTACAAAGTTTATATACATAATATATTGTAAATCATGAATCGGGAGTACTCCTCGTAATATTCAAAATGTCTTGGTTTGTTTATTTCTAGTGCATCTTTATTGTGATTTTAGTATAGAGATTCGTCTGTTAGATATTTGGATATCCTATTTCTTTGGATTTTCAATTTAGGGCTAATAGCATTTCCTGCAATTATTCTTTTCCGTCTTTTGGTGTTAACGCAATAGGTGAGATAGAACCTCCTTGACTAACTCCTCTCTGTAGTTTTATCTTTTCGGTTTTTTCTTCTGCTTTTACTTGAAATGTTGCATCGTCATGTACATACTTAATGACTTTTGTATACCGGTAATCAACCGAATTGTTGTGAAAGATTGCCAAAATTTCTATGTACTCTCCTCGTTTTCATCATTAATTAGTTTTTGAATGAGATTTCTCCTTCCATTTTTTCTTTTCCTAGTCTCGTATGCCTTACTTTTTTGTAGTATTTCATTTCACTGTTATTTGTACTTCCTTATGTTCTCCTTAAAATTTTATTTGCAACTTACCCCGTATAAATTATAATTATACAACTTGATCCCCTTAACAAGCCTACAGAGTTTTAAAATTTTAAGTAGGGTCTGTTTTAAGACCCATAACGTTGAGTTATTTCAAAACTTTCTAGGTTTCTCACTTCATGAAATAATTTTTATCAGGTGCCTTCAGGCAACCCATTCATCAGACTCGCTCACATTAGCGTATTATCAGTTGTGTTGCCAACATTTTCTATGACGTCTTATTAAGCATGATATTACTCCGCGACTAAAAGTTTACTTCAAGAATGGAAATTTTTGTGCCTAATTAACTCCTTCACATGATGAATTTATTACACATAAAATATAACATTTTGGTCTTTTGGTGAGAAATACAAACACAAAGAAATCCAGATATACTAAAGCACATTTCGACACTCCCATCGAACAAGGTTGTAACTCATTTTTAGCGATTTTACAGGAGAGGCAAAAAACGAAAACATGAATTTTTTAAAATTTGTAGTGAAATGATTAGACTCTTTTACACTAATGTGATATGATATTTATAACATAATAAGGGATTACTGTGAGATGTATGTTTTTTAATTTTATTAACTATTGAAAATCTTGAGTTTGAGTGAGATACAACCTTGAGATTAAACATGAGTATTCGTAGAAAAAGGTTTTAACTCACCTAACAACCATTTTACACTCTCCGTGTTAATTATTTTTCCCGTTTAACTAATAAAATTATTAAAAGGTTGTATGTTTTGAGTTATTTGCAATATAGCTAGGAGAAAATTAGTTTTATGGTATATTTAAACAAAATATCGACTCACAGTTTACACAATTTTAATTGGAAATCATAAATTTTACAATAACAATAATATTGTACTAATTATAATATATTATAATATGTAATATTACATATTCTATCACTATGAAAAAAAAATATAGTGTAAAATATCTCAAATTTTCGCATTTTTATTGCATATCTGTAAATATATAATTTAAACCATTTTACTTTATTACTTCACTCTTTTACTCTTAATATTTACTTCAAAATTAACATGTGTGTCCTTAAATAGGTTAAAATTTAGAATTTGTTCTAATTTATTTCAGTTACGGATTTAGGCTTACCTGAGGCTTTGGCATATCCTATCATGGTTATCCATTGGTGTGGAGCATATAGGACCTCATGGTTTTCCGTTTTTCTATAAGGGCATGCATTGAATCACCCTCGTTTTTTGAATGTGCTAGAACACTACCTATTCATTGAAACAACAACGTCGTTAATTGACCGACGAAGACTATTCGTTGTGTCAATAACAGTGTTATTTCTCCTAACGTATTTCGTTTATTTCTACAATTATTTCCGTTTATTATTACAATTAATTCCGTTCATTCTCACAATAAGTACGGTTATCCTTACAAGCAATTCTATTCATCCCTACTATGAACGTATCTTATATTGATAATTACTGAATGAATTAGCTGAATGTATGATATTAATTGATTAATAATAATTTTGCAAATCCCCCTTTTTTGACCTAAACCTAATGGACTTTACACCGTGTGATTTCTCATATGATTTCACTTATACAGTGCGCTGGAAAAAGTGTTGGCCCCTTATTAACTTATTTATTTTTACCACATAAGCAAAACGCTCGGACAGGTCGATTTTTAAAATAATCAAAATATATTATAACATCAATAAAAATGAATAACCATTTCTAATTTCGTTGCAAAACGGAAACACAGCCGCATCATATTCTAGTCCAATCAGAGAGTGCAGCAAGCACCTCTACCAGTTTCGAAACTTATTAGTCTCTCATCAGGAGGCATATATGCTGCTCTCTCTAATCCAACCAAAACAAACCCCGGCGTGTAGTCACGGATTGTAACGAACGAAATGGCATAGGTGCCCTAGCGGCAACTGCTAGCAAAAGACTAAGTTTTCAATCTAATGGCAGATAAAACAACATAATGTTGCTCTACATCCCACCAGACTGAAAACAATGGGAACCTTCTCTGGTTACACCTCAGAGGCTTCTACAATTTGCAAGCCATAGCGGCATCTATTTAATTTCATCACAACCTAAGGTGGTTGTGACGCAAGTTTCTGACCAGATAATAGAAAAATGCGCATGTTGGATAAAATTTCCTTAGGCTGTCGTCTCCAATAAATGCCGTTGATTGCGAACAGAGTCACGTCTGTATGCTTCTTCTTCTTCTTATTCTTCTTCTTCTTCTTCTTCTTCTTCTTCTTTTATATAGGCGGTACTGCCTGTTCTTCTTCAACGGTGCCTTTCATTCTGCCTTTAAGTTGTCATTCCACCTTTTCCTTGGGGGTCCTATTCTTCTCCTGCCTAACGGTGACTTGTCCCTGGCTATTTTTACTATCCTTGATTCAGACATCCTGCTTATGTGCTCATTCCACTCTTCTTTTCGGTTCCTTACCCAGGTATTTATATTGTCTACCCCACATATGCGTCTGATTTCCACACTTCTTACCCTATCCTGTAATCCTTTTCCAGCAATCCTTCTTAAGATCTTCATTTCGTTGGTTTCCAGATGTCTTCGTGTTTTGCTTGTATCTCGTCTTGTTTCGGCCGTGCAAGTCATAACTGGCCTAATAACTGACTTATATATTCGGGCCTTTGTTTCCGATCTTAGGTGTTTGTTTTTCAAAAAGCTAAGCTTTTTGTTTTTTGGGCTCATATTTTCATATTCATTTCTTTTGCGTTAATGTTGAACTCGTGCAATAACCTTTGTAGGTCGTCTTCGCTCTCTGCTACTAACTCAGTGTCATCATCGTAACGGAGTGTTTTTATCTCTATATTGTCCATTTTGTACCCTTTTTTTTCTTCACTTGTTTTATTATTGGAACCAAGATTATGTTAAACGGTAGATGGCTTAGTGAATCTCCTTGCCTGATTTCTGGGTTTGTTTCTATGGGTTCTGTTATTATTCGATTGACTTTCATTTCTATTTTATTTCTTACATATAGGTTTTCTATCAGTTTTATGATATCCAGTGGTAAATTTTTCTCATATAGTAGGTATATTACATCTTTTAATTGAATTCTATCAAACGCTTTCTCTAGGTCTATGAAACAGAAAAAGGCTGGTTTGTTATATTCTAATGATTTCTCCGCTATTTGCCTTATCACAAAAACTGCATCGTTACATGATCTTCCACTTCTAAATCCTTGTTGTTCATCCGATATATTTATGCACGCCATTATTTTCTCCATATGTATTTTTGTTGTGAGTTTCAGTATAGTGCTAAGTAAATTTATCCCTCTATAGTTACTGGGGTCTGCCCTATCACCTTTCTTAAATAACGCTATCATTTGAGTGGTTCTCCGTTCTTCTGGAATTCTTCCTGTATTTATTATTTTACTTATAAGGATATTCAGTTCTTTGTGAAGTCTATCTCCTCCGTATTTTAAAAGTTCATTAGCTATTCCATCTTTTCCAGGAGTCTATCGATTTTTCATGTTTTTTAAGGCGTTCTTTATATCTTCCTCTTTAATTTCTGTTTTCTCATCCGATTCTAATCTTGGTGTTTCCAGTTCTTTGTGATTAGCTGTTTGATAGAGGTTTTTAGGTAAGTTGTCCATGTATTTGTATCAATATGTTTTACTTCTATCAGTTCCTTCATCTCTGCTCTTTGACCTCTTACCATTTTCCACATTTCCTTTTGCACCCCGTAAAAGTCGTGCTCCATCTCTTTTGAAAATGTTTCCCAATGTTCTCTTTTCTTCCTTCTTACTATTGAGTTTAATTCATTTCGTATGCTTTTATATTCTTCATATGTTTGTCTCGTTATTTTGGACTTGTATTCTAGGTAGATTTTCTTTTTTTTTGGCATTTTATTTCTATTTCTCCACAGAACCATGGAGTTCTCCTTTTCTTTCGTATATGTTTACTTATCTTACGTTCTCCAAGTGCTTCCGTTGTGGCCATTTTGATATTATATCTGGTCTTCCTCCAACTTTCTTCTATGTCTTCATCTGGTGTAATGAAGTTTTCATTCAGTACTTTTTGCAATCTTCTCTGGTATAGATCTCGTGTTGACAAGTCTCGTAGCTCTTATATCTTTATTCTTGTCTCACATTCAACAGGGTCTTCTTTCCTGTTTCTTTGTAGCTCTATTCTGATTTTTCCAATTACTAGGTTGTGATCGCTTTCAATATTATCTGCACTTAAACATCGTATGTCTAGTACTTGAGAGTGGTGGATGTTTCTGTTTGTCAATATATAGTCAATAACGCATCTGTGTCCTCTTGTATTTCGGAATGTATATTTTTGTTGATCTTTGTGTCTGAAAAACGTATTGTTTATTCGAAATTCGTTCTGAGAGCAAAAGTTAATAAGTAGTTCTCCATTTTCATTTTTGTTGTCTTCATTGAATCGTTGCTTTATTGCTAGTATAATTACGTTACCGACTCTTGTGTTCATGTCTCATAAAATGTATATTATCTCGTTCCCTGGTATTTCGTCGACTGTTTGTTGAAGCTCGTTATAAAAATGGAGTATGTCGACTTCAGGTTTGCAGTTTTCTGGGCTATAAACTCCTATAATATTTATTTTTCGCTTCTCTAATTTGATCTTAGTAACTACGATTCTTTCTGATATGTATTGACATTCATATATGATATCTGCCCATTTTTTGTGTATCATCAAGGCCACGCCTTCTTTGGCTCTCTTATTTTTTGGTACACCACTATAGATCAAGAAGTATTCCCCAAGCTACATCTGTCCTTTCCCTTTCTTTTTTGTTTCCTGGATCGCGCATATCTCTATCTTATTTTCTCTCAGTTCCTTTTGCAGCTCCTGGTCTCTGTTGTTCAATGATTTTATATTCCATGTCGCAATTCTGAGTACATTTTTCTTATTCTTTGTCCTGATTCTCGCCGTTTTCGTCATCTGTGTATCCATCCTGTTCCGAGGTATCCCGTTGGTTCTTTGAGCATTGCTTCATTTTACGATAGGTAGGTTGCTAACCTCGCCTATTAACCCTCCACTTTTATCCGGGGTTGGGACTGTCTGTATGCTTAATACAATAAATAATAGTTAAGGTCTGTTATCGATACGGTCTCTATTGGATGTCGACGCAGAGTCTATCTGCTCGGAGCGACTTCATTGTAACGTACGGACGGTACAAGTTTTAACCTAGCGATATTAGTGAAACAAGTAGTAAAAAAGAACAAGACGAATTGCTTATCAACAAGTTGGAATATCGCACTTCACTGATAACGAAAACGATCGGAATGTTGTTTTCGGCGATCGACAAACACTATACCCAACCTACGGCATTTATTGGTGACCACAGCTGACTCTGGACGCGACCTACGGTGTTTAGTGTTAATCATGGCCTATGTTTTGTATTGACTATGTGAAGTTGCTGGTGAGTGATAAAGTCTGTATGCAACATCTGGTTTGTCGCTGTACGTAACTTATGGCATTTATTGGAGACTACAGCCTAACATTCCGGCGAATATAATGGAAGCTAAAAAAGATAGCAAACAAAGTATACTTTTCCGTGGGTCGTGTGTGTGATCGATTGCACCCACATAAAACTAAAAAAACACCTCTTAATGGTGATGAATATATCAATCGCAATATATATCATAGTACCTATCAACTTTCAAGCCACTTGCAATGCACCAATGCAGATGAGTGGTTTACAAGTGTAGACGCATCCTGGGTAGAGTCCGTCCATGATTCACGGATATGGAGTAACTAAAAAATTTGTAACATTACTAAAAAAGAGTATAGGTGGTTAAATGCAATAATTTTAGGACATGAAGGTTATGGCGTAGCACCGTGATCAAAGGTGACCTTTATAAATCCAAATACACCTGCAGAGCGTGCTTATAACAAAATATTTAATTTACAAAAGAGCGTGTATTAATTAAAAGTTGTTTTGGACAACTAAAACAACGATTTCCAACGATTTAAAAATTAAGTAGAGAGTATCTACTCTTATGTATTGTGAGCAGAAACTCTTCACATCAAAATATTTTTATTCATAATATGAAATAGAATACAAACTTATACTCGGAGTTATACTCCGTTTTTATTCACACCTATAAAATTATGACATTAAGATATAAATAGAGAATATTATAATATGAAGAATATCCAATATTTTAAGGATTCCAAATAGACAAAAATATGCAGAATACCTGTCTATTTGAAATTACAAAGTTTCCTATATTTCCGAACAACGAAAATATACCTACCGTATTACAAAACCCTCACAAACCAAAATTTCCATAAATAAAACTCACTCTGTATACCAAATTTGTTTGAACAGTTTCCACAACTATGTTTTTAACCACAATTAGAATACATTAGCGGAACGTTGAAAAGTGAGGTTATGTTGGCTTGATGGATATAAACAACTGTTTATTTCACAGCTACCAATCTAATAATTTGAATATTATAATGTGGCCTTGGCATACGGAACTATTAATAATTGTTAGGCAAATATGTTAATGTACCCATGTAATAATATTCAGGGACTTTATAAACCAAATAATATGAAAGCAAAATATACGTAATACAAAACACATTTTAATTCACTTGGACACAATTAATATCTATACATGTTGCGGCTTTAGTGCGAATAAAGCCTAATGTATCTTACGACGGGACGTGGACGTGGACGGCAAACAGACCGACGTGTTAATGACGTGAATTTTGGGTACATTTGTCACCAAAATACGTAAATTGCTTACGTGAATTTCACGTGAAAATTTGGTTGGAATGTCACATTGAAAATACGTCTTTAAATTACGTGAATAACTCGTCTTCAATAGACGTGTGATTTACCTTAAATAGCAATTAGATGTTTCGGGAAATTCACGTTGCAAACACATGTTAATTAAGGTATCTTTCAGGGAACGTATATAAATATTAGTTTTCACGTGAAAGATACGTCCTCAGTTCACGTAAATAATTCGACCTTAATTAACTTATGAATCACGTAATTATTTTCCTCATATACTATGATATAAATGAAACAAGCATATAAAAGATTAGCAATGTATTTATTTAGTAGAATTTAGAGACTTTAAAAACATTTGTCTTGTATAATTATTATACAAGATAATGCACCAAAAATGGTACCGACCTAAAGACACATTAAAAAATATGCAAACACAACACAGGTCAATTTTTATTAATTTCGAGAAGGACACTTCTTGTCTTTTCTAATTGCACCATCGGCACTTCAACCCTCGAGCAGTGAGGTAAACAATAATACGAAAGACATTATAATAAACCCGCCTAAAATAAAACGAGCGAAAGAAAGCTCTTCACTTTTCACTTTTTGTTGTGAGAACTGTGAGAAACTAATCGCTGATTTTAGAGGTTATTATCATCGATTATAAAAATCGATTATTTTTAAATTAAAGTTGAACTATTCTACTTACTTTAAAATAATATTACATATTTTTTTTTGTTTTTAAATTTCTTCTACTATTATCTAATTGGTCTTACTAAAAATCTGTTTCAATACCAGAATATGTAATATAAAAAATAATATAATCCTATCGATACATATTATTCGACAAAGCGATTAATTTAGTTTTCGAATCTTAGAATATAAAATTTCGAACCAACTATGTTAGTCACGTGATGGTATTTAAAGGAGGAGAAAAACTTGGTAGTACGTCATCACCGCGCGTGATTTGAAAATTAGACTCAACATAATTTTAGCTCCTGTGATATTTTTAAAGAAAAAAATAGCATAAATAGCTTCAAATCAAGGTTGGATTGAAATAGTTATGCTAAATGACCTTAAAAGCGAAATCATAAACTTTTTGTTTTAATATTGGTATTATTTACATTATGTTTACGTTATGTGAAATACATCTAATTTTTCGACGTCCATAAAATACAGTGAGTAAAATTCAAGCGATACATATTTAACCAACAGCGTTGTAAAATATTGTTTTCCCAAAATATTTTTCAAAATTTAACCAAAGGAAGTTATTTCTGTTTCGTGATTATTACGTAAAATAAACATACCTTTGCGATGTAACCGACATTCACAACTATTATAAAAAAGCATGTACTGTATTCGTCATTATGATTTTATATTATTCTAATGTCAAACATATATAAAGGAAGCACTAATATATAGGTGAATGATTTGGCACTGAAATACGTTTTTTCCCGTCATAAATCACCGAGTTACGTATTTGTTGAAATTTGCAGTAAATTTAACGTAATCATCACGTAACTGGGCTTAAGTCTGTTTGCTGGGCCCCGTTCCGTTTTACGATAATCTAGTAATCTAGTCAATGCTTTTTCATATCAGATGATTCTTCAACGTGCCTCGTAAAGGTGGGTCGAGACTACTCGTGCTCGTGCTTGTACTCAGGCTTTTACTTGTGACTTGCCTATATGTGTACTAGGGGTGCATCGAAAAAGGCGAACAAAATTTTTTTTTGCGATGGAAAAGTAATACCTCACAAAAGTTGCCCAATCAACTGTTAAGTATTTTGGTAAATTTTTCTCGAAATTGGAAAATATCTTCTGCCCCCCAAGACAATTAAAAATTTTGAAAAAATGTTAACAGACGAAAAAATTTTTATTTTGACACGAAAACATAATGGCTCACAAAAGTTGCCTAACACCCTATTTAGTACTTTAGTAAAATTGCGTTGAAATAAAAAAATATTTTCTGCCCCCCACGGCAACTAAAAATTATAAAAAATACATTAATATGCGAATTTATTTTGTAAGGGAAATTTAATACTTCATAAAAGTTGAATAAATAAATTCGGTTTAATTTGGAAAATATTTTCACAAGGCAATTAAAAATTTTACTTAAGAAAAGTATACTCAAACATTCTTTTTATAACAAAATATCCTCTTTTTATAACAAAATAAAAAGTTATCCGTCTCCCTGAAGTCACCCAAGTTTTTTAATACTAAAATAAATATAAAGCAAAGTACAAAATTACTATAATTTTAAAATAGTGCATTAGGTATATAAATATTACAAAAATATGATAAAAGCATTATATTCGAAGATGCCTTCCGATTTAGCGTTAACGTAAGGCATAGTTTTTCTGGAATCAATTCGCGTTTTTAAAAATCCATCCCTCGAATACGATCCACAAGCTGCTAGAGAAGCTTGTGTTACAAACTTGACACATTGTTGTAAACATTGTTTTTGGCAGTGATATTTCTCAGTATCAATATTAAAGGGGTCTAAGTTAGGATTCTTAATAAAATCTCGCAGATTGTCACTCGAAAATCTAAAGAATATATCGCACCTCCGCTAAAAAAGAGTTACAACTAAAAAAACGTTGTTTTGAGAAAATCGATGTTAAAGATTTTAGTTCAGTTGAACATCTATTTGTCAGTTCCATGACTAAATGCAAGCTGATATGTTATTTTATTGTAAATGGGAATACAGTGCCGGCAAAAAAATCTTTACATTGCCAAATAAATCAACAAATTTGAAGACAATTTGCATGCGTTTGCATGCGTTCTGTCTGCGCTTGGAGGGGAGGGTAGGGGAGGGGGATAGCGTACTTGTGGCGGCAATTATCTGTAGTTTACGGAACGCTTGGCTTATTTAGGGTATTCTGCGCGTTTACACTGTAAACAGTTGGCTTTGTGTAGGTAGTCAGTGTTAAACTTCTTCTCATTTACCGCGTAAAGTTTGACTTCGTCAAATTCTAAATTTAACTGACAAATATGGGTCGAAAGAGACTCACAAAAGAGGAGAAGGTTCGTGCTTTAACATTACTGGAGAAAGGAGACTCTGTAATTACCGTAACACGTGATATTGGTGCTTCAAGAGGGACTATTTATCAACTGAAACGTTGCAGCCGAACGTTTCAGTTGATAAATAGCCCCTTTTGAAGCACCAATATCACGGGCTGTGGTAATTACAGGGTCTAATTTCCCCAGTAATGTTAAAGCATGAACCTTCTCCTCTTTTGTGAGTCTATTTCGACCCATATTTGTCAGTTCAATTTAGAATTTGACGATTTCAAACTTTACGCGGTAAACGAGAAGAAGTTAACACTGACTACCCACACAAAGCCAACTGTTTACAGTGCAAACGCGCAGAATACTACAGTGTAAACTACAGATAATAGCCGTCACAGTTACGCTATCCCCTTTCCCCTAGCCTCCCCTCCAAGCGCAGCAGAACGCATTGAAATTGTCTTCAAATTTGGTGATTTATTTGGTAATATAAAGATTTTTTTTGCCGGCACTGTATATTAGCTCAGTGTTATTGGTGCATTATTTTTCTCAGAAAATTAAATTTTTGCAGTTCTCAGTGAAAAAATAGAAACATGCCGATATTGTGACACTTTTTTAGAACAAGATATTATCATCTTAAAAATCCAAATTATATTCCAAAAATAGTTTAAAAAAATATACTTACATATTCAAAAAAACTGGCTCAACTCAAAATGCAACACTACTCCGCACCACCCAAAAGTACTTTCGTCGTTTACAACTTCGAAAAAACTGTCACAACACAAAAAAAGAACAGTTTTTTACTTATTGCAATAATGAGATATAACTAATAATTCACAAAAAACTGTCACAATCCTAAATGTGACTCTATTCAGGATTAAGCACTACGTGCCAACTGTTATAAAGTCAAAGGTGGCACTGTACAGGAATGCATGCTGAGCTAACCTGTAAAAAACAAAAGTGTCACATCGCCATCTCGCGGTAAATAGCTCAAATATAAGAGTGACGCTTTTATGGAAGAATGTACGACTTATTTTAATACTTGTAGCATGTTCATCTCAATAATGGCGATTTTTGAGTTGTGACTCTTTTTTAGCGGAGGTGCGATATGTGGTTCAGTAAGATGATATTCTTGCTAGTTAAAACTCAAATTTTTTTTAATCAAAATTTATATGGGAGAAAGTTTGAAGACCCTCATGTTTTTTGATTTGGTCACTGGTAAACTTCTTTTTATGTCCAAGGGAAAGATCATTTGAATGTCGCAGACATACAAACCACTGGAGCGGTTTTTAAGATGTTCTTCTAACAGTCGTATTACATCACCCTTAACGCCAATATTTACGACTGTTTCGTCACGTGCAATAGCTGGATTTGATACTTTCTGATGTACCAGACAGAGGAAACACATATCCGACATATTTGCACCCTGGCTCATGCACAAGTGTTAGGTGTTCTTCCACGATCGATAAAACTTTGTACCTTTTTTTTTACTTGAGCTAAAGTTTTGTCTTTGCGTCGGCGTCGGTACCTTTCTTCTTTTACCGTTGTTCTCTCTGAATATATTTGTTTTTGTTTTAACTATTAATCCGACTCCCTGAAGGGCACTAAGGATTAAGAGAAAGAAGAAGTTTTCCCTATCAATCGAGCTTATCACCATTTTTCTGGGACCTCTTTGATTTAATAGAAATTCGCGATCATCTAGAGGCACTTTTTGAGATTTGCTACAAAGATCATTAATCAGAGTGTCACATTTGCAAGCTGCAAGATCGAAACGTGTAGTTTTACTTAAAGTCCTTAAAGCATTGATTTTTTTTTTTGGTAAAATTAACTGTTTTGCCTGTTCTTGAATGTTGTTCTGAAGCTATTTTCTAGTGGCATTTTTATAATCAATTATATTCAAATGGGAAATAAGCCACAATTTTACCTAAAAATGATTTTATTAACGTTTCGACGCCCAAGTCGGGTGTCGTTGTCAAAATACAAAATAATAATAATAAAACGACTTGGGCGTCGAAACGTTAATAAAATCATTTTTAGGTAAAATTGTGGCTTATTTCCCATTTGAATATAAATTGATTGTTCTTGAATGGTTTCATAAGTTTGATATATTTGTCATGATAGACTTTTAAAAGCTGAATAATTCTTGTGTGTTAAATTATGGGAATTGAAGCCTTTTTCCATATTTCCTTCAATTTGATTGCAACCTGTTCGGCAATCCGGGAAATTCTGGCTCTTTCTTGATAAATGTTTTATCCTCTTGCCTCTTGCAACCACAAAACTTCATCGCTTGTTTGTATTTGGGTAAAACATTTTCAGGTATATTTGGTGGTTGCCCAAAAATGGGGCAGTCCACAGCACATATTGATTTTATTCCCCATGGTCCTGGTTTATCTATTTTAAAAATTTTTAATATAGAAACAACTATAATAACAAAGTAATGCATCGCACCAAACATAAGCGAAAATTACACGCACGGACTCACAAAGCGGGACATTTCAAAGGGGTTGGGGAAACTGAAAAAACAAGTAAAACTTTAAATATCGTTTAAATTTGTAATTGGCAACATTTTAGGTTTTCTTTAATTGATCTTAGATCGAGTTAGCACATATTTTATTGCAAATAAAATAAATTGAAAGTTCCATAAAAATCAGACATTTAATAAAATTCAAGGTCGTTGGGTGGGGGGGGGGGGGTTGGGGGCAAAAAATTCGTTTAGAAAAAAAAATTAAAAATACTGATATGCTGAAAAATAACAGTAGCAACTTTTTCACGCTATTAGATATATCGTTTCCAACTTTTATTTTTTCGATGCACGTACACATTGTGTACGACGGTCGCGACGAGCCGGAGTCAGAGCAGCTCAAGCCACAAGCCACACAAGTTTTTTTTAGACATCCTTTATTTACTGCAATCTGTTTTTGTAATTAAAAAAACAATAAGCAATAGGTTTATCACATTAACATAGTGGAAATCCATCCAGTGATGAAAATCCTTTGCGATACATTTCTGATAAAAATATCTGAGATCCAGTGGCGGCTCGTACCACTTTAAGAAGGTAGTGCCAGAATTCGGACAGCCGCCAAAATTTTTAGTGACATGTTCACGATATTGTCAAAAAAGTTTTAACACAAAAATTAAAAAAAAATAGGCGCTGATACTTTTACCTTATGTATCTTATGTATATTTATCTGAGGTGCGAAGAAATTGTTCAAAATTTATCAAAACAGTTCCGTAAATTCATTAACAATAAAAAACTCTCAACTTACAACCATTATTTACTGCTAATATTACTTAGCTTGTACATATTACGATTTAGTCTCTATTTAAAAAATTATAAAAATAATACTATTTCATTATTTACATACATGCACAAAGTTGTGTTAATACCACTTTTAAACATTCTTCTTGTTTTTTTTGGTTGCAAAGTTTTCAATGACTTTATTATTAAAATTATCAATACCATTTACAAAATGCTTTTCTGCAGATACCTAAGTCGTTCTTCTTTCATTGTATTTTTAACTAATGTTTTAATTCGTTTTAACATCAAAAAACAGCGTTCTGCTTCAGATATTGATATAGGAATGGTAATTAAAATGCTTAAAATTTAAATAGTTTCTTCCAATTTGCTTCTTAAACCTTCCTCATTTAATAAAACCCCCTTCCTCATAGCGGAATAGCCCCAGAGGTAGTACCTACTTAATTCGTCTCACTAATACAGTACTTCTAATTCAGTTTTAAACCGAGTTTTGTTTAAAAATTAAAATTGTCTCACATGTTTCATTAAAAAATGATTCGGGGAACCGACGCTTGTAAGCAGAAAACTTCTCCGACATAAATAAATTAGAAGCAACTACATGTCAGGAGACGGTAGACCTTTGAAAGATCTGGAACTTTAAATATTATGAACCTTTAAGTCGTTGTCTAATTCGGCGCTAAAATTGACCAGTTCCTTAAATATGCCTCTATTTTGTGAATTTTTTTCGTCGTGACCTCTTTAAGCTTACTCGAAAGCTCCACAAAACCTTATAAAATTTGTAAAGAAAAACCGCCAAAAGAGTTTTTTAATATACTAATCTGATTCACTGTCAATTAATAAATTAAACTAATAATCAAAATATTATTTATACTACACTCACGATCATGATGCACTAAAGTTTAATAATAATATTAATATTATAAATACAAAAACTTTAACAGAAAATAGACATAACAAAAGCGTCAAGCCAGCACTTAAAGAAACTCAAAATCTTGTGCCAGGCACGAGATTCCCATTTAAAGGTATACTAAATAGTCCAATATAGCTCTTTCTCTGTCACTTATATAGGATGCTCGTAAAATCTTTCTCTTTTCAGCCGTGGTAGTACCAATTTTGGCTCGAGATTCTCCAGCCGAATAATCTCCGCTGTAAATGGCAGCGATTGCACTACGCGCACAGTTGCCAGAGTTTATATAATTTATGAAGATAAAAAGAAATACACACAAAAAATTAACAGGCATTAAAAGATTTTAAAAATAAAAATATGCTTTTGCATAGTTAGTAAGGTAGTGCCATGGCTCTATGGCACTACCTCACGGGCCGCCACTGCTGAGATCTAAATAACAATTTACAAAGACATATTTTACGAACATATAAAAAACATCAATAGTTAAAATACACACACATTAAATTATATAGTCTACGTTTCAGTAATTACAGGTACAGAAAGGTCTAATGGGTCACGGCGTTTTAGTCTTCCTCTCCTCGGTCGCTTAACTAGGTCTTGCGCAAGCGTATTTGGATGCTTCAGTAGTCTATTTTTGTAGGTTCCACTGAGTGAGACAACGGTGTCTTTAATGTTTTGGATCTGAAGGTCTCGATGTATAACATAATTAGGCACATACCACGGTGCGTTGGTAATATGTCTCAAGACTTTTGATTGAAAACGCTGAAGTTTCAGTAAATGGGAATTAGATGCAGTACCCCGTATCTGAATACTGTAAGTCCAAACTGGCTTTAGCATAGACTTATACAAAAATAATTTATTGTATAGACTTAATTTGGAGTTTTTGTTCATGAACCAATACATATTCCTGTATATTATTCCTAGTTGTAGTCGTTTTTTCCAGATGTGCTTTCCCCAATTTAGTCGGCTGTCAAAATGTATTCCTAAGAATTTAACATCATTTCTTGTGGGTATGATGGTATTGTTTATATGCACAGATGGTACACTTTCCCTGCATATACTGAATATTATATGTGCAGATTTCCTGCCATTTACTTTAACTCGCCACAGTTTTAACCATTTCTCTAAACCATTTAAATGATGTTGTAAATTTTGGCACGCTGTAACTGGAACCGAGCTAGAGGCCATTATAACAGTATCATCTGCGTATGTAGCAATTGTGTTGTTTGTTGTTGTGGGAATATCTGCTGTGTAGATTAAGTATAAAGTTGGTCCCAATATATTGCCCTGGGGTACTCCTGATAGAATTGGAGTTATGTTTGATACTGTTTCATTATGTCTAACCTGGAAGTATCGATTGGTAAGATAGGATCTCAGAAGTGTAATGAGAGGATGGGGAAAATGAGTTTTTATTTTAGATAGTATCCCATCATGTCATACCTTATCAAATGCTTGTGAGACATCCAAAAAGGCTGCAGTGCAGTATTCTTTCTTTTCAATTGCATCTCGTGCTACCTTGGCAACCCTATGTACCTGCTCAATTGTTCCATGTTGTTGCCTGAATCCAAACTAGTACTCCGGTATCAACTTTTGTCTCTCAATTATAGGATTCATTCTTTGAAGGAGTATACTTTCAAATATCTTAGATATAATGGGAAGCAAACTGATTGGACGATAAGATGGTAGTTCGTGCGGATCTTTATTTGGTTTCGGTATTAGAACAATTTGTGCCATTTTCCATTGAAACGGAAAATAGCCTAACTTTACTATAGCGTTGAATATGTACATAACCAACCGAAGTCCTTCTTCAGGTAAGTTTTTGCAGATTTTTCCCGATATTAAATCAAACCCTGGAGCTTTTTTGATATTAAGATTTTTAACTAAATCTCTAATTTCATTTATTTTGATATTTTCAATAGGTGACATCTGGTAGGGTATCTCTAAGCTCTTGTGAGCCACACAAGTAAGATACTCACAAGGTTCCGGCCGGTGTCGGTACATCAAAGGAAATTCGCGTAAGCTTGCGAGTTTATTTGGACGGAAATTTTCGCGTTTTGTGTACTTATGTGACTTCTATTAATCGGGCGTGCATATCGTGCAGGTTTATGTTTAAAATGGAGTGGAATAACTAATAAATTAAATGGATATGTGGCTTAATAAATGGAGAGTACTAATAAATTTTATAAAATCCGAAATAAAAAGGACGATGCATGGAAGAAAATATCCCAGGGACTCAATATAGATGTGCAAGAGATTAAACGCAAAATCACTTCACTACTGGTTACCTACAGAAAGGCTCGCCAAAAAGTTGCCCAAAATAATAGTAAATCCGAAATAGGAACCGATGAATTATATTCTTCCTAGTTTGCCTTTAAATATTTTCGTTTTTTGCATATGAAATATCAGACTACTTCATCAAGTTGATAAAGCAATGCATATCTCTGGCACAATAAGCGAAATTGACTGCTTGGAAAACTTAAACAAAAAGCTTAATCACCTGAGGCTAAATATCTTAACATTACAGCTAATCTTTCTTTTACAGGAATTGCTTTTCGAAATGTTGTGTTTTTTTTAATAATTTTTGGACCAATTAAAGTTATCAGTTTTTCAAAATTACTAGACATTCTACAGAATGTATGAAAGTGGAGATTTTCAACATTAAGGTCACTAAGTAAGTTACTTCCACTGTATTCGCTTCGACATTTAAACAATTACATTCTCCACCACCGTTTTGTATCTCATTTTCGATTTTTTTAATAGAGAATATATCACAATAAAAGCCTCACTGGCTGCCGCAAGCTCGTCCTCTTCCATTGGAACCGCCGGAATACAAGTATTTTTCCATTTGAACAAGTCTATGTGGACGGTCATGTGAAAGTAAGGACAAGTACAATAAGCTTCACGAGTTCCAAGAAGAAGTACAAGTACAAGTAGGAGCACGCGTCGTCTGGACGCACCTTAAGATAGTCGTAGCCGTGTCGTCCACGTCCCCGCCGTAAGATATATTGGGCCTAAGTCCAATTATTACTTGTATTGTAAAAAATAGGAAACAAAGTTATTTAGGTAAAACTTGGGGCATACGTAGGACAATAATTTGAAAATATTATCAAATATACAGGGCCACCCGTATTGACAGGGTGAAACACACTTATCTTATCTTTTAATGGAATACACTGTATATTTTTACATTTTTGGACTCTCCTTGATATTTTTTGTCTTAAAATACAAGGTTTTGCAATGTTATCTGAGGTAATTTAAAAGATAATTACGTTTTTTTTTATTAATTTCGTGGCAATATTCATACCCTGTAGAATTGTGATTTGACATAAAAAAATCTATTTAGGTTGAAATGATTTTTAAACTTGTCAAATATTATTATTATAGCCAAATATTTCATTTTTGTATACAGGGTTGGTCTAAACTCGAAATGAGTATTATCTGAGTTTTCTTAAAAGGAACACTCCGTATTTTAGTACTGTAATGAAATGTTATTTTATGTTACTTTATTGTTTTTATTAAGTATTCCCCATACCTAATTGCTTTATTTGTGAGTTATTCGTGATTCCTTAAGCCGAGCATTACTTGCAACAACAATTACGTGAAATTTATCAGGTTGGCCGTGAAAATATTCAATCAAAAATAATTAAAAAAAAAAGAAATGTTAATCTAGACTTATCCCTAATTTATTAATATTGATGAGATATCAACATACCTACGTAGTTAAGTTGGTTGGTGTGTAAAATAATAATAAAAATTTACAATGCTCTACTTAATTGACTATAACTTTGACATTAAACTATTTGGAAAGTTTGCAAAACTATGTATTTTTGTAGGTGTAGTATATTACTATTACTAACATGAATTTTTCTAATGAGGAAGTGATTAATATTGTTTTCTTGATAGGAGAGTGTAACACCATGTAGTGTGTGATTATGAGAGTGTACTTATCATTAGAAATTCCCTTATAGACGCCAACCAAGAAGAGAAACTTTTCACAGTCTACTAGAATGCTTTCCACAGAGTGGACATGAAGATTACGAGAAACGTCGCGTGTCGTACTAATATGCAAATTCTCAGTTACCCTAAGGATTACATTTAATTTATTTTGTTTATTTACAATAGTTTTTGTTCTATCATATTTCTCGTAATCTACGTGTGCATTCGTTGAAACCGTTCTAGGAAACTTTGAAAACGTTCTCATCTTGATTGTCATTTATCATCGAATTGCTGATGATCAATTGTTATTGCTAGTAGCACAATTTTATTATACTCTCCTAACACAAAACCCATATTAATCAGTTCTCCCTTGTTCCCTAAATCCTTGTAATAATGTAAGAAAGAAACTGGAACTATAAAAATTGTTTGATGTCAAACTTTTAAGCAGGTTTAGTGTCAATGTCACAAACAACGAGATAGGATATTAAAGAGGTTTCAACTTACAAAACTAAATTAGTAGACGATTTTAAATCGACAGAGACAGAACGATAAGTTTAATTGACACATAATGGCAGTGTTTACTGCTACGATCGACGGATAGAAATTAATTCCGAAATAGGCAAAATACATTTTTCCAAGAAATTGACGCACTACCTTAAATAATGGTTCATTTTTGAGGTCTCGAATTTTCTAAACCCGTTATCCGATAAGAAGTGATTTTTATAACATTTTACAGCCTTATATATATTCTTTAACAATATCGCTATAATAATATTGTTTCTAGATAGGTTAATTGTCATTTATACCGGGTGTACCAATCAAACCGTTATTTTTTCTCAAAGTTCGCGTCACCCTGTTGAATATTCTAGCATTTATAAAATACTGAAATTAAAACTTAACTATAGCCTTACGTTTTCTTAACATTTTGTTTTTAGATTCATTCGTTTATGTTGGATAATAAAAAAGTTAGGTACTTGAACAACTAGCCTTCTTTTTCATCAATATAGGGTGTCTTTAAATAAGTATGGCAACAATTAATTTAAAGGTAGAGTTCTGCATAAAAACAAAATGGACAGTTTGCTTTATAAACGTATGTCCGCAAATGCTTCGTTTCCGAGATAGGGGTATTGCAATTTTTCTTTAAACTGACGATTTATTTATTGCTCTAAACCGGTTAAGATACGCAAATGAAATTTGTTGGGTTTTAAGAGGTAGTTATTGCGCATTTTTTTATATACAATTAGGAATTTAATATTCATCATTGGCGCGCATACGGGTAATATGACCGCTATATGCGCCAATGGTGAAATTGCGTTCTTAATTGTGTGTCAAATAGTGCACCATAACTACCTCTTAAAACCCACCAAATTTCATATGCATATCTCAACTGGTTTTAGAGCAGTAAATAAATCATCAGTTTGTAAGAAAAATTTTAACACCCTCTATCTCGGAAACGAAGCATTTGCGGATATGCATTTATAAAGCAAACTGTCATTATTTTTTTATGCCGAATTGCCCCTCAGTTTGCGA
The DNA here is from genome assembly GCF_917563875.1 of Diabrotica virgifera virgifera. Taxonomy (NCBI): domain Eukaryota; kingdom Metazoa; phylum Arthropoda; class Insecta; order Coleoptera; family Chrysomelidae; genus Diabrotica; species Diabrotica virgifera. Next base: position 45,201,058 of record NC_065452.1, read on the forward strand.
TAATTATTTTAAAAACATCCTGGATTGATTGAAAAACAAGGCTAGTTGTTAAAGTACCTAACTTTTTATTATTCAACATAAGTAAATGAATAAAAAGCAGAATGTTAAGAAAACATGAGGCTATAGTTGGGTTTTAATTTCAGTATTTTATAAATGCTAGGATATTCCACAGATTGACACGAACTTTGAGAAAAATCACATTTTGATTGGTACACCCGACATACAATGACAATTTACCTGTCTAGCAACAATATTATTACAGCGATATTGTTAAAAAATAAAATCACTTAATTCGGAAATTAACAGGTTTAGGAAATTCGAGATATTAGAAATGACCAATTTTTAAAATGGTGCGTTAATTTCTTCGAGAAGTGTGTTTTATAAAAATAAAAATCAATTTAAAAGACAAATTAAGCATGTTACAATAAATTCTTGTAACATGACTTTCTCGCACTAATGCTGCACCCTGTATTTTACACCGACAATGTTCTATCCTGAAAATCCATAATAATAAAAAGGCGCTAAAACGGATAATTAAAAAAAGGCCCCTTGAATCGATATTTTTTATCTATTTCGCATATTTTATTGACACGTTGGCTGGTCTGCCGCGTAGTCTCACAAACCGTGGTGTTTTATCAGTATTACGATAAATATTTGTATTGTTATAGCCTCAAGAGTCAGGCAATGCATTTCCATTTTGTTGATTTGTGGAATGCGTTCGAATAATTTTGAATTTGAAATTGGTTTTAATCTGCAATTTGCATTATCAAACAACGGGGATGACGGCCGTCTATCTCTGTTTACACAGCTTGGTCCATCAGAATCCGACAGAGGTTCAGTCGGTAATGATACAACATGTAAAAACATGGTCTTTGCTCGACCGTAAGGGATCCCTTTGCAATATACAACCTCAAATAACGGCAGGGGTGGATCTAATAATGCGAACAAGGGACATTTACACCACAAAGAAAATTATAACTGAGGTGAAAAAGATAAAGGGCCCATTTAGTAATAAAACAAGGTTTTTACTACACTGTATGATTATAAATAATGCCGTATTGTATAAAAAGTTATTACATTTTTAGAAAAATATCGTGCTGTCATTCAATTTCTGTTTTAGGTAAAAGGAGCTCCACCAGATTACATAAAGCCATATTATGGATAAAATATAGAAATTAATAGATAAATAAAGACACTTGTTTTAGAATGCACCTTTTAATGACACGTAACGTTATTGATTTGCCTCTTCTTCTTGCTGTGCCTCTCCGAACTTTGATCAATGCTCTTAATTACAAGCCCTTTGTCCAGGAATTTTGTTGAAAGCCTAAGTTGTAAATTACAATTTTCATCCTAGTTGCCAATTATGTAAAAGGATTTTATTTTTCTTTTTAGTTCACCACAAAGTTGATCTGGCCACCAAACCTCAATATCTCAATGCTCAGAAAGTCATAATTTCTACTATGCTTGTAAGGATGTCATCAGCAATTTGGCTTTAAGTGTGCCTCTTCTTATTCTTTCTCGAAACTCCTTATGCCCCTCAGGGGCGTCGGAGGTTTTATTCATCCTCTATCCATATCTTCCATTTCTTGCGGTTCTTTGCTAACTCTTTCATTTGTTGATGTGTTTTTCGTTTTTCCTGTCCAATTTCTCTAATCTGATCGATCCGTCTCTTCCTTGGCCTCCCTTTCCTTCTTTTACCATATCTATTTGATTCCATCACCTGCTTTGGTAGTCTTCCTTGATCCATTATGTTAATGCGTCCATACCATTTTAATTTTCTTTTTTGGATCTTGGTTATTATCGACTTCTGTTTCAGTCTTTGTCTAATATCTTCATTTTTTATTCTGTCCAATTTCATTTTTCCTGCTATTTTTCTCAGCTTCTTCATCTCCGCTGCGTTTATTGTACTGTCTATTTTTGCATTGTTTACCCATATCTCACTTGCATATATTAAAGTTGGTACAGATATTGCATTGTATACCTTCAGTTTTATTTCTTTATATAGTTCTTCCTTTCCAAATATTGTTTTATTTAGTGCATAGTAGATCTTACTTGCTTTTTTCACCCTGTATTAGATTTCTTAATCTAGCTGTCCATCCTCTGATATTATTACTCCCAGGTATTCAAACGTCGAGACTGTTTCAATTATTTCATTTTTGCACCATTCCTTCCCTTCTCTTTTGGGCTACTATCATAGTCTTCGTTTTCTTTACATTTACCTCCATTTTCAAATTTTCTATTTCTTCCACCCAGATATCGATTAATTTTTGCATTTTCTCTTTATTGTCTGCTATTATTACTAGGTCATCTGCATATAGTAATCCCTCCATTCTCACTGGTACTAAATTCCTGAACCCTATTGTTGACTGTAATTGCATTGACCTTCTTTTAGTGCTCTTCATTACTCATTACTAATATAAACAAAACTGGGCTGAGACTGTCCCCTTGTTTTATTCCTCTTCTTAGGTTTATTATTGGCGATCTGTTTCCGTTTATTTGTACGTTAGCAAATACGTTTCTATATGTAATTTTTACCATGCTTAATATCTTTTGCGGGATTTGCAGGACTTCCATTACTGACCATATTTCTTCTCTATTTATAGAATCAAAAGCAGCTTTAATATCTATAAACGTAATATATAAGTCTTCTCCTATTTCGTTTTTCTTTTCAATTATATTTCTCAGTATGTATATATTATCTTCAAAAATGAATAACCATTTTCTGTTTCGTTGCAAAGCGAAAATACAGCCGCGTCATATTCCAGTCCAATCAGAGAGTGCAGCAAGAGCCTCTATCGGTTTCGAAACTTATTAGTCTCTCATCAGGAGGCACATATGCTGCTCTCTCTGATCCAACCAAAACAAACCGCGGCGTGTAGTCACGGATTGCAACGAACGAAATGGCATAGATGCCCTAGCGGCAACTGCTAGCAAAATACTAAGTTTTCAATCTAATGGCATATAAAACAACATAATGTTACTCTACATCCCACCAGACTGAAAACAGTGGGAACCTTCTCTGGTTACACCTCCGAGGCTTCGACAATTTGCAAGCCATAACGGATGCTGAGACTAAGGAAGATGAGGGAATTTTACAATTTATAATTCACGTCCCATCTGCTCAGCGCGGTAAAGTTCCAACGAGAATGCTTCCCTTCATACTCCAATAAGAGTAAACAGGTAATTCAGGAATGAATAACCATTTTCAATTTCGTAGGGCAATTCAATTTGGTTTCAACTGAGCAGATGGGACGTGAATTATAAATTGGAAAATTCCCTTGTCTTCCTTAGTCTCAGCATCCGTTATGGCTTGCAATTTGTAGAAGCCTCGGAGGTGTAACCAGAGAAGGTTCCCATTGTTTTCAGTCTGGTGGGATGTAGAGCAACATTATGTTGTTTTATATGCCATTAGATTGAAAACTTAGTTTTCAATCTAATGGCAATCTTTTCAATCTAATCTGGCAAGAAACCAGATCCGACACAGATCTTCAAAACTATATGGTGGCGAAAAAGGAAGCGAAAGTAGCAGTAGCAAAAGCCAAAGCAGAAGCGTATTCAAACTTATACGATCAACTTGATACCAGGGAAGGCGAAACGAAGATATATAAAATAGCCAAACAGAGAGCAAAGAAAGCAAAATATTTAATCAGATTAGATGTATCCCAGATGAAAATAATAAAATACTAGTTCACGAAAGGGATGTCAAAAAGAGATGGAGAAAGTACTTTGACAACTTATTAAATGAAGAATTTGACAGAGAGCCGGTAGAGTCAACGGAGACAGTAGCAGCAATGGTCACCAAAATAACCAACGAGGAAGTGGCTCAAGCGCTTCAAAAAATAAAGAAAGGAAAAGCGGTAGGACCAGATGATATTCCTGGGGAAGTATGGAGAGCCTTGGGAGAGACAGGAACAAGGTGGCTAGCAGGTCTATTTAATAGAATTATGGAAGTCGGACAAATGCCAGACGAATGGAGAAGCAGTATACTGGTACCTGTTTACAAAAACAAGGGAGATATACAATAATGTACAAACTACAGGGCTATAAAACTGCTTAGCCGCACCATGAAAATATGGGAAAGAGTAATTGATAGACGGATACGTGAAGAGACCGAAATATCCGAGAATCAATTTGGCTTTATGCAGGGTAGATCAACAACAGATGCAATTTTCATTATAAGGCAGTTGATGGAAAAATACAGGAGTAAAGAAAGAAACGCTCATATGGTATTCATTGATCTTGAGAAAGCATATGATAGAGTTCCTCGAGAGATTCTGTGGTGGGCACTCAATAAGAAAGGAGTCCCTGGTGAATATGTAAAGATTGTGAGGGATATGTATGAGGGAGTAACGACTAGTGTCAGGACAGGTGTGGGAGAGACTGATAAATTTCATCTGAAAGTAGGATTGCACCAAGGCTCTGTGCTTAGTCCGTATTTATTCTCATTAGTTTTGGACCAGATAACAGCGAAACTACAGGGTAACATTCCATGGTGCTTAATGTATGCTGGTGATGTCGTGTTAGTAGGAAATAGTGAAAGAGACTTAGAACAAAAACTGGAACAGTGGAGACAAGCTCTGGAGGAATAAGGTTTAAAACTTAGTAGGACAAAAACAGAGTATTTGGAATGTTCATTTAAAGATGGAGCTACTACAAATAAAATGGTATCTTTGGATGGTAAAATGATTGTGAAAAGCAATAGTTTTAAGTACCTAGGATCGGTATTACAGAGTAATGGAGAAATAGATGGAGATGCATGCAGTAGAATTAGGGCTGGATGGATGAAGTGGAAAGAAGCGAGTGGTGTGTTGTGTGACAGAAAAATTCCAATGAAGCTGAAGGGAAAATTCTATAAAACAGCCATAAGACCGGCTATGATGTACGGAACTGAATGTTGGGCAGTGGAAAAGAAAGAGGAACAACGAATTCATGTGGCGGAAATGAGAATGCTTAGATGGATGAGTGGAGTGACAAAGAAGGGTAAAATTAGAAATGAGTATATTAGGGGAAGCCTAGGTGTGGCACCAATTGATGCCAAAATGAGAGAGCATAGGTTAAGATGGTTTGGTCATGTTCAACGTCGAGGCGTTAATCACCCAATACGAAGAATAGCTGAAGTGCAGATTCCTGGAAGGAGTAGGAGAGGAAGACCAAAGAAGACCTGGGGGGAGGCGATAAGGCAGGACATGTTGGTAAAGGGGATTAACATTGATATGACCCAAGATAGAATTGTGTGGAGAAATGCAATTAGGGAAGCCGACCCCGCATAGGGATAAGGCAAAGAGAATGGTGATGATGATTGAAAACTTAGTCTTTATATATTATCTGTTGTTCCGAGGTGTGCCTCTACTTCTCTTATTTGCTCTTGATCGCCATTCAACAATTCGATTCGTTCAAAGGTTGTATTATATTCTTCGTATGTCCCACTTCCTGTTAAGCATGGCAATCTTTTGAGTTACGTCTGTTATTTTTGATCATCTTTATGTTTCTTCATTTGGTTTGCGACCGCTGATCTTAATGTTTAGCATTCTTCTTTCAATAGCTCTCTGAGTTACGTGAAGGATGTGGACTACATTGTTTAAAGCTCATGTTTCAATGACTTATGTAAGAATACGGCATTACATACTGATCGAAAGTTCTTTCCTTTAGAGTATTTGGCAAATTACTGTTTTTAATATCCAAAATGCTGCCCGTGCTAAGAAACATCTTCTATTTAAATAAGCCTTTCATTTAAGCTTGGATAGTATGGATAGTTCCATTTTTTGTCCCAAGTATATATTTACCACTCAACCTTTTCTACGTTATTATTGTCCAGAATTATATTCTCAGTTAAATCAATAGATTGGTTAATCAGATATTTAGTTTTTGCTAGATTAATTTTTAATCATATTCCTTTTTAATTTTGTATATAGCGTCTCATAGCATTTTCTGCAATTCTTTTTGTTATTAATGCTTAATACAGCATTATCGGCAAATCTTAGATGGCTCAGGTTTTCGCCTTTTATCGTCACTGCTGTATTTGTCTTGTCCAAAGTTTTGAAACACATATCATCTAGAGCAGTGTTTTTCCATATTTTTGATTTTGCGACCCCTTTACAGGTTGAAATATTCTGGCGACCCCCTGGTCTCATAGAAAGCCAAAAAAATAAATTAATTAAAAACTGCATATTTCAGGTAATAATTTTGTCCTATTTTGGTACATTTAAAAACTTAAAAAACTTAAAGAACAACCAACATTTTGATTCGCAGTTTGACGAATCTATTACAGGTGTTTCCGACTGTGCACAGCTTGTAGTATTTATGTGCTTTGAATCAGATGACAATGATATTATCATGGAAGAAATCTTATTTTGCAAAGCACTTCCAAAACATTACTGGTCCGTGTTTGTACGATATGTTTTTAGAAAGTACTTGCAACTACAATATTGATTGGGAAAAATATATCGCTATTTATAGCGATGACGTTAAAGCTATGAACGGCAAAAATAACGGACTCATTGCAAAATAAAATCGATAATGCCAAACATATCCTAGACACACTGTTTTCTTCATCGACAGGCTCTAAGGTAGTACCTTTTGATATAAATAACGTGCTGAAGGAGGTAATAAAAATTGTCAATTCTATAAAAGGTTTTGCAAACCCGGCTATCCAGAATCGTTTGTGAAAATATGGACTCGCTTCATCAAAATCTCCTTTATCACACAGAGGTCAATTGGTTCTCCAAAAGAAAGGTATTGACAAGAGTTCTAGAACTGAGAGCTGAATTATTAATGTCCTTACAAGATGCAAAATCTAAATATGCTTACGGTTTTGCTGACCCTATTGGATCTTGAAATTACCATTTTGGCAGATCTTTTTAGCCGCCTTAACAATTTGAGCAAGAAGCTTCACGCAAGAGAAGATAATATTTTAATAGCTAAAGATAAAGTAAAAGCATTTCACGCAAAACTTCGTTTGTGGCCAACCTCTCTGAAAAACAAAATGTTTGAGTATTTTCCATGTGTTCAGAAGATTGATGAAGATCATGCAAGAGACTAAAGTTTTGCATTATCAGCTCATATTCCTTGCATTACACAGACCTTGCATAATTTATAAGAGCAACTCAGGACATACTTTCCAGGGTTGCACTCTGAAGCTGACAATAGGCGTAGATGGAAAGAATGTCTTCTAGATTTAGCCTACTAATGGCATGCTTCAGATGGAATTTTATTCGCAAAGTGTCGACGTATTTTGGATGAAAAGAAAATACCAATATCCAGAGCTGGCAAGGGAAGCTCTTAAATTATTAGTGCAATTTGCCGCTTCATACTTGTGTGAACTTTTCTTCAATGGTAGATATTAAAACTAAAAAGAGATATAGACTGCAATTAGAAAATTATTTGATTAGTAACCTTTCAAAAATTTGATACTATTGACAACTTTTGAAAAACAAACAAACACAACCTTCCCACTAAAATTGTGTTTTAAAAACCTCAACTTTTTCTTTCAGTCGGCGACCCACGAGTAAGGCTTCGCGATATCCCTGTGGGTCGCGACCCACAGATTGAAAAACACTGATCTAGAGCTAAAGTAAATACCTTGGGTGAGATATAATATTGTTGTCTGACCCCTCTACGATAATGAATGAAAAGGCCTTCGTAAGATATTAGATAACTGGTGTATTCTAACTAAATCTCATGGCTTAATCTTATTTAACTTCGGGAGACAGAAATAATTATAAATAAATAAACTGGCTTAAGTGGGTTCGTTCAATCACTACATATTTTCCAGTTATACTGTACAGGAGGTAACATACTCATAGCGCGATCTACACCAGCCTTTAATCTAGAATTAATTACCAGGCAATAATTACGAATATAATATTAACTTCAAGCAAAATCTTTTTTCTATATTTACTTCACCGCATTTTATTTAGTTCCAATGTCAGCCTTGACTTAAGTGGGAAATACACCATTCAATTCGTTTGATAAATGTAGATGGCTCAACCAAAATGAATCATGTATTTTGCAATTCAAAAAAAGCGTTCAACAAAATCGAACGTTGAAAGAAGTGGAGACAATTTCTACTTTCGTTCAACATCGTTGAACAACGGTAATGATTCATCCACATTGATCTATACAAGTTTGTCGATTTTGTTCGATTCAACCGTTTAGAACTTTTTGACTTGTGCTGTGTAAGTTTCGTAATTTATTACAAGAAATACGGAATAATTTTATTTAATAATTATATGTGTATATGTGTATATGTATGCTTTTCAATTTGGTTAAAAAATGTCATTGAATCATCCACATTGCTCAACCGAATTGAATGGTGTATTTCCGCCTTTAGGTTGTAAACTTTAGCTACATCAACAATGTTGCTAGTACAAGATATTTACAAACATTACACATAATATTTTTAAAACAATTATTCTTACACGGAAAAAATATTTAATTGATTTAATCCTAAAAATATCTGAAAAATCTAATAAATTAATCTAATTGAGATAATGTCTCACCCCTCTGCAGTTTCATCTTTTCTATTATTTCTTTTGTTTTTACTTGGGATGGTGCATTGTAATATAATATATGCTTAATGATTTATGTATATCTGTTATCAATAACTCTATTGTTACTTAAGGTATTAGAGATTTCCCTTTTTAAATATCAGTATTAAGTACATATAATAATTTTCAGCATTTTTATGGTGGTTTGTCCTCCATACTTCTTCCGTTTTCACCTAGAGGTTTTTATTTTTCATAATCCTTATTAAGTTTTTTATTTCTTCCTCTGTTATATGTGGCGTAGGGATGGGAAAAACCTACCGGTTTTAACCTAAAACCGGTTTTTTCTTCGCAATAACCGGTTTTACCGGTTGTTTTTTAGTCCTGGTTATAGCCGGTTTTTTCTTTATAAAGTAAAAACCGGTTAATAAGTTTTTCCGGTGAGTCGGATTAGGTTAGGTATTATTTTGGATCCCAATCTATTCTCAAGTAATTATTCCAAACAAAACCATAATTCAAATTTTATTTTATAAATACAGAAGAAAACTGAAAGTGCAAACTCACATCAGCCAGAAACAATTAAAGTTTATTATAATATTTCGTTGAAAAGGTATTTGTAATCATAATATTTACATAAGAAGTGATCTGGTGGTTGACGTAGACGCAAACATCATCTATTTTTCACACTTGACTCTTGATATTGAAAGTGGGTGAATGACTTTTTCTGATTACCAAAAATAATGTTCTGACTATGAATATCGAATTACCGATTACGAATACGAATCTCCAAGAATTTCCTTATCTTTTCAAAACGATACACCCATACAGGAAGTATTAAATGAGTTAAAATGTACCTATTATACAAATATACAAACGTGTTAAAAGAAATACATAATACATTTTTTTCGATGGTACTAAAAATAAAAGCTAAAATGTATTATCCTATTTATTTTTAAGTAAAATATTTATGTTGATATTATTTTTATTAAGTCCCATTTCATTCCCATTTCAGAGGCCAACGAGTAAAGTACTCCTCGCTTATCGTCTCTGCTAATAGTGTTTCATATAAAAACTAGTTAGTTAATGTGCTGTGTTTACCAACAAAAATACTGGTAAGTCGATTTTTAATTAACAGCAAATATCGACAACCAAAAAATTAGGCCAGTCCTTACTGGCCATACATATATAATATTTTGGCATCCAGAATATTAAAATCAAATTATGGCATCAACATCATCTCAAACATCATCACAAACATCATCACAAACAGTACAACCCAGCTTCGCTGCAGTAACAAAAATCACACCAAAAAAACCTACAACAGCAATATCATGTCCCAGTAGAAGTTTCGCCATCGTTATGAACGCTCTTCCTGACGTCGTGCTATTTGATTACATCAAGGCAATCGGCGAAATTGTTACCCCTAAAGAAATAACCTTTGCTTCACGAATTTCTAACCAGCGTATATGCATATATCTTTCTTCCTTATCCATAGTAGATAATCTTCTGCAAAATTATCAGACCATTACTGTTAGAAATCAAACAGTATCTATTCGCAGACTTATTACACCTGCAAAGAGGCTACTACTGTCCAATGTGAGCCCTTCGATCCCGAATTCACTCATAGAGCAAGCACTTAAAGACGAACTTCGATTACAACTTGCTTCTCCTATCTCTTTTATCCGATGCGGCTCACCTGAGGAAGAATACGCCCACATTTTCAGTTTTCGACGCTCTATCTATATTATACCGGATAAAGAAAACTTTGAATTAAATACCTCAATTTTAATATCGCATGAAAATACCAATAATAGAATCTTTATCACTTCAGATAAACTTTAATGTTTTTCATGTAAACAAGCTGGACACACTGCAGACTCCTGTCCTAACCCTCAAGAAATATCTACCAATCTTTCTCTAAATACAACTTCTAGCCTAATCCCATTTGAACCTCCTTCTAATATGTCTCCTCCTTCCTCCTCCTCAAAAGAAGAAATCAATAAAACTAATAACGACTTAATAATTCCAAATGAACAGTCCCTAATGTCAGTGTCCATACCTTCAAATCCTTGCATCAAAAGAACTTATTCTACCGACACAAGTCTCGAATCACCCACTTTATCGGTTACTAATAACCCCCAGACTTAAACCCTCTAAATGATCAATCTACCACAGCCTTTGCAACTCCTAAAACAGCTCCTAAAAAGAAATTAAAAACTGATGACAAAGAACTTGGTAAAATTACTTCCTCTGCTCAATCAACTATTGAACAATTAATTAGTGCTAATCCAGAGAGATTTTCGTTGACAGCATTACAGCTTATTGCCTTCCTGGAAAATTCCTTTGGTAGCAGTGATCCTCTCAAAGAAGCTCATAACTTTACCACCAACATTAAGTCTCTTTTAGAAGACCTTACGCAAATCTATCAAACTGTATCTGATAGATCGCTTAAAAATCGAATTACAAGATTATCAAAAAAGCTAAAGATTACATTAAATCCCGTGGACGCTGACGAAGTTCCAAGCCTTTCATCCAATAATTCATGTACCTCAAACACCAATGATACCGATCTTTTCTAAAAATAAAAAATATCTTTTCACTATTTTACAATGGAATTGCGACGGATATTATCCGCGCCTTGAACACATACAATATCTTACATCAATTTACCATCCAGATTTTATTTGTCTACAAGAGACTAATTTTACTACAAATAATATCCCTCACCCTAAATCCTTTGAAGGATACCACTTCATTAGGACGAACTGCATCAGAGCTAGTGGAGGTGCATCAATTTTTGCTTCCAGTGAAATCTACTCAACAATGCTTCCTTTAACAACGAATCTTGAGGCAATCGCCATAACTACATTTTGCCCTAATAAGCTTACTATCTGCTCCATATATATTCCCCCAAACCATCCTTTAAAAGAGGAAGAGCTCCTAGACCTTATATTCCAGCTACCACAGCCGTTTATACTCACAGGAGACTTTAACGCACATAACAGTATGTGGGGTTCTAAATCTACATTTGCTCGTGGAAAAATAGTTGAAAATATCCTTAACTGCACAAACTCATGTCTTCTTAACACAGGATCTAATACTCACTTTAACATTTCCTCTGGATCATTCTCTGCTATTGACCTTAGTCTTAGTGACCCTAAATCAGCACCTTTTCTATCCTGGCAAACAGCCGATGATCTCTTTGACAGCAATCATTATTCTATAATAATTTCCAACAACTGTAGTAGAGCTGCATCTTCCAAAAGTTATTGGCGCTTAAACAAAGCTAACTGGTCAGAATATTCAAAATCTGTTGATACTCTCTTGCTCGAAAATGAACATCCGTTAACCAATGATGTTGACTACTTATTAACGTCAATATCAGAGACAATTCTCACGGCTGCTAAGACTCACATCGGCAAAACAACATTCTCTTCAAATCATAAGGCAGTTCCTTGGTGGAACTCTTCTTGTGAAGAGGCAATTCGTCTATCCAAAAAAGCTCTAAACAAGTACCAAAAAAACAGGAGCCTTGAAAATTTAATAAAGTACAAAAAATTTAAAGCCAAAGCCAAACACATAGTAAAAAAAAGAAAAAAATCATCCTGGCAGGATTATGTATCTTCCATTAATGAAAATTCCAATCCTAGCCAAATTTGGAAAAAAATACGACAAATTCAAGGTCACAAAACTAATAATAAAATTACTCGTTTAATTTCAAATGGTATAGAGATCACTTCACATGAACTTATTCCTAACATTTTTGCTAAACATTTCGAAGATAAATTCAGAAACAAAACTAATCATATTAATATGTCTCTTCGTGAAATAAATCCACACAGAAATAACCTGATATCTTCTGAACATAGCAGACCCCTTAATGCTCCTTTCACTATCCATGAGCTTATATCTGCTTTAGCTAATAGCAGAAACACTGCAGCTGGGCCCGATGATATTCCTTATGCATTTCTAAAGCACTTGTCTAATTATGCTCTTAAAAAACTCCTAACTTTATATAATCTAATCTGGAGCTCACATAAATTTCCATCCCAATGGAGCAAGTCTATTGTAATACCTATACTGAAGCCAAATCAGCCAACTAGTTTTCCACAATCATACAGACCTATCTCCCTTACATGCACTATGTGCAAATTAATGGAAAAAATGATTAACAAACGACTGCTATGGTATTTTGAAAAATACAAGATCATTCCACAGGAACAATCTGGCTACCAAAGACAGCGCTCCACAAGAGATAACCTTGCACTACTTCAAACCCATATATCTAACGCGATTAATAGTAAAAAAGATCTGATAGCTACAATCTTCGACATAGAAGGCGCATTTGACACCATCTCAAGAAACGCAGTTCTTGACAAACTTTTTCAATGTAACCTCACTGGCAACATATTATACGCTTTTATAAAAAACTTTCCTAACATCTAGAACATTCAGGGTTTCTGCCAATAACTTCCTTTCTTCTCCACATATCCAATGTGACGGAGTTCCTCAAGGTTCAGTTTTAAGCACATCTTTATTCATTCTTGCGATTAGCCAGTTATGTCACAATATCCCTCCACCTATCAAATGCTCATTATATGCCGATGACCTAATAATATACTGCCAGGGTAAATCCAACGCTACCACTAGTAAAATTCTGCAATCAGCAGTAAATGATCTACAAATCAAAGTTGTTTCCCTAGGACTTACTCTCTCCCATTCTAAGTCCAAAGTTATTAAATTTAGTAGAAGAATAAATTCTTTTAACCCTGAAATCACCGTCAATAACTTTAAATTACCGGTCGTTGACAATTGCAAAATATTAGGGCTGATATTTGATTCAAGATTAACCTGGAAACAACACATTCAGGAAACTAAAGGAGCGTGACTTAAAAGGTTAAATATAATTAAAACACTATCACATTATCATTGGGGTGCGGATGAAACTACGTTACTAAAAGTTTACAGATCACTAATCCGCTCCAAGCTTGACTATGGATGTTTCATCTATATGTCTGCATCTAAGTCAAACCTAAATTCACTAAATACAGTGCACACAACGGCTATCCGCTTATGTCTCGGAGCATTTCGTTCCAGTCCGGCAGAAAGTCTTTACTGTGAAGCTAATGAGCCTCCCCTATGGCTTAGACGGGAATACCTGCTTTCCTCCTATGCTGCTGCAATTTCTTCCAATCCCTCCAATCCAGTGTATCCTTTAATTACATCATTACATCAACCTCATAACAATGCTCCTTGTAACTTAATTATACATTCTTTTCCTCATCTTCTACAGCCGTTATTAAAAGATATAAATTTGTCTGAGACCAGAACTCTACCATTCTCCAATAATCCCTATTGGACCAACCTACTACCTCAGCATGATTTGTCCCTCACCAAATTTAACAAGGAAGATGTCAGTGTTAACACATTAAGAAATCTCTTCCTAGAACTCATAAACAAAAGTAAATATAACATAGTTCTTTACACTGACGCGTCAAAATCTGAAAGTGGAGCTGGATATTCTCTAACTACTCTTCAACAGCCTATCGAACACTGTAAAATTTCTCCTTGGTGTAGTATTCACACTGGCGAACTGCTAGCTATCTTGGGTGCTTTCAAACATGCTCAAAAATACCCAAACACACACATAGCCATATGAACTGATTCACTTTCATCTATACACTCCATCAATACTATAACCACCAACCATCCTCTTGTCCAAGATATTCATGACATTTATCAGCTTCTTATAAATCAAAATATAAAAGTCACTTTATTATGGGTACCATCCCATGTTGGCATTAGTGGTAACGAAAAAGCCGATTGCCTTGCCAAAAAAGCTGCATCATCGATGGATACCATACTTAATGTACAAATCTGCAATGATCTAAAGGCCAGACTGAAGAAGCACACTCTATCCACCTGGCAAACTCACTGGAATAAAATTACTTCAGTGCTGCATGAAATTAAGCCCTCAGTGAACTTATTTACCTGCCCTAGTTTATCTCGGAAAAACATGGCAATCGTACGAAGACTGCGTATAGGACATACCCGTCTAACACATGGCTATTTGATGACATCATCTCCACTACCAAAATGTCAACACTGCAATACTACTCTCCGGATCAGACATATACTTAGTGACTGTCCTTTATATGCCAAAGAACGCCAACAGCTTGGTATTAGTCCTAACTTCAAAGATGTCCTCAACAGCACAGACCAAATCAACAAGGTTATCAAATTCCTCGAGAAGAATCAACTGTTAAACAAAATATAATTATTGTTAACTGATCTTTCTTTACTTATGTTATAATGTTAACTATATATTTATAATTTGTAATTCATAATATTACCATGTAAACTGCAACTCGTGCTAATGACCATAGATGTCACATGCACGTTAATTTAAATAAAAAAAAAAAAAAAAAAAAAAAAAATCCCATTTGAAAGAATCTGGGAAATTTTTTAGTTGAAATGGTTGGGTTAAATTGTATATTATTGCAATATGTATATATTAATCTTACGCTATATTATATTTAATAATAATCAATAAATATATAATACTAATAAAATAATAATAAATAAATATAATAATTAATAGAATAAAATGGTTTTATTAAAAATTGTGTTTTATTTATATTGATATTGATGTTCTTTCGATAGTACTAATTTTGATCATATTGATATCGAGTATCGAGTCTAGTGGAGTATCGCAAACTAAAGTGCATTGTAAATGTAACATTGTGACAATTAGATTGAAAAAACCGAAAATCGGTTTTTCTAAAAACCGGTTTTTTTGGCCGGTTATAACCGCCAGGTTAAACCGTAAGCAAAAAAAAACGGTATAGCCAAAAACCGGTGTTTTGTCAAAAACCGCCATCCCTAATATGTGGTACATCTTCAGATCCACTATATTTTACTTTTTTTCGGTGTTTTTCGTCTTTACCTGATGGTTGTTTTACTTTTGAATCGTATAATGTTTGGTAGTAGTTTTCTACTAATATGACTACATTTGCATTTATGTAATCTCCTCGTTTTCATCGTTAATTAGTTTTCTAATTAGATTTATACCTTTGTGTGTTTTCTTCTTCCAGTCTCTAGTGCTTTATTTTTTTTTTAAATATTTCATTTAACTGTGTTATTTTCTACTTCCTTATGCCTCTCCAGACTTTTTGTTAATTATTTTGTTGATTTATGTTGTTTCTATTCCGTTAAGTGTTCCTGTGTTAAGTGTTAAGAGATAAGTATACTATCAGTTGGTGATTGGGTAGTCTGATTTTTCATTCGAATGGTTTCTTATGGGTTCGTAAGGACCTTGCGGGCATGGTGGTAAAGAATCGATTTGAAAAATGGCTTTACAAAATACAGCCTGTAATTTTAAAGATAAAAAATATCTAACGGTGTCTACATCCGAATTAAGAGCACAACCGTCCTCTTTATAGTCTCATTATTATTTCTCAGAATAATGTCCTACTATTAACCCGTTGTAGAAATAATTGCATTTCATTTACACATTTTTAATTCCCCAAATTGCTTCTTGTATTTTATAATTAATCGGATCAGTTCCCTTGTAAATTGCCTCGCCTATATTAACTTTTGTACACTCCGACACTGATTAAAGACATAGCTTGATTGTCTACTCCGTTATACATGACAAATTATCGAGCTTTTTGTTGATTCTCTCCCTTTCAATTGAGATTTTTTCTAGCTCAGCAAAGTAAACTTTTTTATATTAATTTTGTCGGTGCGGTTTGTTATGTGTATATTCATACGTTTTTTTGCTATGTTGAGAGACATTTCTTTTTTTCGCGTACGTTTAATCGTGATGCGGAATTTTACTACATCTGTCTAGTTTTATAGATCAGTATAAATACTTAGTAAAAGTCATGTGCTGTTTTTTTTATATGAAAATAAAAAATGACAGAAACTGATTTTTTTTATACTAGATACACTTTGAAGATCATAGAATAGAATAGAAATAATAATATGCTTTATTGTCACTGAAAATTATACAAATTTTATGGACAAAGCTTAACATAAAGCCAGAAAAAAAAAATAAAACATAACAATGGCAAAAACAAATACAATTTTCTGGAATTTGATAAATCGTCAATATAAAAAATACAAGTTAATAAAGTAAAGAAAATAAAACAAAACCGATATATTGCAAATATTAATAGAAATTGCAAAGTGAACATACAACAAAGTAAAATACAGACATAGGAACTAATAGGTTTAAACTGCTGCATGTGACACCCAAATATAGATAAGTTTGGTTACTTGTACATTTCTGTAATATCTTAGTTAGTCATTACGAAACTCTTCTACTGAACAATATGGTCTTTTAGATAGATGAGCCTTTGTCATTTTACGGAACATACGGGAAAAGATGTTGCAGATTTGAGTTTTAAAGGGAGATGGTGGTATAGTTTTTTTGCGGAATATAATATAGATTTCTTTACGTTGAGTTGAATTTCTGGTGGTTGATAAAGTTGAATTTCTGGTGGAGTAGTCATGATGAGGCCTTGCTGGAAAGACATGTATGTGTTTACGAATTAAGCAAACAGTTTCTAAAATATGTAAAGATGGAAGGGTTAAAATTCCGTGACCTTTGAAGTAACTTCTGCAATGTGTTGTTCTTCTGAGGCCAAACAGATACCTTATTGCTCATTTTTGTAATTTAAAAATTACATCTAATTGGGCACCTGTGCTAGAACCCCAAAAAGGAAGACCATATCGAAGATAAGACTCGAACAAGGAAAAATATGTTAGTTTAGAAGATTTTAAATTGAGTTCTTTCGAAACAGATCTTATAGCCTAGCAGGCTGAGGCGAGTTTCTTACTTAACAAATCGATATGAAGGGACCATTTGAGGTTGCTGTCTAAAAAAATACCAAGAAATTTTACAGAATCAACGGTAGATATCTGGCTGTTATTAACAAGCAGCGGTTGAAGAGCACTTTTATAGAATAGTGCTACTGTCTTATCCACGCTAAAAGAGAGTAAATTAGAGTCAGATCAGGTTTTTATCGTAAGCAAATCAGAAGTTACAGTTGCATGAAGAGATGCAATAGTAGAGTTGCTCCAAGTGATACTGGTATCATCAGCAAAAAGAAAAATTTTCCCATCGATTTTTAGATTAGTGATGTCATTTGTAAAGATTAGGAACAGTAGAGGACCCAATACTGAACCTTGTAGTACTCCACATACAATGTTTTTGAGACTAGAGTCAGTATCATTTGCTCTAACTAGTTGTTTTCTATTATTCAAGTAAGATTGGAACCAATTCAAAGAAATACCTCGAATTCCATAGAAATTTAGTTTTTTAATCAAAATGTCGTGATTTACACAATTTACAGCATTTTACAGATGCATTTTACTTATGCTATAGATTAAAGACGAATAAAAATGATGAAAGCTGAGCTTATTGAAATTTATGAGAAGTGAGGATAGGTATATAAATATTGCAATCGAATTATCGTTATATGTCAACCCTTAAACGCTCAACAATACGTAGGTTCCCTTATGCCCAAGGGTGGGTAAAAAATGTCCACCTCGAAAATTGTTAATATATTTATTGCGAGTTGCGACAAAGGTTAGAAATGGACTAAACTTAAGAGTCTTTTGCTTAGTAAACACAGTATTTTCTAAAGTATTAAAATAAACAATGTACAGGCCTAACGAAACTAATGAACTATTAAAAAAACAGTCTGAAATAAGAAGACTAATCTGACTCCTATTCTTGAACTGCAGTATCTCTGCAATTAAAACAGACATTGCTATCTTACTGTGTTCGCCACACGTAATGTATTATTGCACTTCGAACACACTATGGTTGTCTTTCACAGTTTTTTTACACCTTCGTTTATTCGTTTCTACCAATAGCTTCTTTGCTTTGACGCAAATGGACCACCGCATTTTTGTAGTGTGAGGTCTATCGTCAGATTTAGCTTAATTTATGCCTTTAAGTTTTTGCACCAAGATAGCCCAGAGGTGTAACCAGGATGATCCTAAGGGAGGGGGTTACGTCTACTTGAAGGTCTCTGGGTATGGAATAATAATGCTGTTAAGCGTATAGAGCTCAAAGTACATCCAAAAGGAGGGGTTATAACTCTCAAAACCACCCCCTGGTTACGCCTATGAGATACCCTCCATTGTAACTACAATGAAAATATGTAACCCCTTCAGATTCTCAACCATTCGTTGGACAAGAGATTTGCCTAGCTAGTTCAATGCCTAGCTCCTGGATGAAAAGAGCCCTTCTATTACGTTTTTTTTTATATTCCATTGTGGGTGGTTAACATTCCAGGTGTAAATAAGGAAAATGCGTTCAAGGAAGCAATATCTAGTAATTTGAAGAATGTTTAAAACTCTAAAGAAATTCCTGCCAACGAGAAATTATATAGAAACCTTTAGTAACAAGTTTTAGCAAGGCTGGGCATTTTGTGCCCACCCATATTTAACTTAAGATATTATTTTTATTTTCAAAACTATTGGTTGAACCAAATTAAAATTCACAAATAATTTTTGAAAACTTTTGAAACACGAAATAAATATGTTGCTTTGGACAGAAAACAGTGGAAGGAAGTGGAGAAGAAATATATGGAAAGACAATAAGGAATATTAAGTGTAGTATTGTTTTATATAAAAAATTGTAATATTGTATATAGAAGGATAGAATATAGCATTATATAGATATGTAATAGTAATTGTAAAGAAAAATTAAATCTTTCATCCCTAGGCCTTCAAGGCCTGGTGACCTTAATAAATATAAAATATAAATAAATATGTTAAAGGAATACGCATTAGCTGGACATTTTTTACCCACCCTTGGGCGTTAAGGGTTAATAATACTACGGTAAGGGCAGCACGTACCTTGGATATCACGTAAAGATGTCGGTCACCCTGGGCTAGTGAGAATCGACACTAGCTACTGGAAACAAGGAATCTCCCTGGAAAGAATGAAATGATATTATTATTATTATTATAGGTACTTAGAGATGCGGTTGAAATCCCAGGAGATCGAACCAAAGGAAGATCACCAAAGAGCACCAGTTCAAAAACTTTGCAGCATATAGACAGCAAGGGATTTAAAATAGGTTGATAATAATAATAATAATAATACTTAGAGATCACCGTCATTAATCAGTCCTAATTGTTCCATTGATGAACATAGGCCGCCTCCAGATATTGCCATCTATTTCTATTTTGCGCCTTTGGTATCCAATTGGTCACAATTTTTTCTCGTTGTCAGTTTTTTGTTTTCTCATTTTATGCTTCTTCTAATAGTTCATGTTCTGTGTATATTACATCACCATTGTGAGAGTTTATGGTCAGCAGTTTTTAAAAAAAATTTTTTTTTAATTCCTTTAGATTAGTTATTGGTATCAGATTAGTTTTTGGTTTAAATCCTTGTTTCATTTTTTTGATAAATTTATATGTATATCGTCTTTTGTTTTTAAATGTCTAGTTCGTATACCTAGTCAAATATATTCTGTGTGTTTTGTCCCATTCTTTAATTGCCGCCTTACACTCATTCCCAAATTATTGGTGATCTTTCCTGTCTTTAGTTTCTAGGATTACTTTTGCTGCAGCTAATGTTGTTCTATTCATTAGATTCCACTTTATTCATTTTCTTCATATTTACTCAGCTCCCTCTGTATTTCGTCTTCAAATTTCTTTTTATTTTCGGGTCTTTTCAGTTTTCCTAGATCTAGAATTTCTGTTCTTGTTTCATTCTCCTTTGCCTAGTTGCTGACGATACATCTGAAGTGTATCTAAACTGGTAGGTAGTGTGAGCCACAGCATGCACCTCGTCTATTTTTTTACGTCCAAAATGCTTGTGTCTGATCACTTTTCTCTCCAGACGTGGTCTATATGATCTCCTCCACAGGATATCATAGAAAATCTCCTCCAGAGGATATCCAGGTGTTCCTGTGTCTGATTTTATGGGAAAATAATGTAGATACAACTGAAAACCTAAGTTTTTATTAGCTGCCTAAGTCAATAAGATAATAGCCATTTTTGTTCGTGTCTCTATGTGGTCTATACCTCCCAACTACTCAGATGTTTCTTTTTCAATTCCTAACTCTGCGTTTGTGTCACCTATAACTATTTTGATGCTATTTTATGGTCTCAGGTCATATGTTCTAGTCCTAGTCATTGGTAAAAAGCTTCTTTTGTGTCGGCATCTTGTTCATTTGTTGGCAGTGAATGTTAATTGTGGATTAGCTGAAGAATTGAGCATTTATTGGTATACATTAATTCCTATACATTAGTTCATTAACTGCTTGAAGATGGTTTATGTTTTGTGTCCAGGATACCATTTCCTAGCCACCTTGTTTCCTGAATTGTTGCTGAACTGATCTTGTATCTTTCATAAGCACTGAACAGGGCACTTAGCACTAATGCTCGCCACTCACTCACGGATATCGAAGAGGCCATGGCATGCAGGCCAGGACTGAAGGCCGTTATTTTTAGTAGTTAAGTTAATGAACTGCAGTTGAGACGCCACACACGTGCAGTTTTGTGATCGAGCGTGCCAACGCCTTTACGAAAACTGCGTGTATGTGGTGATTTTGGCTTCAATTAACTGCCTGTCAGTTGCCCGGCCTCTTCGATATCCTTAAGTTAGTGGCCAGCATAAGAGTCTATTCGAAGAGATAGGTTACTAGCCTCTCGTCCAACCCTTCTCCTTTAACGATGCTTGAAAGCGGCACTGGTAGTAACTGAGCTGCTCAATCCAACCAGCACTTAACAGAGGTGGAGTTAATGAATTTTTATTATCATATTATTCATCATCATCCAGCTTCAAAAGTCCACTGCTGAACATAAACCTATTCCTCGTGTTTTCAACCTCGTCTATCTTGCTCCGATCTCATCCAGTTTTTATTTAACCTTCCTAAATCGTGAGTCTATCGTGTCCGTGGTGGACAGATGCTTCTCTTGTCTTCCTTTGGTCTCAATTCCAATAACCTCTTTGTCTATCGCCCATCTGTGGTTCTAGTTTGTGTCCTACCCAACTTCATTTTAGTGTGGCTATCCATTCGATTACGTCAGTCACCTTGCTTCTTCTCATGATCTCTTTGATTTTTATTTTGTCTCGCAGAATTATTCCTAACATGGATCGTTCCATTCTTCTCTGCGTGACTCTCAGTTTGGTGTAGCCGAGGCTTTTGTTAAGGTAAGTATTTCTGCTCCATATGTCAACATTGGGAGGACGCAATGATGAAATACTTTTCTCTTCAGGCCTGTCGACAGCTCACTTTTCAATTTTCCATATGCTGCCCACCCAAGACGAGCTCTTCTCTTCAATTAATGGGTCTGATTATCCCTGCATCATAAATTCATGTCCCAGGTGCTTATGTTTATCAACGAGTTCTATTTCTTTTCCGCCGATACTGATGTTCTGGTTGAGTACCAAATTTGTCATTATTTTGGTGTTCGGGATGTATATATTAATAAATCTACATTTTCTGTAGCCATTACGAGTTCCTGTACCATCTCTCTTATCGTTCCTAAATCATCATCATTATAATAATAATAATAATATAATAAACGACTTTATTTAAGGGAAAAAATATTTTTAAAATCAGTAAGTTACAATAAAAATAAAAAATAATATTCCCTGTCATGTCCTGGTTTGGCGCAAGTCTAGCTCAAGGCTATTCAACTGAACCAAACTAGAAGCCTAATGCATTTCTATTTTTTTGTCACTTAAAAGATATGTTGCACAAAGGCTTTTATGTTAATTATTTATACTGTTGAAAAAAAATTACGGATTGACAATTAATAAAATTTAATAAATATTTTATTTGGTCTACAAATTAGCTAATAAAATAAAAATTGATAATTTAGTTGATTTTTTAAGATTTGAATACAGTAGAACCCCGATTATCCATGTGCGGATTATCCGGACTGCGGATTATCCGTGCTATGATCTTCTATGACTCAAATTGCATTTTTGAGGTTTTATCAAAGTAGCGTCTCCGTAAATCACTCGACTTAAACCCTATACGCAGAGAAGGAGACTCATAATGAAAGATTTATTTTTAGATAGGTACATATTTATGTATGTATATACATACATAATATGTATTATATATGAGAAATTAATGTTTGGATTATCCGTGCATTTCAATTATCCGTGTCAACATCCGGTCCCGAGGAGCACGGATAATCGGGGTTCTACTGTACTGTTTATTTATTATGACATATTATTATTTAACAGATATTTTTTATATTTTACTTTAATGCTATTTATATTTAATTGGAGGAAATGATTAGGAATATAATTAAAAATTTTAACAGCATTATATGAGAAAGATCTTTGAAAAATTGCGGTGCTATGTTGAGGCATTGTTAGTTTAATCCTGTTTTTGATGTTAAGGTTATGTATATCGTTTCGAAATATAAGGCGTTCTTTAAGCGTAGTTGGTGAAGTAGGATTATTTATTATATTTAATAAAAAGGTAGCAAAATGAAGAGTTCTTCGGTCATTCATTTTAAGCCAATTAACATCCTTATATAAATGTGATATACAGTAAAACCTGTCAGTAACGGCCACTAAAAATGAAAGAACTATTGGCCGATATAGAAAGGCGGCCGCTATTGCCAGTTTTTGTAGTCTACATATAATTGGTTTGGGAAATTTTTAAACTGGCCGTTAGGACAGGTGGCCGATGTTAACAGGTGGCCGTTAACACAAGTTTTACTGTATGATCAAATTTGCGCAAACCATAAAGAAGCCTGATACACGCATTCTGGACTTTCTGTATACGGTTTCTACTGTCACTGTCTAAACAAAAACCATAAATAAAATCACAGTAATTAAAATTAGATAAGACAAGAGCTTCACATAAATGTTTTCTTAATTTTTTGTTTAGGATATGTCTATTATTTTATAATATTTTCAGAGAACAAAATTATTTTTGAACTAATTTTTGTTTTTCTCTACAAAGTTTAGTTTGGAATTATTAATTGAAATACTTATTTTTTTTTAAAACTCTGTTTTACTTTGATTACCAAAAATCATAACATAGGATTTGTCACGATTTAGCTTTAAGTTATGATCCAAAGAAAGCTGATAAATCGTCTGAAGATCCTGATTAAGGCACTTCTAAAATTCTTTATAGTCCTCTAACTCAAAACATACATAAATTTGGGTATCGTCAGCAAATGCTTGTAGTTTGCAAAAATTTATAGATTTCAATATATCAGACGTGTAAATAAGAAATAGCAAAGGACCCAGTATATTACCCTGAGGAACGCCAGCAAGTATTTCTGCTCTAGTAGAATACTTATTATTAGAGAAAATTGACTGAAATCTGTTGCTTAAATAAGATGCAATGAGCAAAAATGATTCTTCGGAAAATCCATAGTATCTAAATTTAGCTACCAGCAGCTCATGGTTAATAGTATCAAACGCTTTAGAAAAATCCAAAAGTACCAAAGCAGAACATATTTTATTGTCATATGCTCTAAAGATATCATCCAAAACATTCGTTAGTGCTACTGATGTTCCAAAACCTTTACGAAAACCACATTGTGAGTTTGGAATTAAGTTGTTCATAGTAAAATAGTCATACATTTGTTCATAAAGTAGGTACCTTCTCAAATATTTTTGACAGAGCAGGGAGAATACTTATAACTCTAATGTCATTATAACTTGTTGGGTTGGACCACTTTGGGAGTGGCCTTCCTACGGAAATTTTCCATTTTTCTGGAAAAAAGCTTATCTCAATGCAACAATTTATAATGTGTGTTATGTATTTATCAATAAACGGACTACAGTATTTTAACATCAGAGGTGAAATTTCATCCATACCGGTTGCATTGCTTTGTATTGAATTAAGAACTTTATTAACTTTATGTACATTCACCATTTTAAATGAAAATTTTAAATTGTCTTCATAAGTATTATTGTCATAAAAGTTAATTTTTTCAATACAGTTTGATTTTTGTTGTAAGAACGTCGCAAAAAACTGGATGATATCATTAGGTTCAGATAAACTAGAAGGTATTTCATTATTTTTATTGGGACATATGCAGCAGAACTTTATTAACGGGAACTTTATTAACTTTATGTACATTCACCATTTTAAATGAAAATTTTAAATTGTCTTCATAAGTATTATTGTCATAAAAGTTAATTTTTTCAATACAGTTTGATTTTTGTTGTAAGAACGTCGCAAAAAACTGGATGATACCATTAGGTTCAGATAAACTAGAAGGTATTTCATTATTTTTATTGGGACATAAGCAGCAGTGGAAAGCTCTGAAAAACCTTAGCATATTATGCTAAGGTTTTTCAGAGCTTTCCACTGCTGCTTTGTATTACCCGTAAAGGAGTCTATATACTTCTTCTTTTCTCGTCTGACTGCGGTTACCGCCAAATTTCTCAAACGCTTGTACTCTATCTAGTCCAATTGAAGTTTGGAGTTTTTAAATTTTTGCAGTGCTCGATCTTTTTGTTTTAAAATCATATTTACGTTTTACGTTAGCCATAGAGCTTTCAATTTGGTTCTAATGAGTCTTTAAAAGGTGCATGAACATCAAATAATCTTGTAATTAAATTATTAAATATTTCAATTTTCTTTTCAATATTATTTTCATAAATTATATAATCTCATGGCAATTGCTGTAAATCAAGTAAAAAGTTATCCAGTCTAAAGTGCTTAAAAGAACGATGTTTTATAATTTTGGGTGTTTTAGTGACTTTACGCAATCTTAGGTCACAATAGGTTAGTTTATGATCAGAAATAGTATCTGCAGAAAATACTCCAGATTTAATGACTACCGATTTATTGGCTAAGAAAATTGGATCTAACAGTGTGCTCACTGTTCCAGAGATACGTGTAGGTTCATCAATGATCTGCTCAAAATTATAATTTTCAAAAAGAGGTATCAATGGATTTTGAAGATCGAAGAGATTAATATTGAAATCACCTAAACAAAAAATGTCGTCCACAATTGGATAAAGATATGAAAAAATTTTATCAAAATCAGGAATTAAACTATTAAAATTAAGCTTAGGTGGCTTGTAAAACACACATATTCCATAAGTTTTATTCAATAATTTTAACTTAAATACCAAAAACCCAAGTTGCGCAATAATATAAAAATCAAAATCTAGAATTTCCACGGAATACTGTGTTTTAATGTAAGCCGCCACACCTCCGTCCCTACCTAGACGATCTTTTCTAATAAAGTTATAGTTAGTAATGTTAAAAATAGCTGTATTATCCATAGCATTTAACCAAGTCTCCGATAACAATATAATATCCAAATCTTTCTCCTCAACCAAGTTTTTAAATTCATTAAAATTGGAAAATAAAGAGCGAACATTCAGATGACCAATTCTGAAATTGTTTATTGCCATTAAATACTAATTACGATGATGTTATTATTTTATAAGTGACAAAAAAATAGCTTAAAACCTACGTCTAACTATATTGGATCTAGATATGCTTTTTATTAGCTAATATGAAATACATGTGTCACATTGCTAGAACAGCTTATAATGAAAATTAAATAAGAATATATAAACAAAACAGAAGATAAATAAACTGGATATTAAGCCACATTTAGGTAGTAGTAAATTATAAGAACATGGTCTATACAAAAAGGAAAATCCATCATTACTTACAGTTTTGATCAGTAAACAATATTGATATATCACCAGAACTATGATGATGAATAGCATCATATAGTTATGATGTATGTACTACGAAAAATATCATCCAGACCATAATACCATTTAACCGAAGAAAAACAGTAATTTTAGGCAATTTAAGGAACTATTTTATTCCTACTTTGATTGTGTAATTTATGAATTTTTTATGTATATAGTTTCGTAAGATATTATTTTATCTTTGGGCCAAAGCTTTACCAAGTTCCTTTGGTTTGTTTGAGAACTGTGCTCCATGTCATAATTATATTATCTTGAAAGATTCAGGCTTATCTTTGTAATATTACTTGGTATACTTCATTATATTGCATGTACTTTGGTTTATGACTACACTAAATCATTTTAATTAAATGAACCATGAAGTATTCCATGAATTTCTGCACAATAGCCAGAGGGTTGTCTTTTGCTAAAATATAAATTGGATTCTAGAAATATACTTAACTAAGATAATATAAACCTCATTTTTAAAACTCTTTTATTTGGTTATTCTTTAGGAAAATTGTTTTTAATTTTCAAATATGCCCAGAGATATAGTTTATTACGCTACACGGAACATTATAATGACAATATTTTTATTAAAACCTATAAAAATATTTAATAATACATATAAAACTAGGATAGTTTATTTTACTCTACAAACAAAAATTAAATGTTTCCTTCATGAACTAAATATTACTACTTTTGTTAGCTCTACTTTTTATTATATACAGTAGAGTATAAACTGTAGAGTACCTATACAATGGCAGCATAAATAATATTATCTATAAACATTGAGAATTTTTTTATATATTGT